>NC_058131.1:202960991-202973515 GCF_016433145.1 Gracilinanus agilis | reverse complement strand
TGTGTATAAGAGACAGCTCTCTCTCTCTCTCTCTCTCTCTCTCTCTCTCTCTCTCTCTCTCTCTCGTTTATAACTAGTTGTTTGGAGTAGCTAAGTAACCCAGTGGATAGAATGCCTGGCCTCAAGTCAGGAGGACCTAGGATCAAATCTTTCTTCAGCTACTTCCTAGCTGTGTGACCCTGGGCAAGTCACTTACCTCTAAATTGCCCCTTCCTTGCCAATCTTCCTTGCCACCATTTAATTGATCTTACAATAGAAGGTAAGGATTTAAAAAGAAGCAAAATTATACAACTAGTTGCTTATATGTCATCTCACCCCTTAGAATATGAGCTCCTCGAGGATAGGGGCTGCTTTTGTCTTTTTATCCCTAGCATTTAGCACAACGTTAGCAACAGAGAAACTTAATAAATGTTTATTGTTTGTTTTGTTTTGTTTTTTGACATTGTTGATCTTGAAGGCTCTCTTCTTTTTTCATTTTCATTTTTAAAAATATTTTTCCATGTTTCCTTGGTTCATTTTCTTTCCCTCCCATTTTCCCTCCCCCCCTCCCAGGGACAACAAGCAATTCCACTGGATTATACAAATGTTATTACTTGATACCTATTTCCATGTCATTAATTTTTGCAATAGGGTGATCTTTTAAAACCAAAACCCCAAATCATGGACCCATATAAACAAGTGATAAGTCATATGTTTTTCTTCTGCATTTCTACTCCCACAATTCTTTCTCTTGATGTGGATAGCATTCTTTCTCATAAGTCCCTTGAGATTGTCCTGGATCATTGCATTAGTAGTAAAGTCTATTACATAGGATCATTCCACAATGTTCCACTTTCTGTGTACAATGTTCTCCTGGTTCTGCTCATTTCACTCTGTGTCAATCCATGGAGGTTCTTCCCTTTTATGTAGAAATTCTCTAGTTCATCATTCCTTTGATTTTTTCAGCCATTCCCCAATTGGGGGACAACCCCTCATTTTCCATTTTTTTTGCCATTACAAAGAGCGTAGCTATGAATATTTTTGTACAACTATTTTTTATTATCTTTTGGGGGTACAAACCCAGCAATCGCATGGCTGTATCAAAAGGCAGGCATTCTTTTAAAGCCCTTTGAGCATAGTTCCAAATTGCCTTTCAGAATGGTTGGATTAATCCACAACTCCACCAGCAATGTATTAGTGTCCCAATTTTGCCATATCCCTTCCAACATTAATTAATATCTTTTATTGTCTTATTGGTCAATCTGCTAGGTGTGAGGTGGTACCTCAGAGTTCTTTTGATTTCATTTCTCTAATTAGGAGGGATTTAGAATACTTTTTCATGTGATCATTGGTAGTTTGATTTCTTCATCTGAAAACTGTCTATTCATGTCCCTTGACCATTTGTCATTTGGGGAATGATTTGGTTTCTTGTCCATTTGACTTAGTTCCTTATAAATTTGAGAAATTAGAGCTTTGTCAGAAATTTTTGTTATAAAATTTTTTCCCCAGTTGTTTCCTTTCTAATTTTGGTTGCATTGGTTTTGTTTGTACAAACCCTTTTTAATTTAATATAATTGAAATTATTCATTTTACATTTTGTAATGTTCTCTATCTCTTGCTTGGTCTTAAATTTTTTCCTTTCCCATAGATTTGACATGTATACTTTTCTATTATTACACAATTTACTTATAATTTCCCTCTTTATATCTGTCATTTACCCATTTTGAATTTATCTTGGCATAGGGTGTGAGATGCTGATTTAAGCCTAATTTTTCCCCACACTGTTTTCCAATTTTCCTTGCAGTTTTTGTGAGATAGTGGGTTCTTGTCCCTAAAGATAGGATCTTGAGTTTATTGAACACTAGCTTTTTGAGGTCATTTACCCCAAGTTTAGTCCATTGATCCACCTTTCTATTTCTTAGCCAGTATCATACTATTTTGATGATTATTGCTTTATAATACAGCTTAAGATCTGGTACTGGTAGGCCTCCATCCCTCACATTTTTTTTATTAGTTCCCTCGATATTCTTGATCTTTTGTTCTTCCAGATGAACTTTGTTATAATTTTTGCTAATTCTATAAAAAAGTTTTTTGGTAGTTTGATAGGTATGACACTGAATAAACAAATTAATTTAGGCAGGATTGTCATTTTTATTATATTAGCTTGTCATACCCATGAGCAACTAATATTTTTCCAATTTGTTTTATTTATGTGAAAAGTGCTTTGTAGTTGTGTTCATATAATACCTGAATTTGTCTTGGCAAATAGATTTTCAAATATTTTATATAGTCTAGAGTGATTTTATTTTTATTTTTATTTTTAATTTTTTTAAACCTTAACTTCTGTGTATTGGCTCATAGGTGGAAGAGTGGGCAATGGGGGTCAAGTGACTTGCCCAGGGTCACACAGCTGGGAAGTGGCTGAGGCCAGATTTGAACCTAGGACCTCCCATCTCTAGGCCTGACTCTCAATGCTCTGAGCTACCAAGCTGCCCCTAGTTTAGAGTGATTTTAAATGGAGTTTCTCTTTCTAACTCCTGCTGCTGAGTTGTGTTGGAAATATATAGAAATGTGGGTTTATTTTGTACCCTGACACCATTTGGTGCATATATGTTGAGTATTGATATTTCTTTATTGTCTATGATCCCTTTTACCAGGATGTAACTACCTTAATTATTTCTTTTAATCAGATCTACTTTTCCTTTAGCTTTGTCTGAGATCATGATTGCTACTCCTATCTTCTTTTTCTCAGTTGATGCCCAATAAATTCTACTCCAGCCTCTTTACCCTGTGTGTGTCTACCTGCCCCATGTGTGCTTCTTATAAAAAACATATGGTGGGATTTTGGTTTTTAATCCACTCTGCTATCCACTACTGTGTTATGGGTAAGTTAATTTCATTTACATTTAGTTATGATTACCATTTGTGTATTCCCCATCATTTTGATCCCCTCTTTTAATTCTGCCCCTTCTCTTTTCACTATTTCCCTCCACACCAATGTTTTGCTTTTAATCACTCTCCCTTTCCTCCACCCTTATTTTATAACCCTTTCTACCCCCTCCCTTCTTATTCCCCTCCTACTCCTCTTTAGGGTATTTTAAATGCCCCTCCTCTTTTCCCTCCCTTATATTAATCCCCCTCACCACACCCCCTTCCTTATTCCCCTTCTAATTCTCTATTGGGCAAGATAGGATTCTATACCCCAGTAAATCTAGCTGTTCTTCCCTCTCTGAATCAATTGTAATAAGAATAAGGTTTAAGTATTACCCATCACCACCCTCATCCTCCACTTCTTGTAATAATAGTATTCTCCCTCCAACCCCATGCACTTCTTTATGTGGTATAATTTGCCCTATTTTACTTCTTCCTTTGCATTTTTCTTAGTACAATCCTTCCCCCCCCAATTTACTTATTTTTACATATCATCTTAAACAGCTTAATATCACACCCTCTGCCTATGTAGTTTTCTTCTATCTACTAGGATAATGAACATGATTTTTATGTATTACAGATATTATATTTCCATATAGGAGTATTATTAATTTGACCTTATTGAAGCCTTTAAAGTTTTCCTATTTCTTATTTACTTTTTTATGGTTCTCTTGAATTTTGTATTTGGACACCAAATTTTCTGTTTAATTCTGGTCTTTTCTTCAGGAATGCTTGGAAATCTTCTGTTTTATTAAATGTCCATACTTTCCCCTGAAAGTACATAATCATTTCAATGGGTAGGCAATTCTCGGCTGTAGACCCAGTTCTCTCACCTTCCAGAAAATCATATTCCAAGCCTTGCAGTACTTTAGTGTGAAGACTGACAGATTCTGTGGATTCTTGACTGGGGCTCCATATCTGAAATGTTTCTTTTTGACTGTCTGCAGTATTTTCTCCTTGACCTGGAACCTCTTGAACTTGGCTATAACATTCCTGGGAGTTGGCATTTGGGAATTTAATGTAGGAAGTGATTTGTGTATCCTTTCAATGTCTATTTTGTCTTGTTCAGAATATCAGGGCAGTTTTCTTGGATAATTTCTTGTAATATGATGTCTAGGCTTTTTTTTTTGGTCATGGCTTTCAGATAGTCCAACAATTCTCAAATTGTCTCTTCTGAATCTATTTTCCAGGTCAGTTGTTTTTTTTTCAATGAGAAATTTCATTTTCTATTTTTTAAAAATTTGTTTTATTATTTCTTGATGTCTCATGAAATCATTAGCTTCTACTTGCCCAATTCTAGCCTTTAAAAACTGAATTTCATCCATGATTTTTTGATTCTCCTTTTTGATTTGATCTATTCTGGTTCTCATGGTATCCTTTTTATCCTTTGAGTTCTTTTCCTATTCTTCTAGCAGGTCAATTTTGTTTTTTAACCAGCTTATTATTTCATTTGTTTTCTGTGTCTCTCTTTTCATTTGGTTAATTTTGCCTCTTAAACTATTATTTTCTTTTTGTATTACTTTCATTTCTTTCCCCCATTTTCTTCCCATTTTTCTTTTCTCTGTCTTACTTTGTTCTTGAACTCTTTTCTGAGTTCCTCCACAACTTGTGGCCAGTTTCCACCTTTTTTGGAGAGTTTGCATGTGCTTGCTTATTTCTCACCTTTCCTGTTGCTTCTGTTTTTTGTTCTTTTTCTCTGTAGAAATTTTCCAGGGTCAAAAGTTTTTTTTTTTTGTTGTTGTTGTTGTTTTCTCATTTTCCTGGTGGAGAACTGGGAGTCCTGCACGAGTTTTCCATGTTGCTGGTCATTTCTATCTTAGTTTATTTCTTACAGGGCTTTGCCTTGGGGCTATCTTCCCTTCTCTATCAGAGGTCTGAGCAAGTCTGGTACTATAGAGCTGTGACCCTCACCTCCAGGACCTGGTATTTTCAGTGGTAGGTTTACAGTGTTTTTTTTAATAGATGTATTAGGTGATGTTTTGTCCTGAGGTTATCTTCCCTGCAGCTGCTGCTGTCACTCCCTGTTACCTTGTGAGGCCAGTGCCTTGGAGCTCTGAATCTCACCTCCAGAGCCTTGGACTTCTAGGTGTAGGTCTGTGGTGTAGCATACTATGCAGTGTTTTGCCCCGAGGCTCCCTTCTCTGCTGTGCTGCTGTCTTGGCTGCTTTGAGTGAGATCAGTGCTATTAAGCTTTAAATCTCACTGCCAGGGCATGGAGAAGCCAGGGAATAAGTCTGAGGTGCTTTTTCCTTAGCCAGATTTCCCTGGCCCCTGGCTCTGACTCTGGCCTGGTAGGTAGGCAGGGATGGGTGGTCAGCTTGCACTTTTCCTTGTACATTTTTGCCCCCTTCTACTGTGGAAATTCCATCTCATTGCCTACCCTTCATGCTATGTCCAGTGGAAGAGCTGCTTTGCTTGTCCTGCTTTGACTTCTGTCCTTTTGAGATGCTTTGTAATAATTGATTTGGAAGGAAATTCAGAGAAGCTCCAAGATTTTCTTGCTACTATGCCAACATCTTAGCTCTGCCTTTGAAGACATCTCTGAAGGCTCTCTTCTAAGGCACAAGAAGGAATGATAAGATCCATGAAATATTGAAACCAACTTAATATGTGCTTAGCTTAGCTTTTGGGTGATAGAAATATGGTCCCATCCTTGACCTTAGGCAATCAAAGTATATGTAGAAGATTAGTCAAGGTAAAGCAGTTGTTTCAACCATATTGTTTCTGTCATCACCAATGAACCCCCCAAAGCAAGAGATATTTTTTTAAAGATTGGTGCCAACCCCCAGGTGTAGTTTTTGGAGCTAGGCCTTTCACCACCTGAGATGTTCAAAAGTAACTGGGTGGAGGACCTTTAGGCAGTGACTTAGTGTTAGTGGCAGTGTCAAAAAGAGAGAGGAGGAGAATAACTAACAGGTAGTATATTGGAGAGAGCTAAACTTGGAGGCACAGGTTCTAACTAACAAAGGTGTTTAGGGAAACAGATCAATGAAGGCTGAAGTACCCAAGAAGCCTTTGTTATAAGATAGATTTGAAGTGGGCAGTAGGCATTTGAAAGATGAGCAGCATGGTGGTTCAGTGGGTAGAGTTCTGCTCTTGGATTTTGCTCCAGTTTCTAGTTACTGATAGGTTACCTAGTGGATAGAGAGCCAGACTTGGAGTTGAGAGAACCCTGGGTTCAAATTTGACTTCAGACTCTTTCTAGCTCTGTGACCATAGCAAGTTACATTTTCCTACCCTTTGCTATTATGTCTTAGAGTTGTTAGGAGGGGATGGAAAGCAAGGGTTGTTTTTTTTAAAAGATTTCCTCATCAATAATAAAGGGTAGCCAAAAACAAACAACAAACCCGAAACTAATTGTGTCTGTACAAGTTGCTTAAAGTCCCTCATTTTTAGTTTCCTTAACTGTAAAATGGAGATAATGATCATTTCAGTACCTCCTTTATGGGGTTGTTGAAAGTTGGAAATGAATAATATATTCAAAGTGCTTTTCAAACCTTAATGTACTTTATAAATGTTAGTTGTTATTATTGAATAGGGAATAAGATAGGGCAATTCAGCCAGGGGGAATATGATGAGTGAATACTCAGAGGTGTGAATGAACAGTGTATTTATGGAATAATGATGAAACCTGCCCTATCAGAATCCTAGATACGTGTTGATGAGTGAATATAAATAGTAGGATGGGACCAGATTTAGGAAAGTTTAGGAATCTAAGTAGGAAAATTTAGATATTAAGTGGTGGAGAAATAGGGATACACTGAAGAATTTTGAGCAGGAAAGCCAGATATAAGTGATATTTAAGAAATTCAGACTCCTACACTCAAGTTGAATTAGATAGAAGGAGAGCTAAAAGTAAGGGAGGTTTGCTAAGAATCCATTTTAGTAATTTAGGTGTGAGATGATAAGGAACTAGTTCAGGATGGTGGTAGTGGAGATGGAGAGAAGAGAAATCATGATACAAAATTTTGAATGGAAAAAAATTAAACACGACCTGCAAATCCTATTAATGTGAATATATTTTATCTCAGACTTCAGGGATTTAAGATATTCTTTTTTTTTAACCCTTGTACTTTGGTGTATTGTCTCATAGGTGGAAGAGTGGTAAGGGTGGGCAATGGGGGTCAAGTGACTTGCCCAGGGTCACACAGCTGGGAAGTGGCTGAGGCTGGGTTTGAACCTAGGACCTCCTGTCTCTAGGCCTGACTCTCACTCCACTGAGCTACCCAGCTGCCCCCTATTCTTTTTACTATTAATTCAGTTCAGTTAAAAATTTGCCCCGAGTCTTGGTGTAGGTAGTCTTTTTGAGAATTGTCCAGAAAACTTGTTTCCTGGTGGCCATTAAAGGTATCGATAATCTGTACTTTGCTAATCTTGTTCTTTTAGAGGCAGCTAGTGGCACAGTAGATTGTGTGCTGGGTGCACAAAGTCAGGAAAACCTGAGTTCAAATTTGGCCTCAGGCATTTGTCTGTAAGACCCTCACTAAGCTGGTTAACCTCTCTTTTCCTCAGTTTCAGCAGCTGTAAAATAAGGATAATAATAGCACCCACCTCTCAGGGTTTTGTGAAGATAAGAGGAGGTAACATTTATATCTATGTAAAAAGCACTTAGCACAGTGTCTGGCATATAGTAGGTGCTATGTAAATGCTTATTTATGTCCTCCTTCTCCCCCTTTAGATGAAAGAGATGGTATGCTCTGTTTCCTATGCTTGTATTCAAGGTTTTCTAGACTGTTAGGACCTAATGGAGTGGCAAACTTCTTGTGTTGCTTTAAAAAAATTCCAGGTCAACTTGACATCATAAACATTATTGAGCTGTTTTCAGTCAGACTCTTTGTGACCCCATTTAAGGTTTTCTTAGGAAAGATACTGGGGTAATTTGTTATTTCTTTTTCCAGCTCATTTTACAGATGAGAAAACTGAGACAAAGAGGGTTAAAGTGACTTGCCCAGGTCACAGTGTTGGTAAGTGTCCAAGACCAGATTTGAATTTGGAAAATTCATCTTTCTGACTCTAGGGCTCAGCACTTTCTCCACTGCATCACCTAACTGCTCTGAACAAAGATGGGAGGAAGACTTTAGTGGAAATTCTAGGTATCATACTTACTACATTGAATCCAATTTTTCAAAGTATTAATGTAATACCAGTGATTTTGTTTTGCTTTATATTTTATAGATTGGGAGCTGGAAGGGACCTTAGCAATCTATTCCAACCACCTCATTTAGTATCTGATGAAACTGAGACCTAGAGAAGTTAAATGATGTGCCAGGGGTTAAACAATTAGTAAATGTCTGAGACAGGGTTTTACCCATGACTCTATGGCATCTTGTCTATCTAGTGTAAATGGCACTGATATTTTAAAGGAAATGAGCTAACATATTTGACAAGTATACTATTCTATGTTCACCTAATTTACTTTTTATTCTTTCTTTATATTTAAGTCAATCACCCATTCTGAATTTTATCTTGGCGTAGGATGTGAGCTGTTGATCTAAACCTAATTTTTCCCATATGGTTTTCCAATTTGGAAAGGTAATTTTTGAGGAAAGACAGTAACTGGAGAATTAGGGGCAAAGGGGTTAGTTTACATCAATAATGATTTGTATGAATGGAGATAATAAATACCCATAATTTTATGACTTTTTATACAGTATTATCTTTGCAGAATCTGTCATTTAGATTTCTTTTTTTCTAGTGGAATCTTTTTTGCCTTGTTGCCTTTTTTGTTTGTTTTTAATGGCAAAATATTCATTGGAGAGTTAAGCTGGGTTACAAGCAAGAAAGAGCTGACTGAATATTCAACTTATTTTGGAGAAGTTTTAGAGCATAGCTAAAACAGTCAATCACTGGCAGAGCAAGATTAAGAATTGTCTTTGCCAAGATTAAGTGCTGAACAGGTCTGGGGACTAAAAGGACACAATCTACATGGTGAGTTGATGGCCTTCTATCCCAAAGGACCAGAACTTCCAAAGGAAAAGATCCTTCTAAAATATTTGTTGACAACCCAAGCCAAGAAACATCTGAAAAACAAATCAAGGAATATTTTGGAGGAATTGAGAGCATTGAACTTCCCATAGACACAAAAATCATGCGAAAGAAGGGTTTTGTCACACATACAAATGCAAAACCAATAAAGAGATTCTTAAAAATCAGATGCCATCAAATTGGCTCTGGCAAGCATGAAATCAAAATTGTCCAGCCCAGAGAGGTGTTTGCAATTGCAATGACAGAAAGGAGAATGGTGGCAGATAAGGGTGCTAGGAGTATGGGACCAAACTGAAACCAGAAATTAAATAACTCATGATCAGCACTTGCATAATGCCTGGCACATAATAAATGCTTAATAAACGTTTGTTGACTTGCCTGGATCAAGGATATTGGTAATTAAAACCATGTTCACATACCTTGGAAGTTCCTTCTATCTCTAGGTCAGTCCTTTCCTGATTGGAAGGTTGAAGCCTTTCTAGAATCTTCATTTAATAAGGGTATCCAGGTCACTTATTTCTTCATTTCCTGCCAGTCTCATACTCCTCTGGACTTAGTACTTTCTCTTCTCTTAACCATTCCTTTCCCCTTCACAGCTTCCTTTTATGTGTTGTTTCCCTATCAGAATATAAGATCCTTGAGGATAGGGACTTCCTTTTAGCTTGTATGGTGGTACTTTCGTACTCATCATTAATTTGTTCCAAAAGGCAGGTCGAGTACCAAAATGGTCAAATATCATATGAATCTTCCCCATAAGAAATAATATAAATCGAATTAATCCATTCCAGACACCCAGAAAACCCAGATTTTAAAAGGCATTAATAGAGTTGTATTTTATTAAGTAAACATTCATAATACATAGACATAAAACAATAATTAGGTTAAATAAAGTAATTAATGTTACCTGTATTGAGAGGAGTTCATGGCTTAAGGAGATGGTGGGGAGGAAAAATATTATCTAGAAGAGGGTTCTCCTCCCATAATATCTGAGGGTAAATGCCCTTCTGGAGTTCTTTTTCTTTCCTCTTTCTTATTACCATTGAACTCTGCTCATCATCATCAGGTATAGGCTGTAGAAGAAACCTATCCAATGATGTTTGTTTTTGTCTGAATTCCAAAACCTCTGAGTACCAAGGTTTGAATGTGTTTCTGTTCCCAGAACTTGGCATGATATCTGCTACAAACTAAGGACTTAATAAGTGCTTGTTGATTGATTCATGGTGGTGATAAAAAAAAGTCAGAAATGATTATACTATGTATAACTATTGGAACTATAGTGATCAAATGGAATATTTAGACTACTGTGGTTAACCAGGCACATATGGTAAAGCATCCTGAGAAGATGTTGAGCAGCCTTATTGCTTTCTAGTTGTTTTTGATATCTCTTCTTTCCTCACTCTATTTAATCTTCCACTTAGTTGCCAAAATGGTTTTCCTAATGCACAAATCTGATTGTGTCATCCTCCTTACTCAGCAAATCCAGTGACTTCCTAATGATTCTAGAATTAAATATAAAATGTCTTTTTTTGAACTCATTATTCAATCTACTCTGTCCCTTTTTCTTTTTTCAATTCTTTCCATTTTTTTCTATTACTTTTGAAGGTATCACTATCCCCCCAGTTATACTGGTTCAAAACCTCAATGTCATCTCAAAATTCTTTTTCCTTCCTTCCTTCCTTCCTTCCTTCCTTCCTTCCTTCCTTCCTTCCTTCCTTCCTTCCTTCCTTCCTCTCTTCCTGTCTTTCTGTCTTTTTTTCTCTCTCAAAATTCTTATTTGTGCTCATTACACACATTTCATTTGTTGTCATCTTCACTTCTACCTTCACAACCTCTCTTGGATACCTCCCATTTCCTCTCCACTCACATAGCTACCATCCTAGAACTGACTATCATTATCTTTCTCCTTGACCATTGTAATACCCTTGAAACTGGTCTCCCTGCCTCATCTCTTTCCAGCTCAATTCATTGTCCACATACCCAATAAGGTAATTTTCCTAAAGTGTAGATCTGGCTAAGTAACTCCCTTCCTCAATAAACCCCAGTAACTTCCCATTATTTCTAGGATCAGATATAATCTTCCCTATTTGACATTCATTTAAAGCCCTTCAAAAACTTGCTCCCTCCTACTATTCCAGCCTTCTTACACTTTACACCTTTACTATGTGATCTAGCTACACTGGCCTACTTTCTGTTCTTCACAAATGATGCTCCATCCTCCATCTCTGTAACTTTTTATCAACTATTCCCTATGCCTTCTCTCCTAACTTCTGCCATTTAGTTTCAATGGCATCCCTCAAAACTCCCATCTTCTAGCCCAACTTTTGGGACATGAATCCACTATTTGACAAAAACTGCTGGGAAATTTGGAAAACAATATGGGAGAGATTAGGTCTAGATCAACATCTCACACCCTACACCAAGATAAATTCAGAATGGGTGAACGACTTGAATATAAAGAGGGAAACTATAAACATGTTAAGTGAACACAGAATAGTATACTTGTCAGATCTATGGGAAAGGAAAGACTTTAAAACCAAGCAAGAGTTAGAGAAAATTACAAAATGTAAATTAAATGGCTTTGACTATTTTAAACTAAAAAGTTTTTGTACAAACAAAAACAATAGAGTCAAAATCAGAAGGGAAACAACAAATTGGGAAAAAATCTTTATAACGAAAAACTCTGACAGGGGTCTAATCACTCAAATATACAAGGAGTTAAAGCAATTGTATAAAACATCAAGCCATTCCCCAATTGATAAATGGGCAAGAGACATGAATAAGCAATTTTCAGGTAAAGAAATCAAAAGTATCAATAAGCACATGAGAAAGTGTTCCAAATCTCTAATAATTAGAGAAATGCAAATCAAAACAACTCTAAGGTATCACCTCACACCTAGCAGATTGGCTAAAATGAAAGAAGGGGAGAGTAATGAATGTTGGAGGGGATGTGGCAAAATTGGGACATTGATGCATTGCTGGTGGAGTTGTGAACTGATCCAGCCATTCTGGCTGGCAATTTGGAATCACGCTCAAAGGGCTATAAAAGAATGCCTGCCCTTTGATCCAGCCATACCATTGTTGGGTTTGTACCCCAAAGAGATCATAGATAAACAGACTTGTACGAAAATATTCATAGCTGCGCTTTTTGTGGTGGCAACAAATTGGAAAAGGAGGGAATGTCCTTCAATTGGGGAATGGCTGAACAAACTGTGGTATATGTGGGTGATGGAATACTATTGTGCTAAAAGGAATAATAAACTGGAGAAGTTCCAGGCGAACTGGAGAGACCTCCGGGAACTGATACAGAGCGAAAGGAGCAGAGCCAGAAGAACTCTATACACAGAGACTGATATACTGTGGTAAAATTGAATGTAATGGACCTCTGTACCAGCAGCAATGCAATGACCCAGGACAATTCTGAGGGATTTATGGTAAAGACGCCACCCACATTCAGAGGAAGGTCTGCAGGAGAGGAAACATAAGAAAAACAACTGCTTGAACGCATGGGTTGGGGTGGACATGACTGAGGGTGTAGACTCGAAACTACCACACCAATGCAACTACCAACAATTTGGAAATTGGTCTTGTTCAAGGACACATGACAAAACTAGTGGAAACGCGCATCGGCC
>NC_058131.1:202872163-202960891 GCF_016433145.1 Gracilinanus agilis | reverse complement strand
TGCGGGGGGGGGGGTTGAAGGGGAAAGGTGGAGCATGAATCATGTAACCATGTTAAAAATGAATATTAATAAATGTTAAAAAAAATCCACATTGACAATACTTTTAAATAATCCCTCTGTATCATTCCTCCCGATATTCTTGAATCTTCCCCCCACCTTTTTTTATTAACACAGCTGCCAAAGATATATCTCACTATCACCTGGAATATTCTCTATAAAACATTTTCCCTTTCTTTTCTCTCCAATTCATCCTTAAGACCATTCTTAAAATCATCTTACGCATAGATCTGATCACTTTATTTTTCTACTTAAAAAAATTCAGTAGTTCCCTATTACCTATCAACAAAATTTTAAACTTCTTTAAACCCAAGGCCCTACATAATATGGTGCCATCCTATATTTCCAATTATATCACCCTCCTTCACAAGTGTGCTAAATTCCAGCCAAACTAGAATATGTTCTCTTCCCTGCACATGCCCCCAAACCATCCTTGTCTCCCCTATCTTTAATATCAATCCTGTTAGTGATTTCAAAGCAGGGAAGCAGAGCCCCATATTTAGTTAATAATTAAAGGGTATACTGTTAGTATACTAACTTATATGGTTAAAATGATATCGAGGATCATGTACCCCAATCACTTGGGTCTCCATGTTAATTTTGGCTCCAAGAGATGACAGAGCACCTAGAATAATTCCAGGCAATCAGCTTTGGCCAGAAATGCAGGCCTGAATCACCAAGGGAAATTAAAAAGAATTAACAGTTTATATTCAGAAGGAAAAGAGCCTTAAATATGTCAATTATTAGTAAGCTATATAAGGATAAAAGCAAGAGGTGGTGGAATTTCTTTGCTGTTAAGGCTGAACTTAATGGGCTCATAAGTCATACTAACTATTTCTGTCTACATTTCTTCCATCTTTAAAAGTCAAAAGAATGTCACCTACTCCATGAAGCCTTCTCTGATTCCTCCCTATCACTAAACGTGGTCTCTGGCTTGTATTTCTCACACTTCTCTAACGTAGTTCTGTTATGTCTTGCACTAGAGTTATTTGGATTTGTATCTTATCCCCTATAAGGCTGGGTGCCACCTCCTGAAGTCAGGGGGTATGTCATGTAAACTTTGTTTCCCCACCAGTCTCTAGCATAGTGTTCTATAAACTGTCATTTCAGTCATGTTGAGCTTTGTTATATCCCATTTAGAATTTTCTTAGCAGAGATACTAGAATAATTAACCTTTTTCTTCACCATCTTATTTTACAAATGAGGAACTGAGGCAAGAGTTAAGTGACGACCCTTGAGGTCACTCAGCTAATGTCTGAGGTTAGATATGAACTCAAAAGAGAAATCTTCCTGACTTCAGACCCATCACTTTACCCCCTACACCACCTAGCTACCACTCTACAAACTGTAGGTACTCAATAAATCTTTTTTGAATGAATAAATGAATGCGAAGGGAGGCATTTCCCTTTTGTTAACCATACATAACTAATCAGTATAATCCCACTGACATCAAAGAAGTTCAAGCAGAGATTTATTCATTTTTCTGTATATGGTTATTTTTTTATTTTAAAGGTCAACAATTTTGGCCCAAGGAATCTTAGCTTGGAAGTTGTCCCATCATGATGCCTTTCACCACATGCTGCTTTGCTAAAGTTATGAAATTGGTCTTAGTCAATAAAAGTCTGATCAGATATTCTCTTAAATATAACCAGTCTGGGTTCTAGAGCAGGCTAGAGACTAAACAATAACCAGGTAACACAGACATGCCACAAGGCTTCCCAGCCACCTTTCCCATGAAAAGAGAGACAAGACTCGAATACCACCATCACAGAAAGGAACATGAGAATATTGGGCCAATGTGGTTGACCTGAGCCTTATCTGGCCATTGCTCCCATCCTATTCCACCCACCCCTCCAGGGTGAATAAAATCAAAAGTAGGTCAGCCCTCACAGTGTGCTGATTCCCCCCATCCTACTCTCTCCCCATCACCCAAATGTGAAGCAAAGCTGCCAAAATTCAGTCATGGTGTGCTGCCCCCACACTCATTACTGACAATTTAATTTGGTTTCCAAAACCTGTGAATTAAGACTTGGAAAGCACTAACAGTGGGTGTTGGGGGGTTGTTTTTGTTTTCTCTATGAAGCAAAATTTGAAGGTTTAGTATAATACCTGGCACATAGTAGGCACTTAATAAATGTTTGCTAAGTGACTGATTCTAGGGCACCTCCTCTGCATGGAGAGGTGTACTTTTTGCAGACACAATTATTTGTGTGAACAAAATTATCTCTGCAGTTAAGCCACTTGCAAGAACAAATAATCCTTTGCCCTTACTTTATGGGCTCCAGATGTGCCCCCACATGGTCAACCTTAGGAATAATTATTTGCATGTGCAAATAACTGAGGACTATAAAAGTGCAATATGGTAGGGGCCCCTTGAAAAGCTGAGTGCACAACAATATCATTCCTTTTACATTTATATTTGATTAGAGCAATTCATTTATTAAGCCAAAGAAAATTCATTGCTCTGAAACTAGGTCTCTGTATTGTAAACTATGGAATGCCCGTTTCATAAAATAGAACTTTAAAGAGTTTCAGTTAAAAGAAGAGCTAAGGTATCTATTAAGAAAGGCTAAGGGCTTTTGCTTGTATTCAAAGTTGAAGGTAAAGGGGAGAGGCAGGGAAAGAGGATTGAGATACCGGATATCCTCATGAGACGACAAACGGTCTGGTAGAAAGAATGAAGTCATCAGACAAAAAGACATTAACTAGTTGTGTTCCCTTGGACAGAGGTCCATTCCATTTTGGTGGGTCTTCAGGGTAGATAAAAGGAGAGAGGTAGACAACCTAATCTCTAAATTCCTTTGTAGGCCAATAATTCTGTGATCCTAGAAAATAAGTAAATTGAGGCCCAGAGAATGACTTAGATAAAGTCAAATAGTTGCAAGGAGGATGTAAAACCCAGGTCTCTTGATTTCTTAAATCAAGGTCTTCTTGGAAACCATTGCAATAAGCAAAGCCATTGCTAGGAGATTCTGGTTGCTGAATAAAATCTGGAGAAACCCCTATTTTCTAAGACCAAATTTTCTAGAATATAGAGCAAGAAAACTTAACAAGACAGTTTCATAGGCTCATATGGTTTAAAGGTAGGAGGGATAACTATCCCAGCCAGCAATTTTTACAGAAAGAAATATAGGTCGGGGGGTAGGGGGGAGTGATTCACTACAAATCATGGGGACCCAAGCCCAAGTCATCCGACTCCAGAGTGGTGCTTGCTGACCCTTGGACCACCTGACTTGTTCCTTCAAGGAGTTTACCATCTAATGGACTTGTGAACATACATTCCCTTCTGAATGTATATATATACATATACATCCACACACAGCAAGTGGATTTATAATAGAAATTCCATTCTAGCTCCTTCACTTGCTCTACATATGCCTTCAAATAAGCATGTGTTTATATTGGGGCTCTTTGACTTGCTTTGATTTTACAGAACTTTGGAACCCTAAGGTTGGCAGAAAATCCAACCATTCTGGAAGCAGGAATAATACCACAGTATGTCTGACAAGTGGCCAGAGTCTTTGCTAAAAGACCAGTCATGGGAAACTCACCATCTATTTCTACCCTTGCCCGAAGTAGCCCATTTAATTTCTGGATAGCTGTAATCATTAGTTAAAGTTTTCTCATAGATCCTTAATCCTATTTTCTTCTTCCTACCTTTTCACTTAATTTAATTCAATTCAACCAATATTTGTTGTTGTTTAATTTGAGCATTGTGTTAAAGATTAAAGATTAAGTTTCTGAGGATACAAAGACAAAAACTGGAAGAAGTTTCTGATAACACAAAAAGATGATTAAGTACAAAATGTGCAGAAAACAATACAAACTAATCTCAGGATGGAAAGTAGACTAACAGCTGGTAGAGGAGAGACCAGGAAAGGCTTGATGTAGGGGATGGCACCTGACCTACTCTTGAAGGAAGCTAGGGATTCTATGAGACAAAGGTGAGGAGCTCATTGCAGCCATGAGGGACCACTAATGCAAAGACAGAGGCAGAAGATGGAATGCCACAATACAGGGAACAGCTGGCAGGTCAGTTTCAGAGGAACGGAGAGTGCAGAAAGTGGAATGATAAAAAATGAGTCTAGAAAACTAGGTAAGAGTCAGATTAAAATGGATTTAAATGTACAAAAAGGGGCTTGTATTTTATCTTACAGATAATAGAGACCTCCTGAAGACTTCTGAATGGATGTTATGGGCAGGAGGACAGGAAGACTTATTTAAATGTGTCCTAGGAATATCTTTGGCACTTATATTGAAGATGACTTGAAGAGAGAAAACATTTGATATAGGATGACCAAGAAGGAGATTATTAAAATAATCAAGGTATGAGAAGTGATGAGGACCACGTGAGTAGACAGGAGAGACAGATGGAAGAGATTTCGTGGAGGAAGAATCAATATCTAGAGAGTAAAGTCACTGATGACTCTAAGGTTGAAAATGAAAGTGACTGGGGGAATCGAAGCACCCACAATTGAAATGGGGATATTTGGAAGCATCCTCAACTGAAATGGGGATATTTGGAATAGAAATTGGATTTGAGGGAAAATGAAAAATTCTGTTTTGGACAGGTTGAGTTTGAGATGCCCCAAAAAATATAAAGGTAAAGATATTCATCGGCATTGTGATAAAGCAGGAATTGATTGTAAGAGAGAGATTGGGCCTAGATATAAAAATTTGGTGTTTTCCAAAGACAGACAATAATTAATCCTGTGGGAGCAGATGAGATCACCAAGGGGAAGAAAGAAGAAGAGAACCGCCCCCAATTCCGGTGTGTATCTTTAGAGTAACAAGAAAGAAAACTGAAAAAGATTGGTCAGAGATGTAGGAATGGAACCAAGAAAGGAAAGTGTCATAGAAACCAAGGAAGGGGAGAATTTATAACAGGAAAAAAAAAACACTGGATTTTGAATCAAAAGTCTTCAATTCAAGTTCTGCTCCTCCCATTTAGTCCTTGTGTAGAAGCCACTTGTCTGAGTCTCAATTTTCTCATCTATAAAGCTAGGATTTGAGTAGAGGATTTTTAATTGTTTGTTTTTGGTTTTGTTTTTAACCATTTATACCTCCATGTAGTAAGAATCAAATTGAATATAATATTTAAGGGATCTCATAATTTGTATAGTACTATATGCATATAATTCATTTGTTGTTGGAGTTATACAAAATTATAAAAAGTTTAGATGTCTAATTTCCCAGGTCACAGATCAGAAGCTAGTAAGAGCTACTGCTATAGATAGAAAATGGCATTCAATATCAAGAAAGGAAGGGGCGGGAAGCAACATAGAAACAGATTAAAGAACTCAAAAAATATATAGCAGTTTAGCTAGGATTTCAGTCATCCGGAAAATTTATTTGTGTAACTATCCCATTATGCACTGATGCAAAATGATGCAAATGCCTTATGTGGAAGCTAAGTGACACAGAAGATAGAGCACTGTGTCTAGTCAAGAAAACCTGAATTCAAATATGTCCTCAGACACTAATTTAACCATGTGACCCTGTGCAAGTCATTTAACTGCATTTGCCTCAGTTTCCTCATTTGTAAAATTGGAGGTGATAATAATAGTACCTACATTCCAGGGTTCTTGTAAGGGTCAAATGAGAAAATAATTACCAAGTATTTAGTATAGTGCCTAGCACAAAGTAAGCACTATATAAATGTGAACTAGTAGTAGTAATGGTATGGGTGGATATAGATATATAGATATAGATATAGAGTTATTCCTCTGGGCTACTTCCACTACTTATACTCACCCTCACTGGCTGAGTCACCACAAGACAGATACTACCCAGATTCTAAGGCAAACCCTATGGTTTACATTCCTAATACCACAGGTCCCAAGTCCCACTGGTGTATTTTCCCTTAAAAATTAGACAAAATACTCAGTTAACTCTTAGCAAAAGTTCTTATTCAAATGACTCTGCAAGAAAAGAAGTTAGAACATGTTCCCCAATAAACCTGGGGTGAACTTTCCCACCAATACAGCACTCATGGAATCAAACTCAGAATAGAGAGGCAGTGAGGCACTATATGAATGCTTATATTACAAAGGCAACTCATATAATTCTTGGTACTTCAAGACCTAGAAGTCTTCTCTTTTTTGCATATTCTTCTCACGGACCCTTTAGGTATAGCTTCTCTGGAGGGTGAGCCATCCAGTTGGACTCCCAAGTTCTACTCCTCTCCATAGTCCATTCTCTTCTCTGCTGCCACATGTTCTGCTACTTGAAGCTAATTCCCACCGAGGTAGGACTGTCTCTCTGCATCTAAAAATGTATAATCCTATTTTCTGTTGAAAGCAGTGCTTCCTCCTAAATTTTTAGCTATGCTTCAAAGATATGGCTATGGGGGCCAGAGAGGGTACAGGATAAGAAGCCAGCCCACATGCAGCTCCAGTTTATAATATCTCCAACTCTTGAACAACGGAAATTCCTCCAGAGTTTATCCATATAAAGCTGAAGAATCATGATTACTGTATCTGCTTTGATTCAATAAGAGAGATTTTCCACCTCTAAAAAGGATCGTGCTTTCTTTACTTATTAAAGCTTGTGTGACTAGATCCTCTCCTCCCCATCAGTGACTGATATAGTTACAGGATCTAGTCTCCTTCTACACACAGATATGCGTTTGTGTATGAATATATATGTAAATATGAACTATTTTTTAAATCAACATTAGGCTTCCAGGAAAGCAAACCAATTAACAAATTTATTCATTAAGATCCCAATTGAATTACTTTTCTAAACCACAATTAGTTATTTAACTAATCTACCATATCTTCATGAGCTATCTGTGGCCTCATTGGCTGATGAAGTGGAAATTCACAAGTATGTTTGAATTTCAGCATTTTCACAGTAGAGATTATTATTTAGTTAATGTTTTATATGCTTGTATAGGAGGAGGAAAAGGCATAAAGCTGAAAATATGTTTATTCTATCTGGGTAGCAACTTGGTATAATGGATAAAGGGCTAGAATTGAAATCCTCCTAATACTTAAGCTGTGAAATAATGGGCTATTCACATAATTTTTCCAAGCCTTAGTTTCTTCATCTATAAAATGGGGATAATAATAGCTATAGAACCTACCTCCCAGGGCTGTTATGAGACTTGATTAAAATAATATGGGTAAAAACTTTTGTAAACCTAAAGACTTTGTAAATGTCTGCTATTATTATAATCCTTTTCCCCAAGGACTGTAATTTGACTCTAATTACTGAATTTGAAAAGTACTCTTTCTTACCTAAGACTTAGACTCTATTCATCCTACAGTTAAAAGGTGTATTGTGCCTAGTGGTTAGCATGCTGCATTTGGAGTCAGATAAATAACTCAGATACCTGCTAGATGTGTGATCTTCTTTGAGTCACTTATACTCTCAGTCTCTGATTTTTTTCATCTGTACAATACGAATTATAATAATAGCTCACAAGGATGTGTGAGGATCAGATGAGATAACTTATTTAAAGTGCCTCTCAAAACTTAGAGCACTATAAAGTGGCAGCAATTATAAGGTGTATATTTGATCATATTAAAGGAGATACTAACCAATGTTGGTGATCCCTATTTTCATTGCTATAGTTTTAGGAAAAGGCAGCATGACCTAATGGATAGTTAAGTGATCTTGAAATCAAGAAGGTCTGGATTCAAATTCTGCCTTTGATAAATATTGCCTATGTGACTAAGGGCAAGTCATTTAACCTTTTCACAGCAATACTCTCAGGTAGCAGAATTCTTGCACATCTACCTTGGGAGAGGAAATGTCCTTCTCAGTAAGACGGTGCTAAAACCTTTGAGAATTCCTCATTGGGAATAATGAGAAGATGGAATGTAGTTGATTTGGATATGGTGACATAGAACCAGTCATTCAACAAACATTTATTAAGAATTTCATATGTGCCAGTCACTAGACTAACTACTCAGAATACAGAGAAAATAAAATTAATACCCTTTTCTCAAGGAGTTCATATGCTAATAAGGGGAAAATGCCAATAACAAAGTATGTGCATGATAAATATAAAAAAATTACATGATATAAAAATATACATGAGAAATATTAAAAAATAGAATGTAATCTTTAGGCAGTTAGAGGGACAGTGGATAGGTTACCCAGTCTGGAGTCAGTCTTCCTGAATTCAAATCTAGCCTTAGACACTTACTAGCTGTGTGACCCTGGACAAGCTACTTAACCCTGTTTGCCTCAATTTCTTCTTCTGTAAAATAAAAGACAATGGTAAACCACTACAGTATCTTTGCCAAGAAAACCCCAAATGGGGACACAAAGAGTGAGACAGCTGAAATGACTGAACAACAACAAATGAACAACTACAAAGGATATTAGGAAAAGGTTTCTTAAAAAACAGAATTTGAGCTGAGTCTTGAAGGAAGCTAGAGAAATCAAGAGGCAGAGGAAAGAAGGGAAAGGATGCCAGGATGGGATAAACAGGATGGAAAGAAGGTGGGTAGAGTGATAGGCAATGGAATGCCATGGGCAAGGAATAACAAATAGACCAGGATAGCAAAATATTAGAGGTGTATAAAAGGAAATCAAATAGAAGATGAATGAAAAGGTAAGGAAAGGCCAGGATGTAAAGGGCTTTAGAGGAGAAAGAAAGTTTATATTTGATCCTAAAGGTAATGAGCCACTGGAGAACAAGGAAAAAGGAAGAGAGGAGGCAGGGAGAGGAGGAATTGAAATGGCCAGATCTATGCATTAAAAAAATCACCTTGGCAACTAAGTGCCAAGTGAATTGGAGTGGGGAGAGACCTGAAACAGGGAGACCAGTTAGAAGATTACTATAATAGTCTAGTGAAAAGGTGATGAAGGTTTGAACCAAGGCGGCAGTCATGCGAGTGAAAAGAAAAAAAAAGATATAGCCAAGAGTTAGGGGAAGGTTCAGGGGAAAGATTTAACAATGGATTAAATGCATTGGGGTGAGTATGAAGGACACCCTACATATCCTGCTACTATCAAATGTCAACTTTCTTAAAGAGCCTTCTCTGATTCCTCTAGTCCCTAATGATCCTCCCTCTCTAATGTATACATTGTTCATAGCCCCTTCCCCAGTTCTCCAGTCTCTCAAGAATGTGTCTTGTAACTCTCTTGAGACATAAGAAATATTATTAATGGATTAATTAATTCCATCAAATGTACATAGAGAATATGATATTGAACTTGGCTTCAGGGGAAGATCCTGGGGAAGAGACAAGAAGCAGAGATGCATCTTGCCTTGATACCTGGAGGATCAGGGTAGTGTTTGTACTGCCCTTTGAGAACATCCACTGAAATCAGAAGTCGGGTTTGATAGATGAATGGGCCCTTGACAGGTGTGGAAGACAGCACCAATAGAATAAAAAAAATCAGAAAATGAAAGAGACCAGTGTATTACACAAAACCCATATCACACCTTCCTTTTCTTCCTGGTTCATAGTGCAGGAAGTGCTTGTCTAAACTATTCACTCCATTGTTCTTCTCCTTCCTGAAAAGGAAAGAAGAATAGAGGGAGAAGTTATTCTGTCCCTTTTCGGGCAGCAGCCATCAAAAAAAAAAAAAGAATTCTTCTCCTACTGATTTCTTTGCTTATCAATTCTGGAAACTATCAAGTCAGGATGATGTGTCCATTTGATGCACAGGAGAGAGGGGTGGAAAGAGAGAGAGAGATTCTTTTCCTCCCTCCTCCATATTAGGAAGAGAAGAGACCATTTTTCTATTTTTGCAGAAGCTTAGATGGAGGAGGAAGAAGCCATGGGGCCAGCAAAAACAGAAAAAGGGACAGAAACAAAGATAAAGGAAGAAGTAGAAGAGAGAGAGAATATATATGAATCATGATTATCTGCTAGATGAAGGTACATAAAACCTTAAGGAAAAGAATACCGAGGAAGGAAAAATTGGGGAACTTAGAACTGAGGCTTCCTGATTCATTGAAGTAAAGAGGGGATTTATAACACCAAAGCCAGACTCCATCAGATCTGACAGTTGTTATTTCACCTGGGTTTCATATCACATGGGATCCTTCATCTACAGGACTCTTTTATATATTACATGTAGAATACCATACACTTTAGCAATCTATGCTTATATTAGGGCAGCTAGGTGTTAGAGTAGATAGAATGCCAGGTCTAGAGTCAGGGAAAGTTCATCTTTATGAGTTCAAATCTGGTCTCAGTCACTGACTAGCTGTGTGGCCCTGGATTAGTTCACTTAACCCTGTTTGCCTCAGCTTCCTCACTTATAATGTAAACAGAAGAAGGAGATGGCAAACTACCCCAGGATCTTTCCCAAGAAGACTTCAAATTGGATATGACTGAACAATGTGTTGGTATATTATACCCTTTAGTCTATGACCTCCTGGACAATCAGGATACAAACTTTGTATCTCCTCCAGAGCCTATCACAATGCTCTGCACATAGTAGGTGTTTCATAAATAATTTCTCATATCTATTCAAATCCATGAGAACCTTTTAGAATAAAGTTGTTCTTTCTAAAGCAGGGGTTCTTCTCCTGAGACTTGTAGATGTTTTTAATTTCAAAAAAAGCAGAATATATAAAACCCAAATCACAACCCCTTCCTTCTCTTTCCAAGCAACAGAACAAGTGGAGCCTGCCCAAACTATTTACTCTGATTTCAATATAATTGATTTCCTTTGTACTTCCATGTATTTTATTTCATTTATTTAAAAACTCAGAAGGGATCTGTAGGCTCTACCAGACTGCCAAAAAGGTCTATAAAACAAAAAAAGGTTAAGAACCCCCTCTAAATCTATTGGAATCTAACATTTAAGTTTTCTGAGACCACCAGATCATTGAAATAGAGCTGCCACTGGTCCTACCTTAATGCTGACTCACAGCTTGGTTGTCTTTGGATGCCAGAAGTCAGAACTATTCTCCAGCATGTCCATATTAAATTTTCTCTGAAAGTTTTGAGAATTGAGCCCCCAATACAATGAAGAAAGGAAAGAAATAAAAAGGCCTCGACAGAGAAAATAAAAAGGGTAGGCAGGGTACCTGCATAGAAGAAATCTCAACTTGAAACCTGGCAGAAGGGCCAATTCATGGAGCTGTTGATTTCACAAATCATTAAACATAACAGCAAATATAAAGCAAATGTTTCCTGCCCAGTTTTAAAATGTAAAGTCAGAGGGTAAAGTTGTAATGTTCCCTGTGAGCAATCATTAGATTGAGCATTACATGGAGAGATGGTAGATAATTGCTCCTGCCCTGTCCTCCTCCAATAGCCAGAGCATCTGCGTATGGCTCCAGGGGTAGGGATAGCGAGCTCTTGCTGTGATTATAGTCAGAGGTCTCCTCTTGGTCCAGATTACTCATTATTCATCCCACCTCTCAGTGAAGCTGCCTCAAAAGATCTAGGGAACCAGAGATGGGGAAGGGAAGAGTTAGGGGGAGATTGGGGCTTTAAAATAGAGCCTGTACCTTTTTTCTAATTCGCAAACTGACTAAACACCCTCCTGATCACAGCCAGTAAAGTAGTATCCAAACATGGTGAAAATATGGCATCCTTCAGCAAGGAGTCAAGAGATTGATTTAAGCATTGGAAAGGGTATTGAACCTGAGTCAGAAGAAAGGGTTCTAATCAAAGCTTAAGTGATTATAGGCAAATAAAGAAGGCATCATGGTACAGTAAAAAAAAATCACTGACACCAGAGTCAGGGGACACACATTCAAATCATTGAAGCTCCTTGGGCCTAGGTTTCTTCATCTATAAAATGAGAAAGCTGGAATAGATGACTTCTGAGGTCCCTTTCTGCTTTAAATCTCAAATCTTGTGATCTTCCAAGTCAGATTACTTCTTGGGAGCTCATTTTCAGTACTTATTCAATGAGATGTAAGCCAGAAAAACTGTTCATCTATTATAGCTCTGAAATCCTATGATCTTACATCCAGAACCTGCCACTGTGACCTTGAGTAAGTCATTTAATCATATTCTCAGTTTCTGGTTTCTCATAAGCAAAATAGAAATGATAATACTAAGCAACTTGCCATTCACAAGACTCTTACAATATGTGCAAAGTGCTTCATAAGCCATATTATTATTGCTGTTCAGCCATTTCAGATTCTTTGAGACCCCATTTGAGGTCTTCTTTCTGAGGACCATGGAGTGATTTGCCATGTCCCTCTCCAATTCATTTTACAGCTGAGGAACTGAGGCAAAGAGTGTTAAGTGGCTTACCCTGGACAAGGTGATCAATAATCATATTTTAACAAATTGTTGCCAGTAACTTGGACGCAATGGTTAAGATGGATTCAATTCTGAAGATTTTCTTCTAATGTACTAATACATTGTAATGGGCTAGTCACATAGCTAGAAAAGATCTGAGGCTGGATTTGAACTCATAAAATGAGTCTTCCTGATTCCAAGCACAATGTTCTATCCACTGAGCCACCTACCTGAATATTGAGTTGAAATTTGAATATTGAGTACTGGATTTAGGATTGGAAGACATAGAGTCAAATCATGGCTCTCCTACTTGCTTCCTGTCTTAGCTTGAGCAAGTCTCATGCCTTTTCTTGCTTTCAGGTTCCTGTAAAATAAGGGGATTGAACTAGATGATCTCTAAGATGAATCTTCCTGATTCCAGTCAGTGCTCTATCCACCATACTGCCTACCTGCCCTTCATAAACCATGTAGAACCATGCGATTATGTGCTATTGGTGGTGGCACTACTACTGTTAGGGTACTTGTGCCATTAAGTAGAAAAACAAAACCAAACAAACAAAAACACAAATTAAGTTTCCATGTCTCCATTGAAGATCTTGGTTCTTCCATTCCTTAAAACAGAGATTACTTGTGGGATGGGATGTTATCAAGGAGTAATATGAAGAATCCAGAGAAATATGATAAGATGTGTATGGAATTAATGCAGTAAGATACATAGAACAAAAAGAAGAATATTTATAATAATGTTAATGAAAATATCAGTAGAATTCCTCAAAGAACAGAGAATGAAAATTCACATCATGGAAGGGAATCAGGAAACCAGTAGAACAGAATGTTGTATATATGCATTATGAGCTGAGGTCACTGTATCCCATGTTTCTGTTTAATTGTTATTGTTTTTTCCTTTGTCACAAGGGAGGATTCTATGAAGGAGAGAGTTTTTTGTTTTGTTTTCCTAGAAATGACTATAAGGTAAAGAATATAAGAGTCATCAATAAAACTTTTTAAAGGGGGAAAATAGTTTGCTTCCAGTAAAAGTGGTACAGTGAATGGAATACCCACTCCATCTGGAGTCAGTAAGACTTGAGTTCAAATGAAGCCTCATATATTTACTAGCTTAGCTATGTGATCTTGGACAAGTTATTGAATTTTTTTGACTCAGTTCCTTCATCTGTAAAATGGAGATAATAATAGCACCTACTTCTCAAGGTTTCTGTGAGGATCAAATGAAATAATAATTGTAAAGTGTTTAACACAGTGCCTGGTACATAATAAAAACTTCATAAATGTTTTGTTGCTATTTTTATTATTATTATCATTATCATCATTACTAAAAGAGATCATTTAAAGTTTTCCCCAATTTACATGTCACTCTTCCTGGACAGAAAGCAACTACCACACTACAATGTATAACATCTGGATCCATAATTTGTGAGCAAACACTTGGGAAAACAGAAAATGTAATGGTATGGGAAGAGAGAAACATCAGGACATTCAACCTCTCCAAAGAAATGTCTTTATGAGACCAGGCCCTTTATTATTGAGCTCCATGTTTAGCCCCTTATTGTAGAATGTAATATCATTTTCCTCTTCACATAATAAAACAAACACTTGTTCAATGAGGTTGTTAGCCAGGTGATTATAATCATGTTTTAACAGGCAAATTGTTGCCGGTAATTTGGATCCTGTAGTTAAGATGGATTCCATTCTGAAGATAGTCTTCTAATGAATTCTGCCACTCCTGAATGAAATTCTTCAGTCAAGTAAACACAAACAGCAATTCACAGAGACAAACATAAAATAATTTTCTTTCTTCTTTTTTAACCTTTGGCGATCTCCCAAATTTACAACTCTGTATCTGGTATTTGTGATTTAACATGCATCATAAGTTCATTCATTCATACATGCAGGTAAACATTCATCCATTCAACAAACACTGATTAAAAATCTACTGAGTACTACACAATGTGTTCTGTACTGGGAGAAATGCAAAGTTTAGTTGAGATATGGGTCCTGCCTTCACAACAACTATAAAATCTAATATGGAGAAAAGATGTAAAGAAGTATAAGAATACAGGATATGTTGGGAACAGGAGCAGAAGAATAATTCAGATTGGCCGGAGCATAGTGTGGGAAACATGCATCATAACAATAATGTAAATAACATTTATGTTGGTATTTTTAAATTTTGCTGAGAGCTGTACATATATAATCTCATTTGTGCCTGCAACATAAGACTGGTAAAGGTGGTGCTAGACTGTGGAGGACTTTCAATGCCAGGCAAAATATTCTTTTTTCTTAACTTGTTTATTTTTAACATTAAAGTTCTCCGGTATCTTCCTCCCTCCTTCCCCTCCCTGCACCAGAGAAGGCATTATTTGACAAAAAAAATTTCAAATTATATAGACAGGTAGATAGCTATATAGATATTTTTTTAATCCTGGGACTCCATTCTAGGAGCATAGGGCCACAACCAGTAGGCAATGGGTCACACAGTCACTCAGGGTCACCCAGCTGGGAAGTGTCTGAGCCCGGATTTGAACCTAGGACCTTTCGTCTCTAGGCCTGGCTCTCAATCCACTGAGCTAGCCCAGCTGCCCCTACTTTAGGTTGCAGTTTCTTTAGCAGATGTAGTTTTTACAGGGTGGGGTTGCTAGCCCCACGCCCAACCCTCCTCCTTTTTCATCCGGGCTAAGCTATATAGATATAAATATATATATATGTATATATACATAGATATATCTATATAGATAACTACGTCTTCTTTCTATTAGTTCTTTCTCTAGAAGTGGATATACACAAGCTATTCTTCAAAAAACATTTCTGTTGATGTATGTAATGTTCTCTTGGGTTATTTTATTCTCCATAACTTCATGTTAGTCCATTTTTGTTAAATAAACCTGTTCATTATTTCTTAGTATTCCATCAAAATCATATGCTACTGTTTGTTCAGTCATTTCCCAATTGATAGGCATCCCCTCAATTTCAAATTTTTTGCCACCACAAAGAGTTGCTATAAATATTTTAGAACATATAGCTTCTTTTCCTTTTTCCCTGATCACCTTAGGAAACAAATCTGTATATATGGTATTGTTGGATCAAAGGGTATACACAGTTTAACAACTCTTTGGGCATAATTCCAAATTGTTCTCCAAAATGTTCATAGTCAAAGAAAAGATTCTGAGATTTATCCAATAAGCAATAGGGTACTACTGCAGATTCTTGAGTAGAGGCATGTTATGATCAGATTATTGAAAAGAAAATTATTTTGGTAGCAGATGATCAATACATCAGATTATTTTTTGCAGATATCACCAAGAAAAAATGCCCAAATGTTCTATGTAGCTTTCCTGATCCCCAGCAGGGATTCTGAAATCCTTGGATGAAATAGAAATGTAAATGGTGATATTTCTATCAGATTAGCAGTCTTCCACTAGATTGAAGACAACTCAAAGTAAAATGTACAAACTGTTCCATAACATTTTATTTTTTTTCCATTTGTCTCTTTCAAAAGGTTCCAAGATACATAGGAGTGTTTATTGGCCATGATGTGCTTATATAAAGAACTTTCAGATCATATGGAGATCACAGCAGCTCTAAGAGAAATCTATTTTTGTGAGTAAGTAAGCAGGAGGGGTATTTCTTGGCTAGTGAGTAACTGTTGTGTTATATTAGGTTTACATTGAAGTATATTCATCTTTGAACTTCAGTGTGTTCTGTTCTTTAGGTCTCAATAACTCAGGCAGGACAAAGGTTTGCTTTGAGAATTTCCTTTTTTTAAAAGCTTATGCATCTGTAAGGGAGAAATATTTAGATAAAGCACATGCCATAACCAGGCAAGGTCCTGGTCACTTTAGATTTAATAAAAGTTCCATTGGGCAAGATTTGTTTTTTCTTCAAAATGGGGAACTAATTTATACAATTTACTTTGGAGACAGCTTTCCTAAAAACATTTTAGACTCCTGCCTGATTATATCGTCCTTGAATATCATGAATGGCTTTGAACACTCAACCATACAATGACTTTTGTCACATTCTTTATTCAAAATATTATAAAGGCCATATTTTATTTTTAAAAATTTAAGATAATAAATGTAAGCCAGTGTGGTGTAGTGGATTGAGAGCCAGCTTTCCAGTAGGGAAGACTTAGGTTTAAATCTAATTTCTAGCTCATACTGGCCATCTGACCATGGGCAAATCACTTGGCCTCTTACTGGCCCAGGCAACTCCTTCAAACCATAAGATACAGATGAATTGCCAATATGCATAGATTCAAAGGAATTTCCATTCAGTTTCCATTCTGATGATGAATGGAAGATACACTATGGAAGGAGAGCCTATTAGATAGTATTTTTCTCAACTGAATCAAATGCATTGTTATGATCACAAACAAAAAGGCACAGGGGGTCCCGTATTTTATATATCTCTCAGTCAACTCTGTAATGTGTGCAGGCCCCCATCTCCTCTTACCTTAACTACGGTAATAGCTTCCTGATAGGTCTACCAGTCTTGAAACTCTCCCTGCTCCAGGCCATCCTTCATTAAGCCACCTGAGCAATTTTTCTAAAGCACAAGTCTGATCATGTCAACCATTACTCAATAAATGGTAGTGGCTCCCTAGTAGCAAATATGAAATGCTCTCCTTGGCATTTAAAGCCCTTTGTAAAGCCCTCCTACCTTTTCAGTCTTCTTATATTTTACTCCCTCCATTTTCCCCAAATACTCTTTAGACATTCCTTCTCTTGGTTCCAAATATTTTCTTTGGCTGTGTCCTAGACCTGCAACACTCTCCCTCCTCATCTACACCTCCTGGATTTCCTGGCTTCCTTCAAGACCCAACTAAAATCCCATTTTCTATAGAAAGCCTTTTCCAACTTCTCTTCAGTCTAGTAATGCTTTTCCTCTGTAAATTATTTCCAATTTATTTTGTTTTTTATTGTAGCACAAGAGACCTCGACTCTCGCTGTCTGGAAAGCCAAGTAAGATTCACTCCTCCTCTAGACTTCAGCATTCGGAGGATTGGATTTAAGTGAAGCAGAGTTGCTCAAAGTTGTCAACCTTATTCTCTCTTCCAGAGTCCTCGAATTTCAGTGGCAAGACAAAAGTCAGAATGATCAGTGATGGTTCAAGATGCAATGGATGACCTTGGCATCTCCACTGGCCAAACTCTAAGCACTCCACAGCACCTGCTTTAGCTACCTTCATGTGATCATTGGAACAAATTTTCCTTATCCACCCATTCCATCAGGGGAAGGAAGTCTTCACATGCTTAGGGGAAGACACCCCTATAACTCACTGATGAGGCTGAGGCCTGTTGGTTACCTTCAATATGGTCTAGCCCATATAAATGGTTTATTAGGTTGAAACTATATATTCTTAGAATCACAGAGTTGAGGTCCAAGTGGACCACAGGTGGATGAGCAGCCCTGAAAAAAGGCTCAGCAAACCATCATACTAGAGGAGCTATTGCTTCTTAGGTATCCATATGCTCCAATGATGTAAAGATGTGGAATTCAGCTGGCCAGAAGCTGCCTGTTCCCTATTACTGTTATCCTGAGGGATGCCCTCAATGCATACATAGATGATTCTCATACCCATTTTAAATACATGGGAAAGTTGACAAATAAGCCATCAGCTGTTGATGTCTTAATCTTCTTTTTTATGTTGTTAAAAGTTTTCTGTTTCGCCATAGTTTTGGCATCTTCCCAACCTTTAAATACAAGTATGAATCACAATTATTCTTTAAAACAAATCTTCTTGATCTAATTCAAATGTTTTCTCCATACTTGTTCTCTTTCACATTATTTCTTCCACCTTTATAAGCACATGCCAAGCCTAGATGCAATGGCTCAATTATTGTTATTAAAAATTTATTAAATCCTTAGAGTAGGTTTTGCATTTTTCTTCTGTTTTCTGTCTTCCATTTTCATTCTTAAATTCCACTGGAATGACTTTGAGGTTGTTGTTGTTTTTAATAGTTTTATCATCCATAGATTCTCTCTGCTTTAGGAGGTAATACTACTAACAATATTCCATCATCCTTTTCCATAAAGTTTTATACATTAGTTCTTATTCTAAGACTGTAACCTTTGGATGACTCTCCTCTCTACTTTGCAGGAAATTCAAGTCAACTAAGGTGCTTTTTATGGAGTTTTTTTGGTCTTCTTGTTATGTTAATGATTTACATTAGTAAAAACTCTATATGAAATGATTAGAATCTACATCTGTGTCCTTTCTTCTGTCCATTACCCACTTTTCATTTTAAATATATCATTTGGACTTCCAGGTTAAGATGGCAGCGGAGTAGAAGCTGCTTAACCTCTCCTAACCGAAACATATAGGACCCCTCAAGAAGACATAAAAACAAATCCAGACGAACAAAGGGACCCCACAATAGGGTGCAGCACTGAAGGTACGTGGGATCAGGGTATTTCCACACTATAAGGGGGGGTGAAACAGCTCTCACTAAAATGCAAGCTGAGCAACCCCTTCCCCCTAACACCACCTACAGTGTCAAAGCCAGCACACAAGAGCTAAAGCAAGCTTGGAGCACCCATTAAGTCCTTGGTAGCTACCTGGGGTCACCAGGGCCTGCTCCTGAGAGCAGCAAGACTCAAGACCCCAAGAGGCTAAAGAACACATGGACTTTGAACACAGACCCTGAGCTCAGGCAAGGACTCAAGTGAGGACTCGGATCCCGAGAGCAGGTGTGGAAGTGGAGCTTCAGACAGAGGAACAAGCAAGGGAACCATCAAGAGGCTTGATCCTGAGAACAACTAGACCTGTGACCACAGGAGCCTAAAGAATGCAGACAGACCCTGGATGTGAGGATAAAGCTGAGAGGGAGCTGGGCTCACAATGGCAAGCCAGAGACAAGAACCTCAGAAGAGAAAGATCAAGAAGAAATCTTTAACACTTGACAACTTCTACACAGAGAAAATCCAAACAGAGCAAACAGCAGAGGAGAACAAACAAATAATCATATCCAAACCTTCCCAAAATAATGAAAACTGGTCACAAGCTCTTGAAGAGTTCAAATCTGAGATGAGAAAGATGGAAGAGATTTGGCAAGAGAAGTGGGAAATAGAAGGAAATGAACAGGTTAGAAGACAGAAACTCCCAATTGGAGAAAGATACCCAAAAATCAAATGAAATGGTAAGCAAATTGGAAACCAAAATCTGGCAAGAAAATAATAGTTTAAACAGCAGAATTTCACAATTGGAAAGTGAGGCAAGTAAATTGAAGACCAGAAATGACCAGATTGAAAAGGAAAACCAGTTTCTAAAGGCTAGAATTGAGCAATTAGAAGCTAATGATCTCTCAAGACAGCAAGAACAAACAAAGAAAAGTCAAAAGACTGATAAAATAGAAGGAAACATTAAATATCTCACTGAGAAATTGATAGATCAAGAAAAAAGGTCTAGAAGAGACAATTTGAGAATCACTGGTCTCCCTGAAAAAGCAGAAATTAATAGAAATTTGGACTCCATACTAAAAGAATTATTCAGCAAAACTACCCTGAAGTTCTACAACAAGAGGGAAATATAGACATTGAAAGGATCCATAGATCACCCTCTACACTAGACCCTGAAAAGACAAACCCCAGGAATATAATAACCAAATTCAAGAGCTTCCAAGTAAAAGAAATTTTTTTTTTCCAAGAAGCTAGAAAGAGACAATTCGGATATCAAGGAGCACCAATCAGGATCACACGGGATCTGGCAGCCTCCATGCTAAAATACTGCAAGACTTGGAATATGATATTCAGAAAGGCAAGAGAACTGGGTCTACAACCAAGGATCACCAACCCATCAAAACTGACTATATAGTTCCAAGGGAAAGTTTGGGCATTCAACAAGATAGAAGATTTCCAATTATTTGCACAGAAAAGACCAGGACTAAATGGAAAGTTCGATGTCCAACCACAAAAATCAAGAGAAACATGAAAAGGTAAATAAGAATCAGAAGAGAAAGAAAGAAAACTTATTTTTTAAATTTGCCTCTTTAAGAGCTTTAATAAGATCTGATTATTTGCATTCCTATGTGGAGAAATGTTATGAGTAATTCTCTGTAGTGAACTCTATTCACTATTATAATATTCACTATTATAGCAACCAGAAGAATAACTCATAGGGAGAGGTTGGATACTAAATGATCTAAGATGATATGGGGAGTGAGAAAGAGGGGGGGTGAATAGTAGATGACACCAAGAGAAATTTGAATGAATAAGAAAAATGGGATATTCTATTACACACAAAGAGGGCATGGAAAGGGAAGGGGATGAATACTATTATATGAAGGAGAGGAAAGAGCATTAAGAGTGGAATTAACCTTACTCACAGTGTAATTAACCCTGAGAGGGAAGAGTATCTATATCCATTGGGATATAAAACACTATCTAAGCCTACTGAGAAAGTCAGAAGGGATAAACCAAGGGGAGCAGGGGAGTGGGAAGGTCAAAAAAGGGAGGGGAGAAGAAAGGAGGGAATTCATTAGGCCTTAAAAATAAAAAGAGGGGAATAATAAGGGAGGGGGTAGAAAGGGAAGTAAATCAAGGGAGGGGATAAGGGTTACTGGCTTAAAGCAAACCACTGGTTTAAAAGGAAATAGTGTAAGAAGAAGGAGTAGGACTAGGGGAGAATGCCAAAATGTTGGGGAATACACAACTGATAATTATAACTCTGAATGTGAATGGGATGAACTCGCCCATAAAACAGAAGCAAATAGCAGAGTGGATTAGAAACCAAAATCCTACCATATGTTGTCTACAAGAAATACATATGAGGTGGGTGGACAAACACAAGTTTAAGGTAAAGGGCTTGAGCAAATTCTTTTCAGCTTCAAATGAGAAAAAGAAAGCAGAAGAAGCGATCATGATTTCTGACAAAGCCAAAGTAAAAATAGATAAGATTAAAAAAGACAGGGAAGGTCATTACATCCTGATAAAAGGCAGTATAGACAATGAGGAAATAACAGTGCACACTACGTATGCACCAAATGGCATAGCATCCAATTTCATAAAGGAGAAACTGGCAGAGGTCAAGAAGGAAATAGATAGCAAAACCATAATAGTGGGAGGTCTAAATATTCCTCTTTCAGATCTAGATAAATCAAATCAAAAAATAAATAAAAAAGAGAAAGGAGGGGTGAATGAAGTCCTAGAAAAATTAGATTTAATTGATATGTGGAGAAAAATGAATAGGGACAAAAAGGAATATACCTTCTTTTCAGCTGCACATGGTACATTCAAAAAGATTGACCATGTAATAGAGCATAGAAATATTGCAAACAAATGCAAAAGAGCAGAAATAATAAATGTAACCTTCTCAGATCATAATGCAATAAAAATAATAATCAGTAAGGGCACCTGGACAGGCAAATCAAAAACTAATTGGAAATTAAATAATACGATTCTCCAAAACCAGTTAGTCAAAGAAGTAATCGTAGAAACAATCAGCAATTTCATTGAAGAGAATGACAATGATGAGACCTCCTACCAAATTCTATGGGATTCAGCTAAGGCAGTACTCAGAGGGAAATTTATATCCTTGAGTGCATATATTAACAAATTAGGGAGGACAGAGATTAATGAATTGGGCATGCAACTTAAAAAACTAGAAAGCAAGCAAATTAAAAATCCCCAGATGAAAAGTAAATTAGAAATACTAAAAATCAAGGGAGAAATTAATAAAATCAAAAGTAAAAGAGCCTTCAAATTAATAAATAAGACTAGAAGCTGGTCTTTTGAGAAAACAGATAAAATAGACAAAGTACTAGTCAATCTAATAAAAAAAAGAAAGAAGAAAACCAAATTAACAGTATCAAAGATGAAAAGGGAGATCTCACCTCTAATGAAGAGGAAATTAAGGCAATCATTAAAAACTACTTTGCCCAATTATATGGCAATGAATATAGCAATCTAGGTGATATGGATGAATATTTGCAAAAATATAAATTGCCTAGATTAACAGCAGAAGAAATAAAATACCTAAATAATCCCATATCAGAAAAAGAAATTGAAAACGCCAACAAAGAACTCCCTAAGAAAAAATCACCAGGGCCTGATGGATTCATAAGTGAATTCTATCAAACATTCAAAGAGCAACTATTTCCAATACTGTACAAATTATTTGATATAATAAGCAAAGAATGAGTCCTACCAAATTCCTTTTATGACACAAATATGGTACTGATCCAAAGCCAGGTAGACCAAAAACAGAGAAAGAAAACTACAGACCAATCTCCCTAATGAACTTAGATGCAAAAATGTTAAATAGAATACTAGTAAAGAGACTCCAGCAAGTGATCAAGATGATCAACCACCATGATCAGGTGGAATTTATACCAGGAATGCAAGGATGGTTCAACATTAGGAAAACCATCCACATTATTGACCATATCAACAATCTAACAAACAAAAATCACATGATTATCTCAATAGATGCTGAAAAAGCCTTTGACAAAATGCAGCACCCATTCCTATTGAAAACCCTGGAAAGTATAGGAATAGAAGGATCTTTCCTAAAAATAATAAACAGTATATACCTAAAACCATCAACAAGCATCATATGAAATGGGGATAAAATAGAAGCCGTGAAACAAGGATACCCATTATCACCTCTATTATTTAACATAGTACTAGAAACACTAGCAGTAGCAATTAGAGAAGAAAAAGAAATTGAAGGTATCAAAATAGGCAATGAAGATCACTCTTTACAGATGATATGATGGTATACTTAAAAAATCCTAGAGAATCAACTAAGAAGCTTGTAGAAATAATCAACAACTTTAGCAAAGTTGCAGGATACAAAATAAATGCACATAAATCATCAGCATTTCTATATATTTCCAACACATCACAGCAGCAAGAGGTAGAAAGAGAAACACCATTTAAAATCACCCTAGACAATATAAAATATTTAGGAATCCATCTACCAAAACAAACACAGGAATTATATGAAAACAACTACAAAACACTTTCCAAACAATTAAAACTAGATCTAAAGAATTGGAAAAACATTGATTGCTCATGGGTAGGATGAGCTAACATAATAAAAATAACTATTCTCCCCAAATTAATTTACTTATTTAGTGCCATACCTATCAAACTACCAAAAAACTTTTTTACTGAATTAGAAAAAACTATAACAAAGTGCATTTAGAATAACAAAAGATCAAGAATATCAAGGGAAATAATGAAAAAAAAATGTGAAGGAAGGGGGCCTAGCAGTACCAGATACTAAACTATACTATAAAGCAGCGGTCATCAAAATAGTATGGCACTGGGTAAGAGACAGAAGGAAGGATCAGTGGAATAGACTTGGGATAAGTGACGTCAGCAAGCCAGTGTATGATAAACCCAAAGAGCCCAACTTTTGGGACAAAAATCCACTGTTTGACAAAAACTGCTGGGAAAATTGGAAAACAATATGGGAGAGATTAGGCTTAGATCAACAACATCTCACACCCTACATCAAGATAAATTAAGAATGGGTGAATGACTTGAATATAAAGAGGGAAATTATAAATAAGTTAAGTGAACATATAATAGTATACTTGTCAGATCTCTGGGAAAGAAAAGATTTTAAAACCAAGCAAGACTTAAAGAAAATTACAAAATGTTAAATAAATGATTTTGATTATATCAAACTAAAAAGCATTTGTACAAACAAAAACAATGCAGCCAAAATCAGAAGGGAAACAACAAACTGGGAAAAAAATTTTATAACAAACAACTCTGACAGGGGTCTAATTAATCAAATATAAAAGGAGTTAAACCAATTGTATAAAAAAATCAAGCCATTCCACAATTGATAAATGGGCAAAGGACATGAATAGGCAATTTTCAGGTAAAGAAATCAAAAGTATTAATAAGCACATGAGAAAGTGTTCTAAATCTCTAATAATTAGAGAAATGCAAATCAAAACAACTCTGAAGTATCACCTCACACCTAGCAGATTGGCTAAAATGATAGTAGGGGAGAGTAATGAATATTAGAGGGGATGTGGCAAAATTGGGACATTAATGCATTGCTGATGGAGTTGTGAACTGATATAACCATTCTGAAAGGCAATTTGGAACTATGCTCAAAGGGCTATAAAAGAATGCCTGCCCTTTGATCCAGCCATACCATTGTTGTGTTTGTACCCCGAAGAGATCATAGATAAACAGACTTATACAAAAATATTTATAGCTGCACTTTTTGTAGTGGCAAAAAACTGGAAAATGAGGGTATGCCTTCCAATTGGGGAATGGCTGAACAAATTGTGGTATATACTCGTGATGGAATAATATTGAGCTGAAAGGAATAATAAACTGTAGGAATTCCATGTGAAGTGGAAAGACCTCCAGGAACTGATGCAGAGCGAAAGGAGCAGAGCCAGAAGAACATTGTACACAGAGACCGATACACTGTGGTAAAATAGAATGTAATGGACTTCTGTACTAGCAGCAGTGCAATGACCCAGGACAATTCTGAGGGATTTATGGAAAAGAACACTACCCACATTCAGAGGAAGAACTACAGGAGTGGAAACACAGAAGAAAAGCAACTGTTTGAACATATGGGTTGAGGTGGACATGATTGGGGATGTAGACTAGAAACTACGACACCAATGCAACTATCAACAATTTGGAAATAGGTCTTGATCAATGATACATGTTAAAATCAGTGGAAATGCGCACCAACTATGGGGGGGGGGAAATTGGGGGTGAAGGGAAAAGTAAGAGCATGAATCATGTAACCATGTTAACTTTTCTAAAAAATAAATATTAAATATATATATATATATCATTTGTTCAATTCAAGACTGGATTGTTTCAAATACATTCAATATCTTTTTTCTTACCTTTTTTCTTCTAGCTCTATATTAGTTGTGATCTTTTCCTCTTATTCTCAAATTAACAACAAATAATTAATTATTTTGTTATGTTATTTGGTATTTGCCCAAAACCTGTCAGTTTTATTCTCAAGGAATGTATTCATGATGAAGAGACACGTGGCTGTTGTATATAGTAAGTGGGTCATCATTCAATCAACCCATAAGTGCTTAATATATACTAGACACTGCAGAAAATGCTAAGAATGCAAATTCAAGAAAAAAGAAAGATAAACCCTGCCTTTAAGATGCTTAAAAAAATTTTAAACCTTTACCTTCTGTCTTGGAGCCAATACAGTGTATTGGCTCCAAAGCAGAAGAGTGGAAAGGGCTAGGCATTGGGGGTTAAGTGACTTGCCCAGGGTCACACAGCTGGGAAGTGTCTGAGGCAAGATTTGAACCTAGGACCTCCCATCTCTAGATCTGGCTCTCAATCCACTGAGCTACCCAGCTGCCGATGCTTAAAGTTATAATGGGGGAAGATAGTACATAAAAGGAAGCTTAAAAACAAGGGGAGGAGAAAGTGGAAGAAAGGGAGATATGGTTAAGAAAGAAGTCAGAGAGTCAGAAACAGAGCCCAGAGAAAAAATGAAGGAGTGCACATAACTGGCCCTGGGCAGTTTCCTGAATAAATAGAAATTAGTAAGACAGAGTTTTATATACACATATATCTTTTTGTCAAATGATGCTTTCTCTAATGAGGGGAGTGGAGAGAAAGAGGAAGTTAACTAGGTATCTTAATGTAGCATACAAATAACTTTTCAATTTTTAAAAACAGAGATTCTGGGAGGAATTAACCAATTAGGAACAAGTGGTAGAGGCAAGTATACAAATCTTCAGGCACCCTTAATTCTTATTTCTGGTCAATATTTTCTAAAATTTTGTCATTAGTCAATCAATTCAGTCAGTTGGGCCCCTAGGTGGCATAGTGGATAAATAATTGGGCTTGGGGTCAAGAAGACCTGTATTCAAATCCAGTCTTAGACATTTAGACATATATTTGCTATGTGCCACTGGGCAAGTCACTTAGCTTCTAGTTGCATCAGTTTTCCAAATTGTAAAATGGGAATTATAATAGCACCTACCTCTAAAGAGGAGACTTCTGTCAAAGAAACAAAAAAGGAGGTTTCACTGACCTACTATATACATCAGAGTAGTCTGAGATGATTAAGGTGTAAGAAGACTGAAAATGTAGGTAAGGGCTAAGTTGTGGTAGGCTCTGAATATAAGAGAGGATTTTATATTTAAACCTGTATGTAATGAGCCACAGGAGTTCATTGAATGGAAGAAAGTAGCATGGTTAGACTTATACTTCAGGAAAAACAATTTAACAGCTGAGTGGATAGAACAAGAGTGGGGAGAGACTTGAAGAAGATAGATCCACCAGCAGACTATTGCCATAACCCAAACATGAGGTGATGAGGTCCTACACCAGATTGGTGGCAAAGTCAGGGCTGGGGGAAAGGGATCCTATGGGAAAGATGTCATTGCAAAGTTGAAATTGACAGGCCTTGGCAACAGATTGGATATGGTGGGTGTCGAGAGGTACAGGGAGGAATGAGAGATACTGAGGACCCAAGGATATCACCTACGGTGTGATCCAGGGTGATGAGGAAGAGACTGATACCCTTAACAAGAAGGGGCTAGAGATTTGTCTTTCTACCAGAAGAATGATAATGGATTTTATACTTTTACATCAGTCTTAGAAGCAAAAGCATGAGAGATTTGGAAGAGGACCAGATGCAAAAGAAAATAGTCTTGACTGTTAGCTTCTATTTGTTAAAATCCATGAATGGAAAAAGTAACCAGAACAACCTGGACTATCACCCCAGAACAATAAAAAGGATTTAAAAATGTTCATTTCTTGTTATTTTAATTAAGAAATTGCTATCTTGAACATTGCCATAACTAATGAACTTGGTTGATGATTTTCCCCTTTCTTCTTTATACTTAGCCTGGACATCAGAAAAAAAAATTTAATCGGTTCTCAAAATAGTGCTTGAAGCCTTTCCAGTATGGCCAAGTCTTCCAGAACTTACATTCTCCTGACATAACCTTGGAGAACCCAGCTTCATAGATGTCACAGTGAGGAATAAATCCGAAGTTCTCCAAATAGTTTTTTAAGAGATCAGAAAACAATACATGCTAGTTAAGCTTAATACAACTTGATCTGATAATCTCACTAACATACATACATTCGTCGATTTTAGCTGACATCTTTCCATAAATCTTTCTCTAATCTTATCAGAGTACCCCTCTTGATTTGAGGATTCATATATTAATTAGAAGTTGCCTTTCACAAAAGCTCTCTGAAAACTGCCCCCATCTATAAAAACACTGGGAATGTCATTATCTAGCTTGTTTTCCTCTCTAAAAGGCAACCTCGGCATCCCTTACAAGCACCCAAACAGTTCAGTAGGTGGTGTTCAATGCTGGGCACTACATTTTGGGGAAGACATAGATAAACAAGACCTCATAAAGAAGAGTGCAACTAGAATGATGAGAGTCCTTAGAGATCATGCCATTTGTTGTGTGATGACCTTCATACTTAGAGGTCAAAATAACATCACTTTATCTGGGTCAATGCACAGCATGTCTTTTTCTGGTTGTTCAGACCAATGGGAGCGTGGAAGGCTCTACCCCTGGTCTGGTATAAATAGCCCAAATGAACATTTGGGATGACTATGTCTCTAAATTTCCACAACTCACATTTCTTTTAAGGTACTGAAATTCTGCTTTGCTCATAGAGTGTAGTGTTTTCTTTAATGCAAGCAAGCTAGACAGTCCCTGTACCAGTGTCTCCTATGTCTCACTATTGATACCAAAGCTCTTCAGAAAGACTTTTGGAGAAAGTCACTTAGCTTCTCTAAGAGGTCTCAGTTTCCTCATCACTAAATGAGGAGATTAAACTAGATGATCATCTTTAAGACTAGTATCATGCTATAAAAAGAGTACTGGTTCCAGTGTCAGGTTACCTAGATTCAGTCATATGTTGCTACCTAAATGACTAATTTAGCAAGTCATTTAACTTCTGAGAGTCATATATCCTTCATCTGGAAAATGAAGGGACCAAACTAGTTCCCCTGTGATGTTCCTTCCAGCTCCAGATCTAGGATCCCTTCTTGTTTGAGATTCTCAGATCCTCAAGGTAAGGAATAATGTAGAAAAGGAAAACCTTGAGTAATTTTTCTGGTAAACATTTAAACAAAAGGAAGAAATGTGAGGTTCCTGCTGTGAGCCTTTATCCATATTTATCCTGGAGCAGTTCATCTACCAAGCTGAATCCTCCCCCAGTTTACTGAGCAGCATGGCCTTCCTGGCAGGAGGAAATCATTATGCAGAGATATTTTGTCTAAAGCTGCTCAGACAAAACGTCAATAAGTTGGCTCAGCTTGAAAATATGGCAAAAGTCTGGAACGGTTGCTGCAAGATAAAGCACATAACCTTGTCTTCTATGATCAGAATCAATCTGTGTCCCAGGAATACCATGTTTTTCCATCTTTCCATCTGTGATGGGAGGCCCTTTATTTTATCAGTTTCATATATCCCAAGGAGCAGTTGGGTCCTGAACTATTTTTGTGCTACATGAAATTAATCTTTTTAAAAAGGGGTTTTTCTATAAAAAGCTACAATAACTGACAATATTGGAGTTGGCACAATAGTAGCTTTCATACCGACACTAGCTCTCCCATTAGAAAACATTATTAGAGTTTACAGTGGGTGATATTTCAGTGATAGGAGTTTCCAATCCGACATCATGAACCATGACCCTTCCCCATATTAGAGGATACAGATAAGCAAATAGATAAACAGATCAATAAACAACCAGAAAGATAAAGCCAATTTTTTATTATCTGCCTTAATGGAAGGACAGCACAAACCGCCAACTACCCTAAACCATATTTTAGTTATTTTAAACTCTTTTTGCCAATCATGCTGAAATATAACAATTATCTATTGACTCTTTTACATTGCAAACATTGCCTCTCCTCTCCTCTTCTGGAGGTATGTGATTAGAATTCTAGTATTTGTAAGTTCAGAAAAATGAGCATTCCCTTGAAGCCTTAAGAGTGATTTGAACTCTTTTGGGTTTTGAGCTATAAGGGGTATTTTGAGTCATGCCACGGAGTTTTTTGTTTGTTTGCAAGAAAGCAGACTGAGAAGAAAGAGGGTAGAGATGCCTTATTGTATGAAGCCAAAGCTGATTAATTATCCAGAGATAATGGGGTAAAAAGGAAAGACCAGTGACAAAAGAAAAGATTGCACCCTAAACCATGTCCCAGGAAGGAGCTGCCTCTATCTTTGAAAGGCTCCATATCAGACTGGACAACTATATATACTCCACAGTAACACCCATCGGTGTTCCATATGCACAAGCAGGAAAGACAGCACTCAGAACTGTGATTAAGGTAACAGTAAATCAGTTTGGTAGCTTCAGGGCCCCATACCTCTTTCACTGAGCAGTGACTCAGGGCAGCAGCTGGTGAGAGAGAAGATGGCTTCATTAAATGGTGCTAGTTTTTATCTTTTTTAATCTAAGACTCATATATGTACGTATAATCAGTGCATAAATTCCTCCTACTATCAGTGACAAAGTGGATGAGTTGCTCCTTCCCCCTTCCATATGCTTCCCTTAGGCTACCATTTGATTTCCTCCTTTACTCATCACAGCTGCCACTGACCTTTATCTTTGGCAGATTTGACTTTTCTCCATTAATGTCCTCCTCCAGAAACTGATCATGGAAGGGAAAAGGGGAGGGATGAAGGTGGCCAGATCCCACCAAACTGGAAAGCCTTCGTGTATAGACCTAGGGATAGACTGTATATGTGTTAAACAAGGCATAGACAAGCAAGGCTTATTACCAGCCTACCATAAAGTGAGGAATTTCTAAGCTGCAACAACTCTCTACCCCCATCCAGAAAGCCATTGAGGGCCCAAATCTGTGTCAGTGGAAGGAAAACTCATAGCTACAAAATTATAGAATCTTAAAGTTTATACACAGGGTCTGTGGCTTGATAATGCACGTAGGTGTTCCATCCACCAACACAGATAGCACTCCATCAATGTCTCTCGATACTGCATAATTCTTTTCCTGTTTCCCAGAAACCTTCCATAAAGAATCCATCTAACAAGAATGTTGGAGACTTTTCTTATTTTTTTTCAGCATTTCAAGTATAAAAGTATAACTCTCAAGTTGATGGTCTTCTGTTAACTTTCACTCTCACTACAGAATAATAATTTTTTCCAGATACTTATGTCCTTACCAAGGGCACTTTTTGGAGAGATATCATCACTGAAATGAATCTTCTCATTTCCTAATTTTTCAGAACAAAAAACGTTGGGAGGAAGGGAGTCTGGTATGGCACATTGCATTTTTACCCCACATATCACAACCAAAAGGTGAGCTTGGCGGCAGCAGGTGTACAGGCAGGACAAAGAAAAGAGAAAACTATTAATACATAAACTAAATAGTTTTTCTCTGGATTTTTTTAATGCTAGTCCTGTGATTTCATTGATTGGGGAATTTCTATTGAGGAAATTTCCTACATTTACGCAGATCAGCATTTACCTTTCCACTTGAACTCTCACCTCGCTGGAACTTAGTCTTAGCTGCCTGGAGCATGGAGAGATTGAGGGACTTGTGGGGTCACATAGCCAGCAGGTGTCAGAGACAAGAATCCAGTACTCCAGACTTTGAAGCCAGTTCTCTATCTACCCCCATAACGCTACCTTTCTGGACAATGGAGTAAATTGCCATTCAAGACCTTTCCTTCCAAAAAATTCTGAAAACAAGCTACTTGGTGTGAGGGAAAGAACCCTGAACATGGAGACAGAAAGCCTGAGCTCAAGTCTCTATTTTCTTAATTTTTACTGCCTTTGTGACCTTTCAAAAATCTTTGAGCATCCTTTTTTCATATACAGAATAAAGAATTTGGACTGCATGAGTACTAAGGTACCTTTAGCTAGCATTTTGTGATTCCATAACATTGTTTCCTGAAATCCTAGTAATGCTGGCTAACATAGACATCAGAATACTCTAACCCTATTCCAATTTAGCTTGGCAGCCAAAGATTTCTACAAACGGGCTTCAACCTACATTAATGGCTTTATCTCTTGGTATTCTTTCTCATCTATCCTCTGTTCATATTTTCCTAGAACTCATCTATCTCTTTACTACTTCCACGTTTCTTGTTACATTCTTCTCCATGTCCAAGTACACTCTCACACTTCCCTCTCTCTCTACTGAAGTCATATTCATCCTTTAAATGTCAGTTCCAATACCATCTCCTCCATTCATTTCCAAGTCTAGCATTGAGACACTGCTGGTGGACCCACAAGGGCCCAGGGTACTCTTCCATTCCATTCTCTGTCCTCAAACATATGGATTAGCCTAGGTTCAGTCTTAAGAAGCCTGCTTCTAATTGGATGGATTAAGATTAGAATTTCTTATACACTTAATTTTATGGTCCATAACCTGGGAAGTAATTTTAATTATTTCTCATGCTTAGAGCCTTTGCAAAAGAGTAGAGTAAAAGAGGGATTCAATGTACAATATGAATTGTATGGAGCAGATACTTTATTCTTGTGCACAAAAAGGAATGATCAGCATAAAAGAATCAAAGCATTCTTAACAAAAAATTAATACAGAATTCAGTAACAGTTTATAACTACTATTATCACATATTGGAAAACTAATATTTAAATTTAATCAGAACACAAATGTGTTTGAACAACTACTAATTAAGCATTTTACTTTCCACCTCTGTTCTGTACTATCATTGCACTCCAAAACTGCAGGTGAATTTATTCCTAGAGGAAAAATAACAATGCCTGACCTCTAGACTAACTGAAAGTTTCTCTTATCTTTTTGTTTCTACTTTTTAAATTTTATTTGTGATTATAAGAGTTAGAACTAGAAGAGACCTTAAATATAATCTATTTGAACTCTTTTTTCTAGAAGAACATATTCAGGATCAGGGTTGTTAAAAAAATAAAAAAAACTTGCCTTGAGGGTCAGCTAGGTGGCTCAAAGGATAGAGAGGCCTGGAAATGGAGGTCCTAGGTTCAAATTTGACCTCCAACAGTTCCTACCTGGGTGACCCTGGGCAAGTAACTTAATCCTAATTGCCTAGCCCTTGCTGCTTTTCTGCTTTGGAATCTAGGTATTGATTCTAAGACAGATGGTAAAAATTAAAAAGAAAAAAAAACTTGTCTTGGGTCACACAGATGGTAAATAGCAGAGTTAGAATTCAAAACCATGTCCTCTGCCGAATGCAATATTTTTTCATGTTTTGTTTTTTGTATCCTAAGTTATTTTTACATGTCTTACACAAAGACTATAAGCTATTTGAAGGGAGAGTACTTCTTGTGATTATCTTGGTCCAGCCCAAAATATTTAACATGATGCGTGGACAGCATAGGTGCTGAATAAATGTCTTTTGAGTCATTAAATCTTCCTGAATTTCACCAAAGCAAATTAGTCTAGAAAAATTACACAATTAGATAATTCTATTTTAACATTTCCCTGACAATATTCTCTGGGTTTAATATCTTCTCATATTTCATTTTTCAGTAGGCACCCTTCAGCATTTATTATTACATGTCTTTGTGCTCAATGCTTTTCTTTCCTTTTGTACCATTCTCCGCTTTGCCCTCTGCCCTTTTACTTTATGCCAGTAGCCTCTGGAGCCACCCATTATCTTTGGCTCCCAGACCTCTTTAATCTTCCTTATAACGCCTCTCCAGCTACTCTTGCCCTTTTCCATTCCCTCCAGGCCCACTTGACCTCTCTCTAGTCTCTTTGCCTTTTCACACTCTGTGAGGCCATCTCTTTTCTTCCATGCTCAAGGGTATCATTGTCGGGGGGCCTAAGAGACCAAACTGCAGACATGGTAGAGGATGAGTAATGAGCAAAGCTATGTTTTTGCTTTGTAACTCAGTCCTTCATCTCTGCCAGGAAAAAGTTGGATTCACCAAAAGGTGATGCCTAAAAACTAAGGTAGTTCCTGAATCCTGTGTAAATTTAAGATCCCGAAGCACTGGCCACTTTCAGGAATTCACAGTAATTTGACTTATATGATAGGTACCAAGGAACAAAATCCACTGCCAAAGTCATATAATCCTTTTATCAGTATTGAGATCTGCCCTCTTATATAAAATGATAGCACAGTGTTAATAAACTAGAATAATAGCTTATAATAGCACAGTGCCAAATAATTTAAAATCATTTTGTCATTTGCTCCGTTCACATAAAGACTCCAAGACAGTTGTTATTATTGTCCCCATTTTTAAAAAGAGAAAACTGAGACAAACCAAGGTTAAGTGACTTACCCAGGATCACATAAGTTAGAAAATGTCTAAAACCTGATTTGAACTCAGGTCCTGATTCCAGATCAAGAACATTATCCACTGTGCCATCCAGTTAGAATCAAAGGACCTTTCAAGTCCCAATTCTGACACTGACGGTGGCATTAGAGAAGTCATTTCAACTTTCTGGACTCGTTCTTCATCTGTAAAATGGGAGAGTAGATCATCTTTACATTTACTTCAACTCTAACATACTGAGAGTATTGAATTTTCATATATGGAACCAGGAATTTAAAAAAAATTGTGTGTTGCCCAGTACAATTGGCCAAAGAAGAAGGAAATAACTCAAGTCTACTATGGCATCCCCCTTGTTTAATCCACTAATATTATTCTCTATTAACCAGCCTGTTTACCCATGCACACACACACACACACACACACACACACACACACATACACACACACTGTGACATTTCTATGGATCTCTAATCTCATTAATGCAGTTTCTTTTCAGTGATGCAGATCTCAATCTATCCATGCCCTTTCATCCTGTGTGATTCTTGCCTATGTCCTCCTGTAAATCTTCCAAAATCCAACAATGAGGGGTCCTTTCTCTAGCTCCCTTGACATGCATAAGAGGGCAGTACACACAGGATATATTCACTTGCATTCATAGAAAATGTTAATTATAATTGCTAACATTTATATAGTATTTACTATGTGCCAGGCCCTGCCCTAAGTCCTAGAAAAGGAATGGAACTACTAAACTGAAGGACAAAGGGAAAAAAATGACACAATATCTCTGTGCTCAGTGACTTTTCCACAGAGCAAAGATATGTCCCATCTGTGCAGGGCATCTGGTGTTTGTGGAGTGACTCCCTTGTGGCAAGGTCTAGATTAGCACTGAATGCAAACAAACGAGCCAAAATACTCACGTCTCTGTGAGAGCCATTAAGAAGTTAGGGGCACTAGGTAACCCCCTTTGGGTATGATGCCACCCCAGGAAAAAGGAAGAGGAAGAGAAAATAAGAACTATGATATGGGAACTCCAGTTAGCGAAAAGATATACCCATGGCTTATATAGCTTGTCCTCATGTAGTGCCATGAAACATCGCTATGACTACTGGACTTTAATTTTCCATAGTTAACAGATTGTTCACTAAAGTAGTTCCTGATGTGAAAAAGTTAAATTTTTACCTTGGACCTCAATCGGAAGTCTCTTATGAAGTTTGAGTAGTATGAGGACTAAAAAGTCATAAAGAAGCTTCTGAGATCTTGTAGATGCTTCTGATACAGCCTGGCATAGGAGGTGCCTAAAGAAATTTGCCTGAAGATGGATGGCTCTTTCTCATAGGTGAGGTACCATATTTCAGAGGTATCATTAGCAAGATTCATGCTTCTTAAAATCAAGGGATTTTGAACTGTAAGGCTTCTTGATTTTGATTTGATCACTGTTGCTATGTTCTTTCTCTCTCATTTTCAGCAAAGGCATTTCACTGCACAGCTACTTGGCTGTCGAGCCCATAATTCTGAGATTGGGCCAAGACGAGGGGAATCATCAACACAAATAATAAAGCAACAAGAGCATCAAGGAAACATATAGCAACAAACAGTGGCATCTGAATAGCACATTAGCAACCAATAACTTCACCCTTCCATGACTTCCATATTTCCCTGAAAAATAAATTAGCCTTGGATTTGAATTAACACTGTCTCAGGTTTTATATTTTTTAAGTGTTCTCGGAATTTAATTCTAACTTTCTAATCATATATTTGGCACAATGTGATATTATGGGAAAGGCAGTATTTAAGCAAATAGCATTTTGCATTCTGGAATGCAAGCTTTAAAAAAATGTTCAGTCCCTTTTAATTCTATCTCTAATTACTACACTCTATACCACCCAGAACCATGGAGAATTGATAAGATATGCAAATGAAGTAGCAATTCATAGCATGTATTAAAATTTACATTTAAACTGTTAGTTAAGCTGTATACATTTGTAAATGTAAACATTAACCCTCAGGAAAATTATTTTTTAAACTACAGCACAGTTGGAAAGGATGCAATGATATACCACGGAAACATTATCAAACGTGGATAAGAGTCTTCTTATTGCTCCAAATAATCCAGAAATGGGTCCAAAGAGTTGAATTCAGTTGTGTGATTGAGTTAAGCCAGTCACATAAAAAGCTGTCTTTCCAATATCACATTGTGCCAAATTTCTAATGAGAGAGTTAGAATTAAATTACAAGAGTACTTTTAAAAATCAAAAGACAAAACCTGAGTTCCAGGTGTTAACTCAAATTGAGGGTCCATTTATAGCAAGAAAAATATGAGAATTGTAAAGATTGTGGGTTGTTCAGTATTCTGTCTGGTAATTTAATGACATTCATTCTCCTCTCCAGTAAAATGAGGGTGTTAGATTAGATAATTTCTTGATTCCCTTCTAGCTCTAAATGTGATACTAAAATCAGTCTTATATTCTAAAACAATTCTAATCAATAGCAATTCAATAAATATTTATTAACCAAATACTGCATTCAAGATTGGGTGCTAGGTGCTAAGGAAGATGCAAAAGTTAGGATGCATTAACTACCCATATCCTTAAAGGGCAGCTATGTGATACAATAGATAGAGCCCAAAACCTGGAGGCAGGAATATCTGAGTAAAAATCCAATCTTAAGTACTTAATAAATGTGTGACTCTAGGCAAGTCACTTAACCTATGTCTCTCTCAGCTACCTCTTCTATAAAATAGGGATAATAATAGCTACCACCTCCCAGAGCTGTTGTGAGGATAAAATGAGATAATACATGTAAAGTGCTTTGAGGAGCTTAAAGATTTATATAAATACTATTATTATTATTATATAGAGTGGAAGTTAAGAAGGAGGCTATAATATATATGACTTTGAAAATCATATATGAGATATATAAACAAAGTGTTGAGAGGGCACACGCTTAGAGAATGGATTTGCCCCTTGAGGAAACTAAGGAAGGTTATTTGGAGATGATGACATTTGAGTCAAGTGTTGAACTATTGAGAGTATATCTCAACAAGTAGAGATGAAGGGCATTCAGACATAGGAGACAATACAAGCAAAGGAATAAGCAGAACAATTCAGAACATGTTCTGTGAATGAGTTGTCCAGAACAGATCTCAAGCTCCTTAAATACCAGAATAAAAATATTGACTATTATTTCTCTATCTATAGATTTTGAGCAGTAGAGTTTTGTGATCAGATCTATGCATCAAGAAGATAAACCAACAGTACGTGGGATGGATGGAAATAGGAAGAATCTCTACTTGCCTATCCTGCTAAGAAAAAAGCTATTCCCACCATCACATAAACCCATGGATCGCCATTCTACATAGGTTTAAGCCACCTAATACTTTTGTCTGGGGATGAGAGAACTGAACTGACTAAAATAAAGTAGGGCTGTACAAAAATATTCAGTGTTAGACCAAATATATAATCTCCACACCCAGTCCTGAATCCAATACCTAGCCAAACAATACTGGAGTCCCTTAGGGCTCTTTCAGTATAAATTTAACTAAGATAACTCAGCAAAACTCTTCTTCTTTTTGGACAATTTAATAAGAAAACAGAATTTTTAAAAACATGAGGGGAAAAGACCAGAAATGAGAGATTAACAGAATTTCTAATTCTCCTAGTTTTCTCCTAATTCTAAATCTGCAAGAAATAGTTCAGACTGAGAATTTCAAGATGGTGCTGAACCAGCTCGACCCTGCTAGTTCTCCAGCCCAGGCCATCACCATACTGCCCTGCTTCAACATCCAGTGACATGTTTCCAATGACTATGATGATGAATATTCAGCCAAGCAAACACCACTGGCATTTCCTAAATCAATATTAATGGAAACTCTCAGACAATCAATATGCACAATGTAAACCTTCATTGATGCAGCTTACAAATGGCTGCCTTTCCCCTTTTAATGAATAAGGATATATATAAACTCTCCCTATGAAACTGGCCTGAGACATTTAGAGCAAATGCTTAGGATTTCTCCCCTTAAGGGACTTTTCATTTTCACATCAATATGTATGCCTCATCATGGCATGGCAACAACCCTGAATTCTCAAAGGTCATGCAGACAGAACAGTTCTGCTGTCCTTATCAAGCTCAAAGGGTTTAAAATTTAGACCTAGGACAGATTGCACAAGGCTTTTTGTACATTGTTGGTGCTTAATGAATGCTAATTGAATTAAATTGAACTGAATTAGCATCATGGACCAGCCTAGCTAATTTCAAAGAGGCTCATCACCAGAAGGTCAGCCACTAATAATTTTTGTAGCCATAGCATCTCGAAAGACCATCTGCTATGTCCTTATGAACAAACGTGATTTTTGTCAGCAGAGGAAGTACCTACATTCACAAAAAAACACAGATCCTTAATGGAATAAAGTGAGAAATATATGTGGCTGACCATAGTCCTGCCTGTGAGTTTTCTCTAAAACTCAGACACTTCGGTGCTTTGAAGTATCTCAAGGAAGCAATTAAGTGGCACAGTTGAAAGGGTGCTGATCCCAGTCAGGAAAACTAGAATCCAAATTTGGCCTCAAATACAAGCAAAACTAGCCACTAACTATTTGTATGACCTCGAGCAAGTCACTCTCAATTTCCCCAACTTTAAAATAAGAGGGCTAGTTTGAATTATTAACATCACTTATAGCTCAAAATTCTACAGTCTTATACTTTCTATAACACATTCTAGATTGTATCTCATACAATCTTTCTTAAATTGGGTAAAAATCTTATGATGCCCAAATTTATATGGTATGGAGAAGCTCTTTCATTTAGTCTTCACTATCTCCTAGGGCAGTGATGGGTAAACTATGGCAGGAGGGCCAGATGTGGCCCCCTGAAATGTTCTATCTGGCTGCAAGACATTATTCCTAATCTGATGGTTACAATGAGTAGGATACAATACAATGAAACTTCAAAAGAGTTGCCTCAGAAACAGACTGATAGATGAGCATTTCCTTTCCTTTGGCCCCCTCTTTAAAAAGTTTGCCCATCACTGTCCTAGAGGGTCAAACAGCTTCCCCATCTTCTTTAACTTCTTTAAAGTCCTCTCTTTCCTCCTTCCAACTTAATATGGGAAAGGAGGAGAAAATACTAAGTGGTGAAGGAATGAGGGATATTCCCTCTTTCTTTTCTCTCAGCATTTGGAGTTTGGGGCTAGCAATTAGAGTACTGATAGAAAACTGAACACTGCCAAGAAGCAGGGGAAAACCAGCCTGCCTGTCCCCTGGGAAAATGGGCCAGAAAAGTGCTATAGGATGCTAGGGAAATGATGGACTAGAAAAGCTCAGCCTCATCCCCTCTACAAGGATGTGTCCAATTGGCTGGGAGGAGCCACCTTGGAAAATGGAAGGAGGAAAAGAAAAAAAGGAAATGGAAGAAAGGCTTTTTCTATTCATCTCCTTATAGAATTTGATTGAAAAATACTAAGCAAAGCAGACTATTTCCTGTGAGTTTTTTTTCATATTTTCAAAGAATTCAGTCAGTTACAGAAAGTAATTTCCACAAGTCAGACACCAGGATATATCTTGTAAGAGTTGGGAACATTTAGCTATTGAGATGTCCTCTTCATTATCCATTAAAACTATTTAATCAGTCTTGAAAATCTGTTTGATTGTTCAACATCTGGAAATTTGATTTTAGGGGGAAGGAGAACAAGCATTTATTAAATGTCTACTATATGCCAGACATTGTGCTGGTTGTTATTGTTCAGTAATTTCAGTCATGACCCTTCATGATCCCATTTGAGGTTTTCTTGGCAGAGACACTGGAGTGGTTTGCCATTTCCTTCTGGAGCTCATTTTACAGATGAGAAAATTGAAGCAAACAGGGTTAAGTGACTTTCCCAGGGTCACAAAATGTCTAAGGTCAGATTTGAACTTTGAGATGATTCTTAGCACTATGCTAAACACTTTACAAATCTTATCTCATTTGAACTTCACAACAATTCAAGTAGGTATTATTGTTTACCCCCATTTTGTAAATGAGGAAGGAAACTGAGGCAAACAAAGTTAAGTGACTTGTCCAAGGGTTATACAACAAGTAAGTATCTAAGGCCATATTTGATCTCAGGTCTTCCTGATTCCAGGCCCAGCACTGTCCACTATCCTCCCTACTAGCATGCTGTTAGACTTTCTTCTAATATAATGAACCTGGATTCTGTATTGGATTATGGGTAGGGATGAATTTAGAGCCAGAGAGAAACAGAAGTCCAGAAAACAGCTTAACTTTACTTCCACACTTTTGAATGGACATAAATTATTCTTGAGCGAGCTATTATCATCTCTCACTTCCTTCCCTTCTCCAATTAAAAAGAGGATGGGATGGAGTCACTCAAGGCAGAATAGACAAATGGAAAAGTCAACATCAATGATTGGGCCCTGTTTAAATTCCATTCTTTGCTCACTTTTTAATATGCACCAATCCTCTGACACCAACATTTTGACATTTTGTTGGTTTTGTAGAAACTGGGATATCATCATTCCCTGAACCAAGTTTGAGAATCTTATGCAGAATACTCCATTCCAGCAAAAAAAAAGTATGAATTATCAGAGAGAGCAAAAGATGACCATTCTTTATCAGAGGGTGATTGGATTTAGAAAAGGAATCTGGCTTTTTTGTTTGCTTACTTTAAAACATTTTTGGCTCAACCTAGAATATACCTCATCCCTGTGCATAGAGGTCTCATTTTATAATAGAAGTACACAAAGATCGTGGTTATTCTAATAGAATAAATAGCCTTTGCTTCCTGCATTTTAGGGATGACTAATTGCTTTCCTCATAATCACTCTCTGAAAGAGGTAATGTAAGTGTTATTATTCCCATTTTGGAGATAACAGGGATATATATTTATATATATATCTAACTATCTCCATCTCCATCTGCCTGGCCATCACCCTCATCTTGGGTCATCCCACCCATACAGCAGAAACCAAATGAAAAGAACCAGCCAAATAACATTCTGGGGCTGGAAAATGGCTAGGCTGTTGTGTGCAAACCCTGAGAGAAAAGGAGAGAAGAGGCACTGTGATCAGCCTGGAGAGAGCCTGTTTTGGACCCTGCAGTCATCTTTCCATAATGAGATGGGGAGAGATCAGAGGCTGCTCAGCTGCACAAGAGCTGACTCCAGAGACCAGAAGTGAGGCAGAAAAGGCTAAATAAACTAATGCTAAGAGTAGAGCAACCCAAAGAGAGAAGGAATAGACAGCAGAAGATTCAGCATCTGATTCCTCACCCCTGGTTGCTATTCTTGAGAAAGGTAGGAAACCAATCAGGTCCCCCCCTGCCCTACAGCTAAACAGCCAGGTTGTTCAGTGTTTAGAGTTCTGGTACTGGAGTCAGGAAAACCTGAATTCAATTCCAGCCTTTCTAATAGTATGACCTGGACAAATTAGTTAACTCCTGTCTGCCTCAGTTTCCCCATCTGTAAAATGGAGACAATAAAAGCAGTCACCTAACTGGGTTGTTGTGAGGTTCAAAGGAGATATTATTTATAAAGTTGTTGTCGGAGTGCCTCGCATGGAGTAGATGCTTAATAAATGATTGTTCCTTTCTCCTTCCCTTAATGACTTCCATCCTCTGGCTTAATGTTGATGCTCCTGAAATCTGTAAATTGAACATCACCAGGAAATGTCTGCCTGTTCTCTATGGGAATGAAGAGCATGGAAGTTAAGTCTAGATACCTCAATAAAATATAAGAAATTCTGAATCTGGGACACACCTCTTGCCTTGCTGAAAGCTGCCTAGATCTGAGAAGAGCTTTAGGTACATAGACTCTGAAGTAGTTGTTTTAAATACCGCCTTCGCATATTCCTTTTTATCCTGTGATAAAAAGTAGGAATGGGGGTTCAATCAGTGCTTTCATCATTATAGAGAACTCCCGGGTGAGAAAACTCCCTCTAACAAAGTATATCAGCACTTTTTCTGAATTTTAATCTTAAGAGTGCTGCCTAAGTGCCAGACCTAACAAGTAAAGATATGTACTCTCAAGCCATGCTTAAGGAATTCCATCTATTATAATATGGTCCCATAATTAGGTCCTGGGAAATATAGCATTAAGGAGGGTGTAGTTTTCCCGAAAGAGTAGGGCTTGAGCCAAGGGATGAATTCAGCAATGGATCCCCAGAGCCCACACTCCTAAACTAAGAAGACATTCACAGTTACCCATAGAGGGAGTAAAGCTTAGAACTAGCGAACAGCAGCCTTCTAGGTAACCTTGAGAAGTTGACATTTCCAAGGAATATAGGTAAAGCATGTAACTATTTGAGTAAGCATGGGACTGTCATCCACTAGGTCTTTATTATCTAAAAGGAACAATATTGTCTTTGGGGAATTAAATATAGAAATGAAACCTAACATATAAAGAGATGAGGGGATATAACTAGGTATAAGATAGCTACATGTTCCAACTTCATTCTGTGCTCTTTCCATCTTCTCTCAAATTCAGATAAGCCAACAAAAGATCCTAAACCAAGAGGAAAAGGAGAAGAAAGATGAGGAAGGGAATATAAGTATTTAATAAGCAATGACTATGTGCCAGGCATTAAGTGCTTTACAAATATTATCTCATCTGATGCTCACAACAATCTTCTGAGTGTGTCAGGTGCTATCATTATCCCTATTTTACAATTGAGGAAACCGGGGCAAGGAAGTTAAGTGACTTGCCCAAGATCACACAGCTAGTAGGTATCTAAGCCTATATTTGAATTCAGATCTTCCTGGCTCCAGGTCCTATGCTCTATACCCTGCACTCACTGCTGTGAAACTAGGATTTAGACCTACTAAAAGTGCCAGCTGGCCAAGATTTTTCTCTGATAAATCATGCTTTGACATTTCAGTGACCATATGAAGTATGACAAGGTTAAAACCTCATCACTAAATTACAGGAAGAACAATGATAATGTCACAGTCCACAATCCAGAGTCATTGCCAATCATTAATACTTCAATCCCTCCTGGCAGGGAGGAAATGGGGTTGTAGACATTGCACAGAGAGAGCAACTAGATACACAAAGGGAAAACAGCAGAAAAGTTCACGTACTATAAGAAAAAATAAACATGGAATCATTCAACAGGTGGTAAAGTTGGAATGTAGTTTCCAATTTAAGAGACAAGCCACAAAATCATAGAATCTCAGAATAGAAAGGAATTCAAGAGACCATCTAGTCCAACTCATACCTAATGAAAAATTCCCTTTAATCATACCCAAAGAGGGATCCTCCAGCCTTTGCTTGAAGACATCCAATAATGAGGAAGTTCTTGGCTTGGGAAGCATCTGGTTATACCTTCCGACATCTCTAGTTTTTAGGAAGTTTTCTTCCTGACATTCAGCTTACTTTTGCCTCTCTGCAGTTTTCAGACATTATTTCTAGTTCTGGCCTCTGGTGCTAAGCAGAACAAGTCTTAATCCATCTTCCACATGCCAGACCTACAAATATTTGAAGAAAATTATCATGTCCCCTTGTAAATTTTCTCTTCTCCAGGCTAACCATCCCCCCAATTTCTTCAGAGGTGTCTGTCAACAGAGTAAGGGCTAGGAACTGAAGGAGCATGGCGAAGTCAGGAAACACAGATAACTAAGGATCACATAGGATTTTCTCATTCACTGCACTCCAGTCTTACTCTTAACCCAGCTCATCTAGGACCAGGCAGCTGGAGTCTGGAAACAGATGTACTGAGCCTGACAAAATTGAGATTTTGCTCTACACTTCTGAGATAACGTATTAAATTAGAGACATTTATTAAATCACACAGTCTACTGACTTCATTCACAAGTAATGTTCAAACAAGTGTCCCTGTTCCCCAGATGAACTGCAAAGTTAAACCCTGACTGGATTTACCAAATAAAAAAGTCTGTCTTGGCAATGTCAGTGTTGTTCAAGGGGGTGGAAAGTACACCAATTGGGGATCTAAGTTTCAGTCAGGAAACATATCCTGCAATGAATAAGTTAGGCACTGCCCCTCCCTCTCATTCCCCCCCCCCTTTTTTTTCCTTTCCTGACAGAAAACCAGTTACATATGAGAAAACAAACTTGAAATCTCAGCACCTTGACTGGCGGAGAGAACCATTTTCTATGACCATGGAGAGGGCCTAGAGAACAGTTGATGGAGAAATAGTGACATCCAGTGGCCAGTTTGGTTAACCAAAAATGTATTTGCCTTTTTCAATTGCCCAGGGAGTTGGGGGTGGGGGAGGAAGGGGAATGTGCATCTTGAAAACAAGATATTCCACTGTAATTCTATACCTAAAACCCTATCCCAAAAATAAATATTTGCTTCATGATTTTAGTCCAATTTTAAATCTTCCCAAGGTGACTTGCCCAGGAGAATCATTAGATTAATAGGAACCAAAAAAAAACATCATAGAATTGGAATGGATATTATCAAGTACAACTCCATATTACAGAATAAGAAACTGAGGCACTTAGACTTTGTGACTTGCAAAGGGTCACACAGAGATCAAGAGACAAAGGCAGGATTCAAACTTACATTTTCATAAACCTAAATGCAATGCAAATATGAATAAATAGCCATCTCCACATTTTCTCTAAATGTTTCCTGTATGTGATTAGAAAAATAACTGTCCCAATGCAAATGCCAGAAGATAATACTTTTCTTCATGTCAGAAAAGATATTTTCCTAGACTTTTCTTCATGGTTGATCTTTACAGATTTCTTGCATATGGTTAATGTGGTTCCTTCTTTAGGAACTGTATTTTATTTTTTAATTATTTCATTTTGAAAAATGGAAAGAACATTAGACTAAGCATCAAGAGGTGCATTCTGGTCCTGGCCCTCATCCCTATGCACATAATAGCTTCATTTTACCAAAGAAAGGAACAGAGACCCTGGCTTTGCTTGGATTGTTCAATGTCTCTAAGCCTTATCTTCCTTACTAGTTTGATTTGTCACCAAGTCTTGTTTCTGTCTCTACAATATGTCTCTAACATGTGCCCTTCTCTCTACTCAAACAGCCACTCTCCCACTCAAATATAACCCTTCATTATCTTTCATATGGATTATTGCAAGAGCCCTCTAATTGGTCTCCCTCCTTCAAATCTCTCCCCAACTCAATTCATCTTCCACTCAGTGGTCAAAGTGATTCTCCTAAAGCATAAATAAGTCTGACCATGTCACTCCAGTACTCAATAAACTTCCATGGTTCCATAATACTTCCAGGATCAAATAGTAACTCTTCTGTTTGGCATTTTACATTGGCCCTACTTTTTCTGAATTCTAATATATTACTCCCATATATGTACTGTATAGTCTAGCATCAATGGTCAACTTGCTATTCTTCCTACACAATACTTCATTTCTAGTCTCCAAGGCGATGGTTCTCTGAAGGAAAAGGGGTTAGACTAGAGGAAGACATGTGGGAGGACATTCCTAGGCTTTCCACCCAATCCCCATCTACTGCTAGACTTCCCTCTGAGATTACATTCAATCTACTCTACATCTTAGATATTGTCCCTGGTTATCTCATGGGTTATATTCTCCACTAGGATCTGAGCTCCTTGAGGGCAGGGCTAGTGCTTTGGCTTCTCTTGGTAACCCTAGCACTTAGAACAGTAGCTAAGCCTATTAAACCCTTAATAAATGCTTGTTGACTGACTGATTCACTTTAACCACCAGTTGGCACTATCTATCCCTCACAGTCTAAGGATCCTGGGAAGTTACTCTAGTGATTTGTGCATGCTTCCTTGGGTAGAGTGACCTTGTGTCCTCCAGCTTAGCTCTCTCTATGGGCACTGTCAGTGGTGTTTGAGTTTGTGGATTGGTCCAATCTGAAAACAGTTATTGAACCTTCCACTGCCTGGCAAATCCCCCACTAGAAATTATATAGTGCTTTAAGATTTACAATGCATTTTGCAATTATCTTATTTGATCTTCACAACAGCCCCGAGGGATGGATGCTATTACTACCCCTGAGGCAGACAGAGGTTAAGTGATTTGCTTAAGGGCACTGCAGCTAGGGAACGTCTGAGGCTGGTCTTTCTGACTCCTCCAGGTCCAATGCTCTATCCACTGAACCACCTATACTTTCAGTGAACCATAGTTTCTTGACTTTAACATAATGGCATTCGATCTCTATAGAATCAGAAAGATACACTTGATTACTTCATACATGGGTTTTCCACTGCATAAAGCCAATACATAAATGAATAGCACATAATAACTAGTAAACAATGAACAATAAAATATTTACCAAGCATCTGTGGATTTGTCAGAAGCCTCAACTTTTTAGCTCAATCTCCTACCCGCCTCCAATAATACATATGGTGCCTTAACCAAGGGGTCCTGGGAATCCCATAGTTTGAGTTGGTTTAGTTCTCCACAAATGTGCCCCCTGAAAACAGACAGAGGACTGCCTTTTGATCTTGTTTTCCAACCCAGTCTTTGGAGTAAGGTAAAGAAATTCTGGCTAAATTCTGGATCTGGGGATGACGGCAAGAGGAATGGGCTGTAGATTTGGATAGATTCAAAATCCCAGTTCACCTTCAGACTGGAGGAGAAGAGAAATTGGCCCTAGCTATGTTGTTCTTGCCAAAGACCTCCAATCTCTTCTAGACACAACTAGCCCACCATTGAGCAAGAGAAGAGTATTCAAAAGCCTGCCGCCACCACCATGCTCTTATGTCCCCTCTGACCTTGATCTCAGTAGTCCCCTGCCATAGCTGCATTTCTCTCTTCATTTTTCATCACCAGTCCCAGACAGATCTCTGACATTTCAAGATACCATATAGGAGAAGGGTGAATCACCTTTAGAATAACTAGGGAGGACAAGCTCATCTCTAAGGCCCCTTTGGCTCTTAAAATTAGAGAATTTTGTGGAATATTAATTTGTGATGGGGATTACAAGCTGAATGCTAGACATTATAAAGGGCAAGATAGCTGGACTAATTCTTTACAATCTCAATTAGAAAACCTTCACTACTGATTTACAGATATAAGTAATGATGTAAGATAAGGGAATCAAATCTCTTTGGCTCCAACTCTAAGGATTTGTTTATAATCATGTTCTTTTTAAGAAAGTTGATCTTTTTTTAAAAAAAGGAATCAAAATTCTTCACAATTTTGAAGTGTACATACTTTCAGGCATGTCAGGTTCTGTAAAGCAAATATGTCTATGACTGTGACTCTATAAACTACTATTTTTACCCACCAATTAATCATTTAGTTTAGTCAAACCACAAGTAATTCAGTCACCCAAAAATCAGTCAGTTTGACAGAGTGAACTGACTGATGGCTTCACTGATTTCGTGTTTTTTTTTACTGAATTGAGGGTATGTAAAACAACACCATTGCTCTACTCCCTCCCACAGAGCAGAGCCTACATGTGGGAGAATTTAGCTCACTGGATAAACCTTTCAATTATTTGTAGTGGAAGAAAAATAGGACAGGAAGTAAAATATCTATGGCATTTAATTTAAATGTCATCTTCCCCCAGTATAAGGCAAAAAAAAATTGAAGTCATAATAGGATCCTTCTTCCAAAACTGAGTTGGAAATTGAATGAAGAAAAAATATATGAGATCTAATTCATGGTTGATAAGAAAAGTTCACCATATTTAGCCACTAGATTTCTACTATCATCTTCAGAAAATGACTAAATCCCATATTTGGTAGAGCAGTTCTTTTCTAGGTTCTTTATTACACATTATTTTCAATAACATTTTCCCCTCCAAATTGATTAATTTGTTGCTTTTCTTTCTCTACATTCTATCCCTTTACCATCCTTTTTTATACACTGTCTACCATACCTGGAATATACTCTTCTCATCTCTATCTACTACACTAAAATAACTAGCTTCCTTAAAAATGCTCAAGAACAACATCTTACAAGAAGCCTGTCTTTACCCAGTTACCAATGCCTTCCTCTTAGAAGTTATGTTGTATATACTTTAATGTATTTTGTGATTAATTTTCTGTGTATATATACACATATGCATATTGTTTTCCCTTAATAGAGTGTAAACTTCTCAGAGGCAATGACTATTTCATTTTTTGTCTTTGTGTCATGACACAATGCTTGCATACAGTAGACACTTAATATATGCATACTGAAAGAATTAGTGAAGTTAACCCATTTTCCCATTTAATCAAATAGCTATCAATTGTTTCATCATATTCTACTCATAATGGCAAAGCAGGGAAATCCACAAAAAGATGGTGTTTTCAACAGGGAGAGTGGATTCTGTCCCTTTAGTCCTGGAACTTGGTTTCCCCCACAGGCTAATAGTTGTCACCTAAAGGAAAAGTTCTTTCAAAGGCAAAACAAATAAAATGGGAGAGGAAAGGGAGGAAGAATGAACTGTCACTACTTAATAGTAATTGTTTCTCCTCTACTCTTGTTGAAAAGCCCGTGCATGCACCAGAGATGTCTCTTTTATAGGTCTGTACTGCTTGCCAAAAGTGTTTTTATCTAAGTTGTTGTTCAGCCATTTGTCATGTCTGACTCTATGTGACCCCATCTGGGGTTTTCTTGGCCAGGATACTGGAGTCATTTGCCATTTTCTTCTCCAGCTCATTTTATAGATGAGGAAAGTGAGGGAAATGGGGTTAGCAACTTGCCTGGGGTCACACAGCTAGCTAGTAAGTATCTGAGGCTAGAACTGTGCCACCTAGACTGATAGAATTTTAATGCTCCAAGCATACAGAAGAGAACACTGTGGGCTACAAAAATCAGGATAAACTTTAATGGAGGAGGCAAGTTACAAGTTATAATTGCTTGCTAGCTAGATTCATTTGATAAGGTGCATCCCAAGGAAATGCTGAAATCAGAAATATGAGAGCTGACAGAGACCTTCAAACCTAGACCTGGAAGGAACCTCAAAAGGCATCTAGGTAATCTCATTAAAAATCCCCCTTGTTATTGAAGAGGAAAACCAGTGGGTGGGCTAGGATCAACAAAGAAGTCTCTGACTACAAGTCCAATATATTTTCTACTTTCCTGACTCCAGGCATGGCACTCTGTCCACTGCCTCATTCCAAAGATGTGTTTTTCTGATTCTGTCTTAGATGTTACACTGGTTTCTCTAAGTTTCCAAGGATTTCTCTCTTTTTTTCCTAGCAATTGCATTAATTTCAACCTGCACTAAAGATTAAAGCTCTGGAATAAATGTCTTTGGAGTCTTAAAAGTCTTGGAGAAATCCTTTCAAATTCCACGCCAAAGCTTAGAGCTAGCTTTTCCATATTTAATCAAAAGCACTCGGATGCTTGCTTTCAAAGATGTTAGCAGAGAGCCCTGTACCCACCAACAGCAGGCTATAGCTCTTCAAAGTGCCCAGTGGATTGACCTTAGCAAATCATTGAGTGCTTAGAAGCTGAGGGTGCTTCACTGAGCATGGACTGAATGCGGAGCAAATTTTCAATGTCATTTGTGGCTGAGTAGAACGATGTAATGGGTGCTAGGGTCATTAGCTATGATGTATGGAAAGGGAAAAGAGAATCTTTTTTCACTTTCTCTTTACTGTTTTCTAACCTAATTGACAAAGAGCCTGGAGAGGAACTACAATTAAGGATTCCTTCCAAGTCAATATGTGAATATATGTATCTTGTATAAATAATGTCAAGAAGGATATAAGGAAAGAAAAAACTGGTCTGAATACTTCCCTTAGAGAAAACAGAAAATTTATAGCATTCCCAAAAGGGGAGCCAGGACAAGATAAGAAGAAAAAAATGGAACAGATAAATTAGATAATCAGATTTCTCTTTTCTGGAAGGAATTTCATTAGTGAAATAATTCAGCTTTTTAATTATAAATGGGATCTATTTCATACTCCAAATCTACTACTGATTTCCTGACTGCTATATGCTTCTGACTAGTATGTCAGAGTGAGTCATTTCCTGGTTCTTGGCAGAGAGTCATATGGATGGATTCTTATCCAGATGAGGATCAAACTGAAAATGAATAGTCCTGGCATTGTTCTGGGAAATCTAGCAAAATGTGTTCCTTGACTGGACTTCATGCTGTCTTTAATTTTTATTACTACCTTTTGTTTGATAGTCGTTTCTGGATATGTGCCTCCTCTTTCCCCCCAACCTCTGCCCATCCTGAACCTACTCTTTTAGCAAAGAAAAGCATTTAGGCAAAACCACCCAACAGAGCAATCTGACAGAGCATCCAACATTCCGCACCTATAGTCCCCCATCTTTCCAACAAAAAGAGACATATGTGTTTCCTTATCTCCTCTCCACAGCTAGAATTGACCATTATAAACATTAAGTTTAGCTGCCTTTGATTGTTCTTTCCATTTACATTGTTATATTCCTGCAGATTCTCTCCTTGGTTCTGCTTACTTCATTTCACATCAGTTCATACAAGTTTTCCAATGTTACTCTGAATCCCTCATTTTCATCACCTCTTATAGAACAATAATATTCCATGACAATCATAAGCCATAATTTGTTCCGCAGTCTCCCCAAATATATGGATACTCACCTTGTTTCCCATTAAATTTTCTACTGCAAGTGTTCTGCCATTCTTTTTCAAAATAGACCTCTAAGTTTCCCATTTCAAATTTAAAATAATGGTTTATGCTTGCGACCATAAAGAAGAGGGAGGTCAAGTAAGAAAAGTTTTCTATATTCTCATTAGAAACTTAAGGAGTGTTAAGTGGCCCTGTTTGTCAATGGCTGAGCAATTTTCTAAAAGATAACAGGAGATCTTTGTAGTGCCAGGTCAGTGAATAGGAAATATAAAGGAGAATGGCTTATGACATTTTTATTGAATATTTACTATGGCAAACTGACACATTGGTTGAATCTGAGAATAATGCTCTGCTCCCAGCCCCATGAGATTCTTGTTTCAAAGGCTCTGCTCAGGAAACTTAAAATCAAATAAAATATACCTATTCTGTCACCTATATTCACCCTAAATCTGAACCTTCATCACCTCCCTATCTCATCCTTATTTGTGTAACTACTATACCTCCTCATTATGGTGAATTATAAAAAGCCAAAACTGGAGGCACCTTAGAGATCATCTAGTCCAACCCATTAATTTTACAATTGAGGAAACTGAGTCTAAGAGAGGAGTAATGACTTGCCATAATCACATAGCTAGGGTCACAGAACACTAGACTGAGTGTGACTTGAATCCTGGCTTAGTTTTTTGCTAAATGTGTGACCATGAGCAAGTCATTTAGCTTCTATTTGCTTCAGTTTCCTCAATTGTAATTGAAAGTCATAATAGCACCTACCTCTCAGGGCTAATGTGAAAGTTAAATGAATTAACAGATGCAAAGCATTTTGCAAACTTGAAAATGCTACATGAATATTACTGTATAATAGAAATGGTAGTAGTAATGGTGATGGTGGCACTAGTGGTAGTAGTAATGGTGGTAGTGGCACTAGTGGTAGTAGTAATGGTGGTGGTATTAAGAAAAAGAAGGGAGAAAAGCAGGAAGAATAATGGTGTTGGTGGTACTAGTGGTAGTAGTAATTGTGGTGGTATTAAGAAAAAGAAGGGAGAAGAGCAGGAAGAATAATGGTGGTGGTAGTATTAAGAGAAGAGAGAAGAGGAGGAAGAATAAGGGATGGAGTCAGGACTAAGTCTCAGGTCTCTAGTCTGGGGTTCTTCACATAACAATTAATTGTTCCTAGTCTTTCCTGTAGTTCATTTTATTCTCCATACAGTAAACAACCCAAAAACTTTTCAATTAGCATTTGCTTTGTTACTTCCCCTTTCAGGATATTACTCTTCCATTCAAGAACCTGCAGAAGCTTCCTATTTCTGATTAGACTACATGACAGAGTGGGAAAAGAACCAAATTTGGAATTCGAGGATCTGGGTTTGGATCAGACCTCTGCTCATTGCTATCTATATTCTCCTTAGAATATAGTATCCTAGGTGGTCTTGGGACAGTGACTTATTCTCCCACATTTACTTTGTAGTATTTGTGGGAGAGGAGGAGAAGATCTAGATTACCTCTCAGAGATCTTCAAGTTCTAAATCTATAATCCTTGGATCTAAATTCAATAAGCCTTCAAAATCTTCTGTCCACCATGGTTTCTGCTCACCTCAGAGCTATTCTATCTAATCTCTTGATATTTCCTTAAATAGCCTTACCACAGGCATGCTTTATCTCCCATTCTCCATCTCTGAGGTTTTTAGTGAATGAAATAAACATTTATTAATTGCTTATTGAATGCACAAACACCATGATGAGGATATACAAGGTTCAAGTGAATCAAACCACCTAACCCCAGTTTACAAACCAATAGAGAGATATTACATGCAGACACAGACATACATCCATGTAATAAAGATCAATAGTATGTAATAAATGCATAAACAAGATAAAAATACTGGGTGAGAAGGGAACAGTGGGTAGAGTAGAAGAGAAAACAAAGACATCATCCTATAAAGTTTCCAGCAATTTACTCTGTATACCCCAGAAGTGGGATATTGGGTAACTTACCATTTAAATTAATTCCTCTTAGGTGCTAAGGTCATTTATTCCTTTACACTTAGCATGCAAAAAACCTTATTACTAGGGGCTAGGGGAGAGTAGTAACCTTTAAAATAAACAGAAAATACTTCCCGGAAATGAGAAAGATTTGAAGATGACCCTCTCCAACCCACTGCCGTGACCAAAAAAAGTCTTAAAATGTCATGTTAGATATGAAAAACACTTTAGGAATCACCTAGTCCAGGAGTCAGCCAACTACAGCCCCCTGTCCCCTACCCTGGCCATTGCTTATCCCAATATCTCTGTATTACTGACTAACCCCCCTATAGGCCTCCCAAAATTTTAGAAACAGGAGAAGGTACTACTTCAGGGAAAAGGCAAAGCCTCTGTGATAGGGAGGCAGAGATGTATCACTAGGGAGGCACCACTTTCTCCTTTCCTCAGTCCTAAAAGGAGATCCGCCCATAGGCTCATCATTAAAGGGAAGAGAGTTTTCCCAAGCTCCTACCTACCATAGTTTGTTGAATGAAAGGACTAGCTGGGCCATGGCCAAGTCTGCTTCCTCACCCTCAAGTCTGCCCAGAGTTTAGGTCCTGCCAGCCTTAGTGTGTCCTTTCCCCAAAGAATCTGGAAAATAATTGACCTATTTTCTCAGCAAGACTCCTGCCTCCACTGGGTCACCAATTTTCCTGGGTACCACTCAGCCCCCATCCCTATAACACATATATGCACATGAGAATCAGACCCTGTGCTTCTACCAGGCTTCATTCCTAACTTTTTTCTATAAAACAATAAAATGACTTACCAGAAGCCCTTTAAATCCCATTCTTGTACAATTTCCTCCGGTAAATCCTCTGTTGTCCCACCCTAGTTTTGGTTTCCAGTTTGCTATAGCACATTGTAGATTCATATTTAGCTTGCTGCTAAACTACAACCCCCAGGTCTTTTGTAAGTGAATTATATAAATCCAGTCTTCTTTACTTAGCTTTCTCTAGCTAACTTTTTTTAATTTTTAATCTGTTTTTCCCCATAGTGGATTGTAAACTCCATGGGGAGAAGAAGTATATTTTCCATTTCTTTGGTACCTCACAAACCACCAAATGAAGCTCTGTGTACATATCGAATCATCAACTAAAGAAAGGTTCATTGGACAAATGAATATAGAAAATGAAAAAGTTGAACTGGAAGCTCTCTAAAATTTCTTCCATATATACATCTGTGGTTTTATGATATAGCCAGAATAAATGAAGAGAGATGGTCTTAAATACAGATGGATTTTGCTACCTTGAAAGAAATAGAATTTGCACCACACTGAGATGTCTCAGTCATGGGTTGAAAATAAAAGCTTGGAAATCTAATAATTATGTTCATTTAGATTTGGTGGAAACTGGAGTAGGCTTATCCTCTGTAGAGATCTTTATTCACTGCTTCAGTACAAGGAAAGAACAGTCTATCCTTACCTCTTCACCAAATCTCCTCTGTCATGTTTGAAAGAGACCCAAGATTGAAAAGGCAATTTGCTGTCTAGGCCATTCGGGGCTTAGCCTCTTTGCTGAATCAGCCAAATAACAGCAATAAATTTTGCAAGGTGCTCTGTTCCTTACTAATGCTGTGTTGTCTGTTTCTTGATGCTTTGTATCCTAGTGGAATTCTCCGTGTTTGGAACTCTCATTATTTCGGAAGGAATATTTCTCAACAAGATAGGGTGAGAAGTAATGAAGACTAGATGCATACAATACTCTGAAATAGTTTTCAGATAACGATGGGTTTTTTTTTAACTATTACCCATAAGAAATCCAAATAGTTATATTATGCCTAATTTGTTCTGAGAAACTATCTTGGAATCAGAAAGGTATAGGTGGGGCTATACATAGAGCACTGGACCTCAAATCAGAAAAAAACTGAGTTCAACTCTGGTCTCAGATTTTTATTGTGTTACCCTGAGCAAGTCATTTAATCTCTATTTGCCTTAGTTTTCTCTTCTGAAAATGGGGGGGGTGATAATAGCATCTATTTTCCAGGGTTCTTGTGAGCACCAAATGGAATAATGTTTGGAAACCACTTTGCCCACCTTGAAATGCCAAATAAATGGTAACTATTATTATGATTATTATTATTACTCAAATCTTGTCTTTGATACATACTCGTTTTGTGAGTAAAGGCAACTCTTGACGTCTCAGTATCCCCAGATAATTCTCTAAGACTACGAGTTAGTGATTTGAGAATCAGTGAAAGATATTTCCACTCCAGGCATGCTGTACACCAATAAAATCATAATTCTGGACAGAAACAAATGCTTGTCAAGTACAGATAAAAACTACACCCAAGAGAAAAACCAACCTAATGGTCTACCATAATCTCTTCCTGCTGCAAGAGAGAGGGAATTCCTTCTCATCCCACACTCAGAGAACAGGAAACAGTGTCCTCATCTGTAAAATAACACAGTTGTACCAGAATATCTTTAAAGTTCCTTCCAGCTCTAAATCCCATGATATGTGGTCTATACAATCAGCAGCTTGTCATGTCCCTCACTCTACCCTCCATCTGAATATGCCATTTCATAGCATTGTATATACAGTAAAGCCTCTATAATATAATTCAGCTTCCACTGAATGAGGAGTCTTCATTGTTCAGATTCAGTAAACATAATTCTTATCCAGCATCAAATGGAAAATCCTCTCCTTGGCATTCAAAGCCCTTTATAACCCAGCCTCTTCCCACATCACACCAGAGAAAAAGAGAGAGAGACAGAGAGAGAGAGAGAGAGAGAGAGAGAGAGAGAGAGAGAGAGAGAGAGAGAGAGAGAAAGAGAGAGAGAGAGCAGTGAGGGAGAGAGAGAGCAGTGAGGGAGAAAGAAAGAGGGAGAGAGAGCTAGAGTCCTTTCCAGTCATATTACATGATACTCCCTGCCACATCCTCTTGAATCCAGTGGCACTGGACTCCTTGCTGTCCAATATAGACAACATTCCAACTCTTAGCTTTGGGCAATCTTTCTACCTTTCTTCCATGGCTGAAACCACACTCCCTCTTCAACTATGCCTCTTGATTTCCCTGGCTTCCCTTAAAACCCAACCTCTCTAATATATAAAGCTTTCCTTCTCCAACTCCCGTTTCTCCTAGTGCCTCTCCTTCTGTTAATCATTTCTTCTTTGTCCTGTGTATGGTGTATTTGTATACATCAGCATGTTGTCTCCCCCATTAGATGGTAAGTTCCTTGAGGGCAGGGACCATCTTGCCCCTTTTTGTATTCCCAGAGCTTAGTGCAGTAACTGATAATAGTAAGCACTTAATAAATTATTTTTTGATTGATTGATTAAATTAACTAAATTACTTGCCCAGGAACATATAGCTAATAAATATCTAAGTTAAGATTCAAACTCAGGTCTTCCTGACTCCAAATCCAGCACTCTATACTGTGCCACTTAGCTGCCACTTCTATGAGTTGTTGTTGCTATTATGTCCTAAGGACCTCCCTGCTCTGACTTTTTTATGAGTCTGAACATATGAACAAAATTAACCCCCCCACACCCCCTACTAGGACCAATGCTGATCCACACAGATGCATGTTTTCACTTCTCTGTATCCTCATATTCCTTACATTAATCTCTATCTGGTTATCAAGTTAGAAACTGGATCAGAGCCAAATGGCAACTTCTGTTACAAAATCCATCTTCTATTATATCCCCATCTGAGAGAAAGGCACTGGTGGCCCTTGAGAAAGGCCCAGGCCAGCTCCAAAACTGGAAACCTGAAAGAAAAGCATAATTAATCTATTACCCAAATAACAATCCACAGCAGCATTAACAGGTGTTACTACAGGAAAATGTAAACCTTCTCAGTGACTCTAGTACAAAATTAATGAGGCCAAGGTCACAAGGTTTGTCCCCAAATGGGCTAATTAGCTTTGCACAGAAAAATAAGAAAAGTCTGTTCTATGTCCAGAGACCTCCCCCAAGCTGGCCTGGCCAGTCCCAAATAGCACACAATTGGCCACAAGTGGGGCCTGACTGGATGAAGGTTTCTCAGGTCAAGCCTTCTGTGCTCTCAGGAAGAAGTGTGCCCTGATGGCACAAGAACTGGGAAATCTAATCACCTCCTCTCAGCCTCAGTTTCTTCATCTGCCCAATAGAAATTACACCGCCTATTCTCTTAGGGGTGTGAGAAATAAAATATTGTAAGTGCCTGTTCTCTACCCAGAATGGCAACTACCTTTTTAGCAGCGGCACTCTTTTATATGGCTATGAATCACGGAGTTTGGTGATATCAAGTGAATCAAAATTATGTGTGACCCAGAGAGCAATAGACAATATAAGATAGCGACAGAGCATTAACAATGATGACGTGCACACAAAACAATTAAAAGAGATCACTTAAGAAATGTAGAGATGGAAAACCAAGTGGGCTTGTCATGTAATGAGATGCAAAGAATAATCACATTTGTACAGTCCAGAAGTGCTAAACTTAGCTCACAAAGGAATTCAGAGAAAGGAAGCCCTCAAGTGCATTGCCTAAGTCCTCCCTATGGGGCTACAGACTGTGTAACTTGGGCAAATCACTTCATCTCTCGGGGTCTCAATTTCTTATCTTCAAAATGAAGAATTGGGTTTAGATCACCTAAAGTCCTTTCTAACTCGAAATCTATGATACTATGACATTATCAAGAACATATAAGATCAAAGAGCTTGGATGGATCCTTTGCTCACCCACAGTGAGCTCTATTGAACGCTCTCTAGAACTGGTGAAAAGGTTCTATAGAAAGGTAAGCTATTATTATTATCTTCATATTTAGACAAGGAAAATTACCCAATGCCATAATTGTTTTAGAACTGATATATTCAGGGCCAGCATTCAGGGAAAAAATATGATGTCAGTAAAATTCAGTGACCCACGATTAATATGCCCTGTTTCTCCACTGCTGCTTCTACCCCTTACCTAGGCAATGTTTTCCTTTAAGCAGGTCATTCCATGGAAATAACTCTATAAAGATAGCATCAACTGCTGTCAGGCACTCATCCAGCAGTGCTAGAGAGCCTGGAATGGTATAGATAAAGGTGTGCCTCTGCCTAACATTTACAGCCCTTCATAATTTAGTTCCATCACATCCTTCTGGCCATTCCTCATATTTTTCCTTTTTTCTTCCACCATACTTCAGCTAAACTTGACTACTGTCTATCCTCTACGTATGCACCTCTCTTCTCCTACAACAGTGCCTTGTTCTGACTGCTCCTCGTCCTTTTTTATCTCTTCAAATTCCTACCTACCTTTTAAAACTCAGCTCAAATTTGATCTCCTCTATGAAGTTTCCCCTTAATTCCCCTGGTTCAGAAACAACTTTCTCTCTGGTCCTTACATAGAATTTTTAAAATTAACTTTCTAATTCAATTATCATGTCATACTGTTTATTCTGGCTGCCTATGTCTGTATCCTATCCACCTGCTAGAGAGTAAGCTCCTCAGGGCAAAGAAATATTATATAAAATGTGTAATTCTTTTAATGCTTAGCACAAGGATTTATGGACAAAAGCGCCCTACTAAAAATGAATATGAATGAATGAAGGTATATATAGATGAATTTAATACATATCTCTACTTCAAATCTTCAATTAATCACCTGGGATTCACACATCTTCCCTTCTTACTTCATTCTTCCTCACGCTTATTCAAATAAATTCAATTCTGCACAATTCAAGAAACATTAATTATTCTTATACTGTGCTGGATTATAGACTATCTAATTCATCCTCGATGACCTTTAACCTGAAAAATTGATTCTAGATCATCCTAGATATAGGACAGGAATACTCTTTCTATCAGAAGGCAAATCTTCACTCTGAACATGACCAATTCATCTCTTTCTATATTAACCTTAAGTATAGAAATTATAATTTAGTACACAGCTCTATTGCTGCTAAGTGTTTTATTGGTACTTTATGCATTTTATTAAGGAAAAATAAAGGAGTAACTGTTAAGGAAAATAATAGGATTTAGAGCCAAAAATTTTCTTAAAGCTTAATCATTGTGTTAAATAGTAATAGCTTACATTTATGTAGCACCTACTATGTGCCAAGCATTGTATTAAGTGCTTTACAATTATTATAATATTTGATGTTATCACATAGTCACAGAATTATAAAGTTGGAAGGGACCTCAGAGGTGGAGGAATCCACCTAACATCTGAAAAAAAGAAGCAAACTCCTATTCAACAAGTCACTCACCCTTTCTTTGAAGGTCTCTAAAGAAGGTTGAAGACCTCTTGTGATCATTTCCATTTTTGATAATCATTATTGTTAGAACTTTTAAAATTCTTCATTCTTTTTTGTAGAAAGTTTTTCTTGACAGTAAGCCTAAAACAGCCCATCTGCAATTTTTACCTTTTGTTCTTAGTCCTGCCTTCTACTTGTAATTAACAATCCTATTACTAATAAACTGATTCTTCAGCAAAGCATCCCCAGTTCCAACAACAGATCCTCATGTGCCACAGACTTGAGGCCCTTTTCCCTCCTGATTATCTTCCTCTGAACACTCCCCAAATTTTCAATGCCCATCTTAAAAGATGATGTCTAGAACTAAACACTATTTTCCAGAGACAGACGAGGGGGAGAACACAGTAACTCTATCACCGCCCTCATTGCGGACTTGAGTAGTCACTTCATGGAGCTTGGGATATTTATTTTCATTTTACAGAGGAGGGAACTGAAGTCCAGATATGTGAGGTAAGTGTCCAAAGTCATTAATGAGAACACTGGTCTTCAGTCCCCAAACCTTGGACCCTCAGTGCTCATACACCTAATACCACACTGCCCATGAACTAAACTTCTTAAACTGCAGGTAAAAGAAAACCCAGTGTTCAATAAGTGAAAAGCTAAAGGTTTTTTTTTTTACAGAACACTCTGATTCTGGATTTATAACAGGTTTTTTTTAACCTTTACCTTCCATCTTGGAATCAATACTAAATATTGGTTCTAAGGCAGAAGAGAGATAAAGCCTAAGCACTGGAGATTAAGGGATCTATCCAGTCATAACTGGAAAGTGTCTGAAGCCAGATTTGAACCTGGGACTAGGATAGGATCTTTGGAAGATCTACTCTGTGGCTTTTGCATCTCCAGGCTAACCAAATTTCCCTTCTTCATATGAGACATTCCTGTCTACATGCCTTTTTGCTGGTTATTCCCAATTCTTGAAATACTCTCTTTGCCTCGTTCTCTTAGCATCCCTGATCTCCTTCAAAACTCAACTCAAATACTATCTCTTCAATGAAGCATCCATCATCCTAACCCCTTTTAGTATGAAATTACCTGGCAGGCATGGGATTATATAATGTATATCTAATATTATAATATATGAATACATATGTATGTATGTATGTATATGTGTATTATGTACATGTCTCCTCTGATCAATAAGCTCATGGAAGGCAGGGACTGTTTCATTTTTTTTCTTTCTATCACTCTTACAGTGCCTGGCTTAGAGCAAAGCCTTAAGAAATATTTACTGATTGATTGGTTGCTCAGAGTCCCTTATTTATTTAGAATCAAAGAAATTTAGAAGATAAATAAAACAAATATGGGCACTATCTTCCCTGCCTACTAGCAATTCAAGTGGAGGCTAGGTGAACTTGCTTCTAAAAATGAATCTTGGAGGTCAGTTAGGTGGGTCAGTGGATAAAGAGCCAGGTGTGGAGTTGGGAGGACCTGGGTTCAAATATGGTCTTAGACACTGCCTAGTTGTGTGACTTTGGGCAAGTCAAGCCCTTATGGCTTTTCTATCTTAGAATCAATACATAATATCAATCAGAAGACAGCAAGGATTTTTTTTTAATGCATTTTGGTTATCTAATGGAGGGTTCCCTTCTCCATCACAAAACATGTGTGAGCATTTAATTATCATTTCCCATCAATTTATTGATAGTGACATAACACTGCATTTAGTGATGAGCTGGGGCTCGATGTGCCTCCAGAAGTCACAAAAATACAGAATTGTGAACTCCTTGAGGGTAGGGACTTCCTTGTGCTTCTTTTTTATCCCCAGTGCTTCCTCCAATGCCTGGCACAAAGTTAGTGCTTAATAAACATTTATTGTTTTGAAATGACCTGAATCGAATCTCTCTTCCCTAATGACAAAGGAGGCAAGAATTAATATAAGCCTCTGGCCAGAGAGAGAAATGGCAGAGCCATTTCTCTGCAGTTGGACTACCATGTGGTCATAAATCCATGCCACTGTTATTTTCAACTTTTTCTATTTTGTCTCTTCTTTCCTTAGCTTAGGAGAATGTGTATCAGAGAAGAAACAGATCAGATTCTGACCTTGTGAGCTCAGGATGTCAGAGGAACCATCAGAAGTCTAGTAATGATTCCTAGTTTGCCAGTAGCCTCAGCAGCTGAGCCTGGTGAGGAATCAGCCATGAACCAGCCCAGAAGTCAATCAACTGGGAAGTGGGGACACCAGCCCTGCAAGAGAGAGAAAAGTTTGTGTGGCGCTGTGCCACAGCCGGAACTGAGGGCAATGCTTTGTACCAAGCACTTTAGGTAGAGAGGTGTTTGAAGAGATTGTGAGATTTCAGAGATTTTTGTGCATCCTTTTTGGGCATAGCTTCTCAGTAAATAACCTGCTTCTAAAAGCTAATTAAATCTAGCCAACTAATTGGCATCAACTAATAATCAATGGAAGAAGCAGCCTTGCCCTGGAGACCTGATCTGCTAGCCTGAGGGTGAGAGAATAATTCCAGAGCCTATACTGCTACACTTAGAATTAAGGAAATTTAGAAGATAAATAGAACAGAAATTCCTGAACCGTAGCCAAAGAAACTATTTGGCCAAGTTGTGAGTGGCATCTGCTTTGTTAATTATTACTAATAAATTCCTTATGTGTTCACTATGATGCCTGGTTAGTTGTCAGTCATGTCCCTCATAGTAATTATGAAAGAATTCACACCTGAAAAAATAATATTAGCGCCCTGTGCAATACTCCCAAGATTCCAAAGCCCTTTATATACATTTATCTCATTTGAGTCTTACAACAACCTCATAGAGAAAACACCATGATATTCCCATTTTACAGAAGAGAAATCTGAGAAGGTAAATGACCCCTTTCTGTTCACATAGCTGGTACATATCAGAAGCAAGAGATGAATGAAGCTAACTCATGGCTGCATCCTCACTCTTTTGACTATACCACTTTGCCTCTCATCTAAGGGGAGGCAATATAAGGTGGAAAAGAAGATATTAAGCACACTGATTGGTACAGTGACTAAAAGTTTCTAATTACAAAATCAAAACAAAATCAAAACACCAAAATTTCTTTATTTTATTTAATTTTATTTTCTAAATCCGTATCTCCCATCTTGGAAACAATGCTATGTATTGGTTCCAAGGCAAAAGAGGAGTAAGGATTAGGCAATGGAAGTTATGTGACTTGTACAGGGTCACACAACTAGAAAGGTTCCGAAGTTCAAATTTGAACCCAGAAACTTCCATCTCTGGGCCTGGCCCTCAATCCACTGAATCACCTAGCTTTCCCACAATTACCAAAATTTCTGACTGCTGCCAACTGACCTTTGAAGAGTCCTAAAGCAACTAGGTTCTTATACTTTTTTTAAAAAACCCTTACCTTCCATCTTGGAATCAATACTGTGTATTGGTTCCAAGGCAGAAGAGTGGAAAGGGATAGGTAATGGGGGGTAAGTGACTTGCCCAGGGTAACACAGCTAGGAAGTGTCTGATGTCAGATTTGAACCCAGAATCCTGTCTCTGGGTCTAACTCTCAATCCGCTGAGCCACCTAGCTGCCCCCTGTTCTTATACTTTCAAAGTAAACTTCAACAATAATAGATATTGGAAGATGAGAGGGAGATAATTTGAAACTGAAAATAAAACAAAATTTTTAAAAAGAAGGGGAAAGTTGGAAGACCTCTATGGTCTGATAAAGAGTGATGTAAGAGGCACTAAAATAATTTGTACAGTGAAAAGAATATCATGAAGCAAATCCATTTTGAAATACTTTAGCAATCTATCAATGCAGTGATAAACCATTAATCCATAGGACTGCAGATGAAAAATATCTCTCATTTGCTACCGAAGATATGAGGGACCTAAAATGCAGAATAAGGCATATTTTTGGATGTGACCATCATGGAGTTGGTTTTTTTTTTTGGAGGACTGTGCATATTTTTATAAGACCTTCATTTTTCTTTTGTTTTTAATTGCTCAGTGGGGGGTAAAAGAAACAGTGGGGAAGAAATATCATTATTAGGTAAAAAAAATTTTTCATAAAAAGCACTAATAGATGTCCTAATTCTTTAATACAAATAGTAACCAGGATGATATTCTGAATAAAGGACAATTTTACTAGTCATATGTTTTAATCCTCTTTCAGTATGCATTTCAGAAACTACTGCATGACTACATTAGCAGATTGGTTCCTTCCAATTATTACCCATAATCTCCCTCTTCTACATAGTTTAAGTAGAAAATAATTAATCTTCATAGAATCATAAATTCAGAGCCAGAAAAAACAGTGGCTATCTTAGCAAACATCCTTATTTTGAAGATGAGGAAAATGCCTGAAATCAAGAGATGCCAAATGGCTAACCCAAAATGACAGAGTTGGTATAGCTGAAATTTGAACCCAGCTCCTCTTGACTCCAACTCTAGAATGCCTTAACAAATCATTTCTCATTTGTAAAATGAAAAGAACCTTTCCAGGCCTAATCATGTGTGAATCTATCTGTCACAGACTGTGGGTCTCAGCACTGTCATTTTCTAGCCCTATGACCCTGGAGAGAACCATTTCAAGTCTCTGAGCCTCAGCTGTACTTTTCAAATGGGGATAGTGACAATTGTCCTATGATTCTTAATAGTAATAGTAGCAAATATTTATATGGTGATCTACGGTTTTTTTTAAGATTTTACCTTTATTACCTCAATTCAACCTACTTTACAAGGCTTTAATGAAAATCAAATTAGATAATTTATATGAAGGTGGTATATAAGCAATAAAGTATTATGTAAATATCAGCTATTTATATCTATTAAATGTTTCTCCATATTCAAATGGGAAGATTCAAGCAGCATACTTTCCCAAGAAGATTAATATAATTAGAGAGAAGTATGAAATGTGCAAAGTCTATCTTCTGGGTCCTTGTATTAATCCAATACTAAATAGATTCTTGAAATTTGAGCCCCTTCCCCCAAGTTCTTCCTTTGCCCTCTATTACCCAAGTACTATTTTCCAAGGGGAAAAATCTCCATAAAACCTGTTTTCTTTTTCAGTTTTGAGTTGAGGTTGCTCAAATCAAAGAGAAACATCTCCAGAGTGGGGCACTAGAAAGAATGGTAGATTTGGGATCAAAGAACTTGGGCTCAAATCCTTCTCCTAATGACCGGTATCACCCTGGAAAAGTCACACCTTCTCTAAGCCTCATGGTCTTTGTCTCTCTTCCATTTTCATTGCTGTCAGGAGAGGAACCTCAGGGAATTTTCCCAACCTAGCTTTCTGTCTCTGGTGGTTCTGTGTCTCTGTCTCTGTGTCTCTCTAGCTCTCTCTATGTGTCTCTCTGTCTCTGTCTCTCTTTGTCTCAGTGTCTGACTCTGTCTCTCTCTCTCTCTCTCATTCTGTCTCTTTCTTTTGAGACTGAGTCTCCCTATCTCACCAGGGTTGGAAGTCAAGTAACCATTCACCTGCTCGTTACAATGCTGATTAGCATAGCATTGGGTTAAATTTATTATCTAATTTTTTTTCCTTTTGGTTCCAAGGAAAAACCGAAGCTTAAATATGCATATTGCCTTATGAACATTTTCTGTCTTATTGTTCAGTTTGTTTTTTATTATGAACTATGCCTTTTCATGGACATCCGATGATAAGTTTTATTCTTTCTTTGTCTAAATACTTCTATTGACTGGAAAGGAGGAGAAAAGATAGAAGATGAAATTCACAGCCTTTATAAAATGCTTTAAGGAAAAATAGGTACAATTTGGGCCCTGACAGCCTTAACAGTGTCCCTTTTCAGCTAAATAAAGAACTTGATGAGATAGGTCTCAAAGAAACAAGATACTATAATTTGGTCATACATGCCAGGATAGATTGAAATGTGATAAAAGTAAGATTAATGCAATTTTCAGCATCCCCCTACCTGGAAATAGGATCAGTTTCTAGACATGTTGACCTCTCTGTGAAAATGTAATGTATCAGGATATACAGCACTCCTGAGGGAAATTCTTTTAAAAGACTGAATGTATCTGGGAGCAAAGTCGAAGGAAGGCTCTGGAGATGCTAAGAAAATTTCTCACCTAGTATTAAAGAATTGGGATGTCAGTCAACCAGTAAAAGTATCTGTAGACGCCTATAAAAGGGTCCTGGGATGTGTAGCAAAGAAGACTTATCTGTGGCATATTTTTTTTAAAAAATGACAAAGTGCAGAAGGATGACATGGAAGAAAAAAATGCCATTCAAGTTAGAAAATTTTGATCGGCTTCAACTCGTGACTAAAAAAGAGAATACATTTCTTGGAGCAAGATCTAAGGAAACCACTAATATAATGTCCTTCCAGACTGTACCATCCTTAATAAGATGCTGGTCTCTTGAAATTTCAAAACACTTTCCTTATGAAAGCTTATAGAAAGAGTATAAAGTATAGCACATGAACAAAGAAAATGGCACTGTGAACCAGGCAAAGAAATGCACACACCAGATTCACTCACAAGTTCCCTGAAAGTCCAGCCATCACAGCTCATAATTCAAGTCAGAAAGCAGATGTCTCCAGAGAAAAGAATCAATAGGACTTAGTGGAGGAGCCATTCTATTAAGGAAATTGGGGCTGTACCAAAGGAAGGAAGGAGCATTGGAAAGGTGCCTTCATCATTTCCTGATTCTCCCCCAAACAATATAAGGCTCAGTGAGGTCCTGAGGTGGGTAAGGACATTTGAGCTGCCAACTCTGGCGATAGTGGTAACTCCACCAAAAACATCAGTTGTGAGCATGAGGAAAAATTTAAGATGCAGACAGAAGATAAAGTCTTTGGAGAGTAGAGTGACAATTCATAGTATGTGAGGGCTAGAAGGAATCTGAGAGATTGCACTCATTTTATAAAGGGGGAACCTGAGATCCGGGGAAGAGAAGTGACTTGTTTAAGAACACACAGCAAGGGGAGACAAGACAGTCACTTGAGCCCAGGTCTCTAAGCACTAGCCTCTACTCCACTCTGTACATGTTTAAATACATGTGCAAAGATCTGTTTCTGATGCTCACTCATGGTATGGAGGTTACCCTGGGTTTCTGATTGCCCTGCCAGCATAACACAAGCTCTGAAGGTCCTACGAAGCTAGAAAGGCAGCTATAGTCTGATATTAAGGGCAGATGGGTAAGTATAAGCTCCCCAATGACTTGGCCACCCCGTAATGAATTTTAGACCACCTCTATTCTTTTCTATTTAAATCTTTACCTTCTCTCTTAGGAATGATAGTTCCAAATGTGGTAAGGACTGGGCAATTGGGATTAAGTGATTTGCCCAGAGTTACACTGCTAGGAAGGCTCTGAGGCCACATTTGAACCCAGGACCTCCCATTTCTAGGACTGGCTCTCTATCCACTGAGTCACCTAGATTGCCATCACTAATCTTAATGATTGTCCACTCTGTGGTTGCAATATGCAACTAAGGAGCTTGTGCATAACCTTCACACAACAATCCAGATGTCTAACTAGAACAAAAAAAATAGTTATCTTCTTATTCCTGGAAGGTATTTTTTGGCTGCCATATGATTGTGTTAACTCATTAACCTTACAGGCCACTAAAACCTCCAAATAATTTTAAGACAAATTACTATCAAACCATGCCTCTCCCAGCCTGTACTTGTTCAGAGACAGCTAAGTGGTACAATAGGTAAAGCTCTGGAGACAAGACCTAAGTTCAAATCAGACTTCAGACATTTACTATTGTGTAATTATAATTTGAACCCTAGAACTACAATTCCCAGCACCCCACTTTCCTCCCCATGTTACATGCTGATGTAGGGAGGATATAAATTTTGTGTAGCCCTGCCTCTCTGACTCTCTTCCTGTGATCAGGTTTGGTGGAGGTGGCGTGAGGTGAGAGCCAGCAGAGTTTTGCTCACGTGGTCTTAATTTTGTTAGATAATTAGGTTTTTCTTCTATTTACTTTTTATTCCTTTACTTCAAGTGATTATTTATAAACTTTATAAAATATAATACTTGGAGTATTGGACATGGATTTAAATCTTACACTAGTTGCATAAATTTAGGTAAATCACAACATCTGGACACCTCAATATCTTCATCTCTAAAAGGAAATTAATAATAATACCTATTGTTATAAAGCCCAAATGAGATAATATTTTTGAAGCACTTAGCATAGTACCTGCTACATTATAATGCTAAATAAATTCTTTCCTTCCTTCCTTGTACTTAGGAAGTTTTTTAACCCCTGCAAGACATTAAATTTATCCTTATTTAATTTCAGACAACTAGATTCATTTCAACATTCTATACTTTTAAGGGAGTTTTGGATCTTGACTCTCTCATTCAATGTATTTATTATCACTCTAGATTTGAGTCACCTAAAAACGAAAAAGTCTACTATCTACCTACCTTTCCATCTTTGTTATATACATTACACCTCTTCACACATCTTGCAGTTAAGCCAAACTGACCTTTGTCCTGTTCTTTATACACAAAACTATGTCCTGCCTTTGAACTGACTATCCCCCATGCTTGGAACAAATTCTTTCCACTTCTACCTCTTGGAATTTCTAATTTCCTTCAAGATTCAGCTAAAGCACTACCTTCTACATGAAGTCTTTTCTAATTCCTTCCTCCAGCTGTTACTGTACCCCCTGAAAAAATATGAATAATTAATTTTGCATTTTTGTATGCAATTACTTGGGGTTGCACACACATATGGAATTCTCTTTGTTGGTATGGAATTATCTCCTTGTTGGTATGGAATTCTCTCCTTATTGTTGGAGATGAATGTCCTGTCTTGCATGATGGTCAGGGTAGAATTGGTAAGAGAGGCAAATTTCAATTCTTAGCTGCCAATCCCTTTGGGATTCTCCAAACTTAAAATCCTCTTTGGAACTCTTCATGTGCCAATTCCCTTTGGAATTTCTCAAGTTTCAGGACTCTTCAAGTGTGGAGAACCTTCTGGTTTCCAGCTCTTAGAGAGAAGCTAGAAAAGGTTTCTTCCAGTTGCTGAAGGAAATGACAGTGAAGTCTTAAGAGGGCCCAGCATCTTCATGTTCTTATCACCAGCTTGCTACACTAGAGACTGGGGAGTTTCCTTTTGGATGAGATCTAGGACAATCTCTGTTGGGTGAGCTGAGTTGTCTCACTTCTAGTGGGAGAGCTCACTGTACTCTGTATTGTCCAATATATATTCTCTTATGTGTAGCTTTTCTGATTTCTGTTTTACCATGATTTGTATAAAATGATTTCTTTGCTATTCACTATGTGTGTTCACTATGGAACTAGAATTTGGTGGTAAAGGGGGTCAAGCCTTGGACATAGAGATTGGGGTCCCTCTTGCCCCCCAAAATAATGACAAAGAGACCAGAAGTTCAATTGAATCCCAAGATCATGTTCCCTAGACTAACAATATTTAAAGGAACAGAAATATATAATTCTAGACTGGCACCTGCTTCTCTCTAAGGAGAGCAGAGCACCCTCCTGCTCCTTTTCCTGTCAGGAATAAAAGTCTCTCTTGGAGAAGGGTAGAGGGAAAAGAAAATAGCAGTATCTTGTCTACCTCTTTTAAGCTACTGATGAGTCTCTCTCTATCCTTCAGGTCTTCTGACTGCAAATACATATAAATCAAAGATTCATTTGACTAATGAGTACCTTTTTAATATATTTATGTGTATGTGTTGTCTCCCCTGATAGAAAGAATAAATGAATGAGCATTTATTAAAAATTTACCACATGCCAAGCACTGTGCTAAGTACAAGAGATACTAACAGAAAAAACAGGATAGTCTTTGCTCTTAAGTTCTTACTGAAATCGAGGAAGATAATACATGTAGGGGGGTTCACTTGCAGAATGTATAGAAAAGCTTAGAGGTCACAAGGAGCAGTGTAGAGACAATTTACAAGATCTTAGAGTCTTTAAGGTATATCTATTTTCATTAGGTTCTTGAGAATAAGAACTGAGTCTTTTTTTGTCTTTGTATTTAGCACCTAAAACCAATTAGCATTGGGACAAGAGTTACATATTACACTAGAACAGTGCCTGATGCATATTAGATGTTTTAAAAATGCTTATTAATTGATCAATTTATATAATCTATATAGAAAGACATAGCTATGTGGACATTATATTGAGGAATACCCATTTTCCAACCCTTGTTTTGAATGCAGTAGAAGATGACTTTGGAACATTCATATGGGAACAAAGCAGGAGGGGGCAATCCATTTATAATAAAATATGGCTCTCACCATCCTGATTACTGTCTCCATTGCTGTTCTAACAACAGACAATTTAATTTAATTTCCTTTCAGCGATTGTCAAATCCTCTCCTTATTTATTGGCCAGTGCTCATGTGCCATTGTTGCAAAGCACACATTTCCATATTGGACAATTTGGTTTTGACAGGGACGATATTTGGATGTATGTTCTTTGTTTATAAAAAAGATCCAATCAGCAGGGGAGAAACAAGGAGGACAAGCCTTGTTTATCCTGTGAAGGTATTTTTACAAACCAGCACATCATCTCCAGTAGTTTAACTCTGACAAGGTGTTAGGAAGGCAATTTTTCTCACACGAAGTAATCATGATGAGCCCACTGCTGGATCCAGAAAAGTTAAGAATAAACAGCAAATTTATGTGGCGTCTTTAAGGGCTTTCATCATAGGAATTATTTACCTGTCAGGGATCATCTATCATATAAATACATATTTAGACAACTTTTAAAATGCATATTAGCTACCTGATAAGCGGCAACAGCTCTGGTGGAATTATTACGAGCTGTCGTGTCCATAGATGGAAGTTTCGGTCTTTTAAAAAATGAAAATGTGTATTGCTTCTCCAGCGAAGCAAGGCAGCTTCTCCCAGCTCTCAAAGTCAATTAGATTCATCCTTGTAAATCAGCTTTTCGTTCCTCTGGAGTCCTTACAAAGCCTAAGATCTAACTATGGCATGAAAATATAAAACAAAGCCGAGCAATTTTGATTTGATACAATTGGCAAAGGCTCGGGATCAATTAAGTCTGAGTTGATAGAAAAAAAGGCTCAGTCTCAAGTACCACACTTATGTGTGGCTATTCTGGACCACACACAGACACATCCTGTTGTTAGCAATCTCCTCCCCACCCAAAAAAAATATTTTCATATAAGATCATAGATCTAGACTTGGAAGGGAATTAATATGCTATCTAATCCAACCCCCTCATTTTACAGATGAGGACATTAAGGCCAGAGAAGTTTCTTTCTCCCATTGGTAAGTTCCTCTGAGGGGGTCTCCATTTTGAGGTCGGGTCCAGACCAACCAGTCTTCACCACACTTCTGGCTCTGCTTCTACCTTTTGGGACTTGGACACCATGCCCAACAGTAGGTACTAATCTATTCCCAAACCACCCCCCTTTCATCTCTTTTTTGAATGTAGTCTACCTCCATTAAAATGGAAATTCCTTGTGGCAGGGACTTTCTTTTTGCTTTAATAAATTTTTATTGATTAGCTACTTTTATTTGCATCCTCAGGACTTAATACAACACCTGGCACACAGTAAGTACTTCAATTTTTGTTGCATTGCCTGGCTAAAAGTTAGAAGTGGAACTTAAACCATGGTCCTGATGCTCTTTCCATTGGACCTTGTTCAATCCCACTGCACCAGTTTCCTATTTCAGATTTTAAAGTGGATGTCCCAGAGACATCTCAAATTCAATGTCCAAAGCAGAATCCATTCTCTTTCCTCTGAAATCTGCTTCTCTTCCAAACTTCTCCATTTCTGCTGAAGATACTACCATTATTCCTTTATCTCAAGAGCATAACTCAGACCTCATTCTCAACTCCTCACTCTCACTCATACCAAATAGCAAATCTACTGACAAATTTTACTTAATCAACCTCAAAATCTGTCCCCTTCTCTCTATTCACACAGCTACCATCTTAATTCAGGTCCTTTTTGCTCAAGCCATTACTATAGCCTCCTACTAGGTCTCTGCCCCCATTCCAATCTCTTTTTTTTAACCCTTACCTTCCATCTTGGAATCAATACTGTGTATTGGTTCCAAAGCTAAAAAGGGATAAGGGTTAGGCAATTGGAGTTAAGTGACTTGCCCGGGGTCACAGAGCTAGGAAGTATATCTCAATTCAATCACTCCCTACTTCAATGTCTCTTCCACACAGATGCCAAACTGATTTTACTTAAATGTGGTACTACTCATGTCACTATCCCTTGTCAATAAACTCTTTTGGTTTCCTACTAATTCTAGAATATAATTTCATCTACTCTGTTTTGCTTTCAAAAACTTTTTAAAAGGGCTACTAGGTAGCACAGTGGATAGAGTGCCAGCCTAGAAATGGGAGATGCTAGCTTTAAATAAGGCCATAGATACATCCTAGCTATATGATCCTATGCAAGTCACCTAACCCCAATTACCTAGTCTTTGCTGCTCTTCTGTCTTATTATTATTGATATCAAGATAGAAGGCAAGGGTTAAAAACAAACATTTAAAACCTGGTCCCAACCTATATTTTCAATCTCACTGGACATTACTGATCCTCTCTCACTCTTGTGATCTAGATAAACTGACCTGGAACTTCCACTTTCAGTCTCTAGGTATTTGTACTGGCTGCCTCTTTTGCCTGGTGCATTCCTTCCTCAGATTCATCTCCTTGAAACCTCTTACTCCTTCAAGACATATATCAAGTACTACTTTCCACATTAATCTTTTCCTGATCCCCCGAATTGTTAGTGGCCTTCTTGCAAATACCTTCTACTTTATTTTGCGTTTATTTGTATTTTTCTCTTTATATTTATTTTCTATATATATTTACCTATATCTTTGTCTTTATTTGTATTTTTCTCTTTATATTATATATATATGTGTATTTATCTATATCTCTGTCTTCTTCCCCATTAGAATGTTAATTGCTAGTTCTACCAAATTATTTTTATGTCACAAATATGAGACCTAAGCCAGGAAGAGCAAAAACAGAGAAGAAAAATTATATTATGGGTCAACTTCCTTAATGAATATGAATGCAAAATTTTTAAATAGAACACTAGTAAGGAGACTACAGCAATATATCACAAGAATCATTCACTATGATCAAGTGGAACTTATGCCAAGGAAGGAGGGCTGTTTTAATATTAGGGAAAAAATATCAGTGTAATTGACTATATCAATAACAAAACTAACAGAATCCACATGATTATCCCAAAAGATGCAGAAAAGGCCTTTGACAAAATACAATACCCATTCCTATTAAAACACAAAGAGTAAAACACATAGGAATAAATGGGCCTTTCCTAAAAACAATTAGTATCTATCTAAAACCATCAGTAAGTGTCAACTGCAATGGAAATGTTAGAAGCCTTCCCAGTGAAATCAAGGGTGAAGCAAGGATGCCCATTAATACAACTATTATTTAATATTGCTAATTTTAGCAATAAGAGAAGAGAAAGATATTGGAAGGAATTAAAGTAGGCTATGAGGAAACTAAACTATCACTATCACTCTTTGCAGATGATATGATGGCCTACTTAAAGAATCCAATAAAATCAAATAAAAAACTAGTTTAAATCATTGATGGCTTTAGCAAAGTTGCAGGGCAAAAAATAAATCCACATAAATCATCAGCATTTCTATATATTACCAACAAAATCCAACAGCAAGAGTTAGAAAGAGAAATTCATTTTAAAATAACTATAGATAATATAAAATAACTGAGAACTTACTTGCCAAGATAAGCACAGGACACAAGTAAAAATATTTTTCACATAAATAGTCAGATCTAAACAAATGGAAAAATATTAATTGCTCATGGGTAGGCCAAGCAAATATAAAAATGACAATTCTACCTAAGTTAAATTACTTATTTAGTACCATAACAATTAAACTACCAAAAAATAATTTTATAGAACTAGAAAAATTAATATCAAAATTCATCTAAAAGAACAAAATGTCAAGAATATCAAGGGAATTATAGAGTAGTAATCATCAAAACAGTCTGGTACTGGCTAAGAAACAGAATGGTGGATCAATGGAATAGATTAGTACACAATATACAGGGGTGAATGTCCTTAGCAACATAGTGTTTGATAAATCCAAAGATCCCAGCTTTGGGAATAAGAACTCCCTCTTTAACAAAAACTGCTGGGAAAATTGGAAAATGATATGGCAGAATCTAGGTTTAGACCAATAACTTCCATCCTATAATAAGAAAAGGTCAAAATGGATACATGATTTAGATTTAAAGGGTAAATAAGTAAGTAAATTAGAGGAACATAGAATAGTTTACTTGTCAAATCTATAGAGAAGGGAAGAATTTATGACCAAGCAAGAGATAGAGAATATTATGAGATATAAAATAAATAATCTTGATTATGCTAAATTTAAGAGGGCTTACAGCAAATTTCTCTGATAATGGTCTCATTTCTCAAATATATAGAGAACTAAGTGAAATTTGTAAGAATACAAATCATTCCACAACTGATAAATGGTCAAAGGATATTAAAAATGTTTTAACATAAATGTTCTTGATTAGAGAAATGCAAATTAAAACTGCTCTGAAGTATTACCTCACACCTATCAGATTGACCAAAATGAAAGAAAAGTAATAAATGTTGGAGGGGATGTGGCAAAATTGCAATAGTAACATATTGTTGGCACAATTGTGAACTGATTCAACTATTCTGGAGGGCAATTTGAAACTAGACTCAAAGGGCTATAAAACTCTGCATACCCTTTGATCCTGTAATTCCACTATTGGGTCTGATTCCCAAAGAGATAAGACAAAAGAAGAAAGGATCTACTTGTATGGCTCTTTTTGTGGTGGTAAGAATTGAAAATTGAGGGGATGTCCATCACTTGGGAACAACTGAACAAATTGTGGTATATGACAGTGATAGAATATTATTGTGCTATAAGAAATGATGAGCAAGATGATTTCAGAAAAATCTGGAAAGACTTACATGAACTGATGCTGAGTGAAATAAGAAGAACCAAAAGAATATTGTGTATAATAACAATATTGTGAAATGATCAACTTTGATAGACTTAACTACTCTGAGGAGTACAATGATCCAGAACAATTCTCAGAGATTTATGGGAAAAAATGCTATCCACCTCCAGAGAAAGAACAGTTGGAATAAGAAAGAAGATGAAAGCATACCATTTCTCATTAGTTTATTGGTATTGTTCTTGAGAGGTTTTTGTTTTATATGAGTATTCCCTTGTAACAAATGGAAGCACATCTTGCATAATAATATGTGTGTAACCCAGATCAAATTGCTTATTATCTTTTGGAGGAGGGAGGAAAGGAAGGAAGACAATTTGAATCTTATAATTTTAAGAAAAATGTTGAAAATTGTTATATGTATAAGAAAATAATCTCTTTAAAATTATTTAAATGTTAAATGCTTACAAATATAGATTGTTTCAGTTATTCTCTTAGGATCTTCAGCGTCTAACAGAGGGCCAAGCCCATAGTTGGTGTTTAATAGATGCTTATTGATTGATTGATTGATTGATTGATATTTACTTATCTGTGTCTGTTTCACTTCTATAGTATTTAAGCTCCCTGAGAATAGAGATGTTTTCATTTTCATCTTTAAATCACCCTCTTTCAACATAGGTACGGCCTGTTGAATTGAATAAGCTATTGTCATTTACTCACCCAAACTTCCAAATTCAGTTCAACTTCTAGAATCATAAGTTTAAATCAATATTTATATGTAGACTCAACCAATAGATTATTTAGGTTAATTTGCTCATTTTAGAGAACAGGAAACTGAAATCTTCCTCAATCTGGCCCCCACCTACTTTCCCATTCATCTCATATTAATTCCCTTCACACATTTACAATCTTGGTCAAAGTGGCCTGGTAGTTGTTACCCATTCAAAATGGTGTTGTCTCCAATCTTGTCTCTCTGCCTTTGCACAATTTGTCCACTAAACCAGGAATACATGACCCCCTCCACTTCCCACTTTCTCAAAGAAACTAGAATTTGCTTTAATGAACAGTTCAATTGCTACTTCCTACATAAGACCTTTCCTCCTCTTTCCAGTTAAGAGACCTTTCTCCTGCTTGAAAATACTTTGTATATACCTTATATTTATTATTATTTAAAATTATAATTATTTTTATTTATCTAGTAGTTGTACAACACCAAAAAATGCAAACTTCTTGAGGACAGGAACTATTTCCTTTCTATCTTGTATTCCCAGAATGTAGCACAGAGCTTTGCACATAGTAGGATCTAAATGAATGTTTACTGCATTGAAATGAATTGTACATTTTCTGGATCTACTAAAATGGCCTGCTCTAATGCATTAAATAATGCCACATATTCCTAGGATATATAATTTTAGTTATTTCCTGTTGGATATCACAAGCCCTCTAAGTCTTAACCGATAGATCATTGGATTACCATATTCAAAAAAATTCAGCTCTCTGGTGATCAATTAATTTATGTTTTAAACCACCTTCCATGTGCTGAGCATCATGCTAAGTGCTAGTGATATAAAGGGAAGAAAAAAATTAAAGTCTTTTTAAAGGAACTTACATTCTAGGGGAAAATAATATGTACGCAAGTAGATAAATATAAAATATACACAAAATAAATGCAAAGTAAAGGGCAATAGGTGGCATAGTGGATAGAGAGCCAGACCTGATTCAGGAAGACTCATGTTACTGGGTTAAACCTTCTGACCTCAGATTCTTACTAGCTGTGTAACCCTGGACAAGTCATTTAATTTTGTTTGCCTCAGTTTCCCCATCTATGAAACGAGCTTGAAAAGGAAATGACAAACTACTGTAAGAAAAATATAGAGTCTTGAAGAGTTAGACATTACTGAAAATGACTGAACAACAACAACAAAATGCACTAGACCCTGGGGAATTAGGAAAGATCACATGTAGTCAACAGCACTTGAGCTAACTTTAAAGAGAGCCCATGATGAAATTCTTTGTACTTGATTTGGCTGGTCTTTGGTCTTCCATATTCTGACATCAGCCAGCCCCTTTCCAAACTTTTACACCTTGTAAAAGCCTAATAGATGCTGAACCTTGTTGTCACAGCCTTCTCAAAACCAAATTAGGTATTAGAGAGGGGAGAGACTAGAAATGTAGAGTAGAGCTTTAATAATGGTACGTTGAATTAATGAATGATGTCTATAGTAGCAACCTCACTCTCTTATCTCCATTCACTCTATTCCTAACTTTTTTCAATTAAATTTTTTCCAGATTATGTGTCAATGCAATTGTAAATAATTGTTATCTTACATATCTTGATTCATGTCCTCTCTTGACCTTCTCTCCCTCCCTACTCCCCAAGATGGCAGGTAATATAACATAGGTTGTACATTTGTTGTTATATATTTCCATGTTCATCACCTTGTGAAAGAAGACACAGATCAATTACACTAGAGAAAAGTTCATGAAGGAAATAAAGTGAAGAATGGCATGCCTCAATCTCATTCAGATTCCATCAGTTCTTTCTATGGTGATGGATAGCCTCTTTTCATCATTAGTCCTTTGGAGCTGTCCTGGATCTTTGCAATGCTGAATATTCACTCTATACTTACACACAAGAAAGAAATGGTTAGCAAAGGCTATCCCATTATACCAGATGCCCACCTTAGCCCACAACAATGAAGAAAAGATTGATCTCTCCTATCACCCAAAAGCCATGTTCTTATGAAAAAGATAGACAAGACTGGTAGAAAATACAAGCTCCAATGGTTCAGTCATAGCAATTTTCAATCAGCTAGAATAAAACTGCTAATAATTCTTATTTCTTTAGCATTGGGGCAGATTAAAAAACACTTTCCTCCTAATACTTTATGAAGCAGGAGGTGAAAATATTCTTATCCCCATTTTACAGCTGAGATAAATGATGCTTAGGAAAGTTATGTAACTCACCAACAAATATCCATTGTCACATAGGTAAAAGAGTGTGTCTCAAGAGAGAAAATGGTAGTGCAATAAAAGAAGAATGATGTGTGAATGGAATATTATAGGATTTTTGTGTGAGCTGAAATGGATGACTTCTTTAGACATCTTCCAACTCTCAAGTTCTATGATTTCGTTAGAGTCCAGAGGGAGGAAAAATATATTTTTAGTTGGGAAGCAGAACAGTCAAGGATAATTTTCAGGAAAGGCTGAGTCTTTTTTTTAAAAAGGCAGATAGTTTCAACAGAAAGATGGGCAGGGAGGGATTAGTGGAGGAAAGAGAAGTGAGGCAGAAGAAGCAACAGAAGAACTTCAGGGGCAAGAACAAATCAGCAAATTCAGGAAACTGAATTGGCTGGTGTCCAGTTTGGCCAGGGCTTATGATGATTGTAGTAAAGGAAGGAGAACTAAAAATATGAGAAGATTGGGGTCAAATGATGAAGTAACTTAATAACTTACATTCTGAGTCTTAACCATAATTGAGACTAAAGCAATTTGCAGGAACAACACAGCTACATCTATTCTTTCACTTTGTACATGATCTAACATGTTATTGGGTTGCAGAATGTATTAACCCTTAGCAACAATCACCTATCCTTAACACTTCCAATTCTTTGCACCCAAATAATGAGAGTTCTTTGGACCTAATAGTCCTTTGCTTATAACTATTATGGTTTTAATAAAGTAAAACTCTAAGGGAATGGGTCTGTCAGTCAACAAGCATTTGTCAGGAACTCATTTAAGTGCAGGGGAAAAGAAGAAAAGCAATTCCTAGTCAAATTATGTTGTACATTGTAACCCAAATCACACAATCTGTCACACACTTCTGTCCTTGACTCCAAGAAGTTCACATTCCAATGGTGGAGTAAATAACTACATACAATAAAATATGCACAGTATAAATGGAAGATAATCTCAGAGAGGAAGGCACTAGAAGCTGAGGCAATCTCCTTAAAAAGTGGAATTTGAGATGAGGAAAGAAGGAAGTGATGTGATACCCCTAGGTTTACCTTGCACCCCCAAATTATAGTAGTGTTTCAGGTCAAACTGTAAGCAGGAAAATTCCTTTGCTTCCTTTTACTCTTGTTAAGGCTAAAGAAAGGGTTGGCCTGAACTTCAAAGGCTAATGATAAGAAAGACCCTTGAGAGAATTATCCTCCTTGGATCATCCTTTAGGTTTTGAGATAGATACAGAGATACACCTCCAGGCTATGTTTTGAAACCATCAGGATGTATCTAAGACATCTGTTTGTCCCCTAAACTATGAGGGTCACCTCCTATGTCTTCAGGCTAACCCCAGTCAGATGACAAACTCCCTCCCCCCCCATGCCTAAGTGCATATCCTCCCAAAGTCACCATATTGCTTGTTCTAAAGAGTATAAAGACCCCAAAATCGATGCCCTCTGGGAGGCAGCTTTCCATGTATGCTCCCATCCAAATTCAACATTAATTAGTAAAATTAATAAATTTCTCTTTTTATTTCTAAGCTAAGTTATGGAGTCTTGCATTCTTGCAAAGGGTACCCTTCCTGAACCCAGAAGGTTCACCTAAAGCCCCCCAAAACATTAGGAAAGAAGGAATGAGGAAGGAGAGGAGAAAAGAAAGAAATAAAGAGTGGAAAGGAGGGAGGGAGGGAGGAAGGAAGGAAGGAAGGAAAGAACAAAAGGAAGGAAGAAAGGAAGAAAAAGAAGGAAGAAAAGGAATGAAGGAAGAAGAAGAGTTTACATTTATTTTGAGGTTTCCATTTCCAAGAGCTATAAGAATTTAGGATATTTGTAGAGGAAAATAATTAATTTTAACACTTCAGAAGTTTGTGATTTCATCTGAGGTATATATTCCTTCTACTGACAGAAAGTTAATTCTGTTCCTCAGAAGATGATTTCATAAGTCATGAAAAAATTAAATGCCTGCTGGCTAACTGCTTGGTGATGTGCCTTTCTGAAATTAGTGCAGCTGATCTTTACATGACAGTTTGTGGCTAGGTCTTTTCTAAGATAAGCCCTTCTTTTAGTTTGGTAAACTTTGGTGGAAACACTTCTTAGTTGTGTGTCCTTGAGCAAATCATTTAACCCTATTTGCCTAGCCCTTACCCTTCTTTCTTAGAGTTGTTACTAAGACAGAAAGTGTTTTTAAAGGCAATTGAAGTTTTCTATTGGGGCAATGTGGCATGCTAGAAAGAGCGCTAGGCAGCTAGTTGGCATAGTCCATATAGTACCAAGTCAAAGTCAGGAAAATTTAGCTTCCTAATTTAGACTTCATCCTCAGACACTTATTTGCTGTGAGACCCTGGACAAGTCACTTGACCCGGTTTGCCTCTGTTTTCTCATCTGTAAAATTAACTGGAGAAGGAAATGGAAAGGTACTCCAAGATCTTTGTCAAGAAAATCCCAAATGCAGTCACAGAGTCAGGCACGACTGAAATAACTGAACAAGAAGAATGAATACTGAACTTGGAATCAAGAGATCTGGATACAAAACCCAGCACTGACATAGTCTCCGTGGGAAACCTCAGTTTCCTCACCTATAAAATGAGTAGGTTAGACTAGATGAGTTCTCTGTTAATTTAATAATGTATATTCTAAAGTCCAGTCCAACACTGAAAACCTAAAAAGATACTGGCTTGGTGAATATGTCAGACACTTATCAACTATGCCTCAGTTTCCTCATCTTCAAATAAAGAAGCTGGATTTGATTGTTTCTAAGATTGCTTCTACACTAAATCTATAATCTTATGATGCTACAAAATTGAATCTCCAGTACTCCAGGATGTTGAGGAGCTCAAGATTATCTCAGTACTCTAATGAATCATTTCAGTAGGAATTCATTTTTTAAAAACTATTTCATCATCTATAGTCAAATTAAAATTCCTCTAAATGATTTAATCAGTTCTGTTTCTAAGGTGCCTGATGTATTTTTTTGTCTTTCAGTTCTATTTCATTCCTTTAGCTAGAATTTCAAAGTATTTATGGGTTTATGAATAGGAATTTGCATTGTTTCAGAGATGTATCCACAGATTTTTGCCTTCCTATCCCAAGAATAGTAACCACAGATTTTTTTTTCTATTTCTGTTTCTGATAGCTGACTCTTGGACTATTTTCATTTGAAAATATTAGTCTTACACATTGTCAATTGGGTTTTCTGCAAGTTTCAAGTTTACCTCTGCCCCCTGAGCATTCATCCTGAAGGAAATTCTAGACACATCTGTTTTGGACTGAACAATAGACCTTGAAGTGTTTGGTGAACCAAGTTTTGGTGGGACTAGGAGACATAGTGAAACATTGAGTACCTTATTTGTCTTAGTAGCTTCTCCTATGATATTAGAGTCTTCTCTCAGGAAGCCCAGCTCTTGGTTTGACCCTTTCCTTTTGTAATCACTGTAGTTGACCACTAACTGATGCCCCAGCTGCTGGCTGCAGCCTCCTTGAGGCCTCCTTGCAGCCTATCTCTGCATGCTTGCTGTACCAAGTTCCCCAGAGGGTATAAAATACCCCCCCAAGTTCTGTCACTCTTTGGAGAATGATCTCAGTGGTGCATTCTCCCAGAGATATGGTTCCCAAAGTCCCAGAGCCCTTGACTTTGCATGGTTTTTAGGCACTTGACTCTGTGTGGTGGCCAGATATTGAACACTATTGCTTTCCTGATTAAAGACAAGGTTTTTCTGATCATTTTAGTAGTTCCATGTTTTTTCCAAGTTAACAACATATATCCATTGTAGGAAGAAAGGATTTAGAGATAGAAAGAACTGCAGGAATCCTCAAACTTCATTATTTATAAAGGAAGAAAATAAGAACTAAAGAGCTTCAGTGACTTACCTGAGATCACATAGCTTATAAATATCAGAACCAGGAAGCAAACCTGTCTTCTGATTCAAAATTCAGTGGCCAGTTTTTCTAATTTTTTTTCTTTTTTTAAAACCATTTTTTAAAAACTCTTACCTTCCATCTTTAAAAAAAGAGTTTTTAAAAACTCTTACCAATACTGCAGATTGATTCCAAGGCAGAAGAGTGATAAGGGCTAGGTAATGGGGATTAAGTGAATTGCCCAGGGTCACACAGCTGGGAAATGTCTAAGGCCAAATTTGAACCTAGGACCTCCCATCTCTAGACCTGGCTTTCAAACTACTGAGCTACCCAGATGCCCCCTAGTTTTTCTAATTTTTAAAATATGAGGCCTATTAAAAGACTGATAGTGAAGTATGTCACCCTCTTATTGACAGAAAGGGATGCAAATTTTCAAACTCTACCAACTAACTTGTGTTGCTCAACAATGCATATTCAGTTTTGTTTGGAGGGCTGAATGAGTGGATTACAATTAAAGGATCAATAAAAAAGAAAATCAAAGAAAAGAACTGCAGTAAATTAAATAGAGAAAAATATAGAACAGGGCAAAGAGGATAATTTTACTGTTGCTGTTTAAATACAATAAATATTTTTATTCTTTTATTTGGATTTTAAATACATTTTTAAAAACCAAATCTTTTTGTAGATGTTATGAAATGTAGAAAAATCTAGAGATTCAACTAAAAAATTAATTAATACTATCAACAACTTAGATATAAATTAAACCCACATTAATCATCAACGTTTCTATAAGTCACTAATGTCTTACAAGAAGAGAGAGTATGAGACAAACCATGTAAATTAACCATAGATAAAATATCTAGGAGTAATACTTCCAAAACAAATCCAGCAACCATATGAACATTATTATAAAACTCTTTTATACAAATAAAGTCAGATTTAAATAATTATTTAAATATTAATTTAATATTAATTAAAATTATATATAATGTATGATTATATATAATTTTAATTAATATTAAACATTAATTGTTCATGGTCAGGCAGAACCAATATAATTAAAATGAAAGTCCTACCTAAACTAATCTAATTATTCAATGTCATCCCAATAATTTGCCAAAAATTATTTTATTGAACTAGAAAAAATAAGAACAAAATTCATTTTGAAAAATAAAAGGTCAAGAATAATCAAAAGAAATAATGAAAAAATATTAAGGAAGGAAATTTAGCAGTATCAGCTTTCAAACTATCTCATAAGTAGTAATTATCAAACGTATCTGATACTGGCTAAGAAATAGAAAAAGCAAATCAGTTGAACAGAATAGACATACAACTAATAGTCATAAAAGATTATAGTAACCTTGTATTTAACAAAGGTAAAGTTCCAAGTTTTGGGAGTAAGAATTCACTATTTGGTAAAAATTATTGGGAAAATTATAGAGCATTTTGGCAGAAAATAGATATAGATCAAAATCTTACACCATTTACCAAGATAAGTTCAAAGAGGACACTGACCTATGTATAAAGGGAGTTATTATAAACAAATGAGAAGAACAGGGTACATATTGCCTGTCAGATTTATGGATAAGAGAAGAATTTGTGAATAAACAAGAAATAGGAAACATTGTGAAATGTGGATGAATAATTCCGAATGCATTAAATTGAAAAGTTTTTGTGCAAATAAAACTAATGTAGCCAAGGTTTGAAGAAAAGCAGTAAGTGGTGCGAAAAAATTTATAGACAGTTTCTCAGATAGAGGTCTCACATCTGAAATATATAGAGAACTTTGTCAAACATGTAATATGAGTATTCCCTAATTGACAAGTGGGCAAAGATATGAACAGAAAGTTCTTGGATGAAGAAATCAAAGCTATATATAACTATATTAAAAGATTATCTGTCATTACTGTTTAGAGAAATGCAAATCAAAATAACTCCAACATATCATCTCACATCTATCAAATTGACTATAATGATAAAAGGACAAAATTGCAAACGTTGGAGGGGATGTGGAAAAATAGGGGCACTATCACATTGTTGGTGGAATTGTGAAATGATCCATCCATTTTGAAGAGCAACCTGGAATTGTGCTCAAGGAGTTATGAGATTGTATATACCTTTTGATCTAATAAGTAATACCACTATTAGATTTATTTCCTAAGGTGATCAAGGAAAAAGGAAAAGGTACTATATGTTCTCAAATAGTTATAGCTGCTCTTTTTGTGGTGGCAAAGAACTAGAAACTGAAGGGAATAGCTAAACAATTTGTGGTATATGATTATAATGGAATACTATTGTGCCATAAGAAATAACAAACAAGATGATCACAAAAAAATATTTGAAAAGACTTATATGAAGTGATGCAAAGTGAAGTCAAAGCAGAACCAAGAGAATGTAGTACATGGTAACAATAATAATGTATGATGAGCAACTGTGAATGATCTAACTACTATCAGCAATGCAAGGATCCAGGACAACTGCAAAGGACTCATGAGGAAAAAGAAGTGTCCAAATGCAGATTGAAACATACCATTCTTCACTTTATTTTCTCCATAAACTTTTCCCTAGCATAAGCAATATGTGTCTTGTTTTATGACATGATGAATAGGTAAATATGTGTTATATGATAATATGTATAATCTATCATGTTATAACCTGCATCCTTTGGGAGAGGAGACAAGTGGGAGAGAAGGGAAATAAAAGAATGAGGCATAGATGTTTTGACATAACTAATATGAGAATTTGTTTTTCTTATATAAATATATTCATTATAATTTATTATGTTAATAACAAGTCATATTATTTTATAATTGTTATGCTACATATTATTTTGTTATAGTAAAAATGTTAATCCAAAATATATATATGAGTTGACACTTTAATATACATTCCTTTTTTTTGCTCTTTGAATACAAAATACTGAAATATTCATTTTGTTTAAGTCCATAATAAAAGAGAAAATGAAAAAAAAATATGAGGTCCAAAGTCAGATGACCAGAATTAGGAGAGGAGGGGGCAGCTGTGTAGCTCAGTGGATTGAGAGCCAGGCCTAGAGACGGGAGGTCCTAGGTTCAAAGCTGGCCTCAGACACTTCCCAGCTGTGTGACCCTGGGCAAGTCACTTGACCCCCATTGCCCACCCTTACCACTCTTCCACCTATGAAACGATACACAGAAATTAAGGGTTTAAAAAAAAATTTAAAAGAATTAGGAGAGGGCTGGAAGCCTGTTCGTTAGCTGAAAAAAATAAAATGAGCTCATTAGGCTCTATCACAAGCTGAGCACAAATAGTCCATTTGATCATTTGAGATGGAGATATCTCTAAATTTGAGCATCTTACATTTCCTTTTGCTACTGTGATTGGGCTTCGCTCATACAGTACAGTGCCTTCTTTGATGTGTGTGTACCATGCTGGTGGTCCTGTGCCAACTTGAAAGTATCCTTATACCTCTTCTTCTAACCTCCCTATAAACACTTTCCTTTTGTGGGTTCTCCATAAAATACATGATTATTTTCTTCAAATAGGCTCATAGAATTTGAGCTGAAAGAGACCTTAGAGGTCATCTAGTCCAACTTTCTCATTTTACAGATGAAGAAACTAAGGTCCATAGAAGCTATGTGGCTTGTCCAAAGCCATACATGTTAAGTGGTGGAGCTGGGATTCAAACCCAACACCTCCAACTCCAGGGCTCTATTCACTACTTCTTACTGCCTTATATGAAATGCATGTGAGGGAGAGATGTTCTGCATGGTCCCAGGAATCAAATCTATTATCAGTGGGTAAAAGTTATAAGGAGAAAATTTCCTACTTTAAGGAAAAACTTAATTTGAGTGACTTCAAAATACAGTAGAGTTGCTTTAATAAGATTGGAAACTAAAAAATGGCTTTGCAAAGTTGTAAAGAACTACTGATAACTCCAAAATTGCCAGCAACTAACCTCTGATCTAGTCAAATCAATTTATCAAACAAGGAAATTAAACCCAAAGACAACGCTTGCCCAAGATATCAAATATATTATTTAATATATAAGATCAAAATATATTAGTGATAGGATCAGGACTAGAATATCATTCAAACACTAATGGATTTGGGGTCATAAGAATTCATTTAAAATCCTAAATTTGCCAAAAATGAACTGAGCCTTAGTTTCCTCATTTATTAAATAAGTAGTTAGACTAGAAGATTTCTAAGATTTTGCTGTGGCCTAAACATTCTGTGATCCATTCATTCTATTATTCATTTTTTGGATTAGACCAAATCAAAGGTTATCTTGTGAGTTTCCCCATGATGTGATCCCTTTAACTATATAGGCAATAACTTCCTTAAAAAATGTTGGAATAATTAAATAAGGAAGAATGTATGTATATGTATTTAGGGATCCTACCTGGCCAACCATTTCACGAGCAGCTCAGTTTTATGCATCAATCTTATTAACACAAGATAACAGTATGAAGCTCTTAAAGGACCACAGAATTATGCAGCCATGTAATCTTAGAGCTGGAAGGGACCTCAGAGGAGTTCTGATCCAAGATGTTCAAGAAGCCACTCTATAATATTCATCCAGCCTTGTGTTGAAAATCTCCAGTGAGGTAGAATATGCTCCCCATAGCAGACTATTTCACTTGCAAATAGTTCTAATTATTAGGTAGTTTTGCCTGACATCAAAACCAAATCTAACTCTTGATTCTACAATTTCCTCCTAATCTTTCCCCCTGGAGACATAGAAGAAAAAATCTATTGCCTCTTCCACAAGACAACTCTTCAAATACTCAATGGCAGCTGTCATATCCCTCTTCCCCACTCCAAGTCTTCTCATTGCTAAATATGATGTTTCTTCAAATGATCCTTATATACCATATGACCTTGACTATCATGGTGTTCATTTCTCTGATTATTCTCTAGCTTATCAATAACTTCCCTAAATTATGGAATCCAGAACTGAATACGATGTTTGAGATATATTTTGACCAAGAATAAATACAACAGGAAGAAAATTTCCCTAGACACTAGGCCTCTCTTGATGGAATCTACAGTGACAATTATTATTTTGGCTGCCATATAAGACATTGACAGTGTTATCATAGATATGGATTTTTATGGAACCTGCAGACCACAAAAGCCTTAAGATCTTTTTTAACAATGAATTTTCATTTGGCATCCTCCTTTCTCTTGTATTCATGAAATTTGTTTTTTGAACCTAAATATGAGTCTTTACACTGATCCATATAATATTTATCTTTCTCAAGTTCTAATATTCTAACATGTTGATATTTTATTGGCATCTGACTTTCATCCAACATGGTGGCTGCCATTTTAGATTTCAGACCCAATATTCTAGTATTTTGGTATTATCTGAATTTATTATCCAAAATGGTGGCTATATCACATAGCTTTGTGTCATCTAAAAAATCTGTTAATGATCTACATCTTTATCCAAATCAGTAATTTTAAAAAATTGAGCAACAGAGGACCACACCCAGCTCTGAGGAACTCCACTGAATACTCCTTCTAAGTAGGCATTAAACTGTTCGTTATTGATTACCCATTGATTCCAACCATTGAACCCATTCATATAACATTCATTCACTAGGTCTCTACCAATTAATTTTCTTTTAGCTTAATAAGACCCACCAGAAGTTCCTTTCTGTTGGCATAGCCTTCGTAGATGTAAGATGATATGCTGGAAAAGAGGACTCGATTTATAGTCAGAACACCTGGATTTGGTTGATGCGGACATGATTGGAGATGTACACTTGAAACAACCACACCAATGCAATTATCAATAATATATAAATAAGTCTTGATTGATGACACATGTTAAAAACAGTGGAAATGCACGTCAGCTATGGGGGGGATGAAGGGGAGGTGAAGGGGAAAGTAAAACCAAGAATCATGGAACCATGGAAAATTTTTCTAAAAAATAAAATATTTTTAAAAATAATACTAAAATCCCTGACTACAATGATGATATAAAATACCTTGCCAAATATTTGGCTAAAATCTACAAAAAATACATCTACAACATTTCCTTAAGTCTACTAGTCTTGTGAAAATCTTGTCAAAAGAATAAGTAAGATCAGAAGTGTCAAATTTGGGGTTTTTAATTTTTTTACATGTCAATACAATTTTTAGTAATTCTTTTCTAACATTTCACCATCCATGTCTTCTGCCTCTTTAACTACCCTCCCTCCTCCCTGAAATGGCAGGTAATATAATATAATTATGCATGTATCATCATATAATACTTATTTCTATGTTCATCATGTTGTAAAAGAAGACACATGTCACTTACACCAGAAAAAACTCACAAAGGAGAAAGAGTAAGGAATGGTATGCTTCAATTTGCATTCAGACTCCATCACTTCCTTACATAATGATAGATAACATTTTTCATCATGAGTTTCTTAGAGCTGTTTTGGATCCACTCATCACTGCTAATAGTTGTTACTCATATTGATCATCATACATTGTTGCTATTACTGTATACAGTGCTCACTTCCCTTTGGATCACTTTATGTTTCCATACTTATTTGTTTATTTAATACAATTTATTACTAGGTAGCTCAGTCTCTCCTTCCCTTCCCCACACCACAGAAGATATCACTCAACAAAAAGATATGTAAAAGATTAAGATATGTAAAAAAATGTGCCTTTCATGTGTCTATTTTTAGGTTCATTCTCTGAAGGTGAAGGTTAACAAATTATTCTTCAAATATTAATTCTATAACTATATAAAATGTTCTACTCATTGCACTCTTCATTACTTTGTGTAGATCTTTCCAAGTTGAGTTGTTTTGTAATTAACCTGCTTACTGTTTTTTCCATCACAATCATAAACCATAATTTGGTCAATTTATGATCATCCCCTGAATTTCTAGATGTTTGCCACCACAAAGAAAGCTGCTATAAATAACATGGAACATATAAGTCCTTTTCCTTTTTACCTGATCTCCTTGGGAAACAGACCCAGCTTGCTGGATCTAAGGATATACACAGTTTTATAACTCTCCTGGCATAATTCCAAATTGATCTCCAAAATGATTGGCTCAGTTCACAGTTCCACCATTAGTGTATGTGTCTCCAATTTTTCATATCCCTTCCAACACTTGCAATTTTGTCCTTTTATCATTTTAGCCCATCTATAGGTATGAAATAATATCTCAGAGTTGTTTTAACTTGTATTTCCCTAATCAGCAGTGATTTAGAACATTTTTTTCATATACCTATATAAGGCTTTGTTTCTTCATCCAAAAACTGTCTGTTCATATCTTTTACCCATTTTTATTGATAATGGGTAAAATATATGAAAAGTTGGATGATTTTTATTCTTAAATATTTGAAAAATCTATACATTTTAGATGTGAGACCTCTATCCAAGGAACTCTATGAAAAAATTTCCAATTTTTGCTTTCCTTCTAATCTTGGCTCCATTATTTTTATTTGTACAGAAAATTTTAATTTAATGCAATGAAAGCTATAATACATTCCAGGTTTTTTATGATCGTCATATTTGTCATTTCTTCTGGCACAATAGTATTCCATTACAATCATATATCACAACTTGTTCAAACCATTCAACACTTGATTAACATCTCTTCAATTTCCAGTTCTTTGCCACCATAAAAAGAGCTGTAGAAGTGCCATATTTGACATCCATAGGCTACAGCTGGCCTTCAAAACACTAAAGTGTGGCCTGAACCAGATAAGAATGTAATTTTGAAATGTTTAACAAAATAAAAGAAAATACAGCACAACAGAGTTAGTGTCAATTTGTGGTTTTCTAAGTCAACATGTGGTCCCTGTGAATTCATTTCCATTTGAGTCTGGCACTCCTGGATTAGATTACATCTAACTCCACTCCCATCTATTTTATAAACGAAGAAACAGATTCAAATTGGAAGCACACAAAAGTAATAAGCAGGTAGAGGTATGGGTAGCAGAGTGGTTAAAAACCTGGACTTTTACTCAGAAGAATATGACTTTGAATCTGGCTAGCTGTGTGATGCTAGGCAGACAAGTCACTTCAGGTGGCTTAGTTTCAGCTTCCTCATCTATAAAATAGACATAATAATAATAGTGCCCACCTAACTGGGTTGTTGTGAGGATCAAATGAGAAAATAAATGGAAAGTGCTTTATAAACTTTAAACCTACCACATAAATATTGGCTATTGTTATTTTCGTGAGAATGATGAAGAAGTTTTGAACTCAGGTATTCTGACTCAAAATCTTTGTGATGTTCCCACAGAAAAGAACTATAGAACCAATTTTCTAGTCACATAGCTAGTTAGTGAAAGAGCAAGGACTAGTACCCAGAGAATTCCTGACACCTATTCTAGACCTTTCACTAGTACAGATACTTTATTACATAATCACAGAGCTGGAAGAAACTTTCAGGGTTCTTTAGTCCAACCTATACTTGAAGCAAGGACATCCTCTTAAAAGAAAAAAAAACACCTCAACAGCTTACTCTTAAAGATCTCCAGTAATAGAGAACCCACTAATCAGAGAGGCCATTCTGTTTATGTAGAACACTTATGCTTTCGAACTAGTGGATTCTTAACCCAGGTTCGCAAATTTGATTCTTAAAAAATATTTTGATAATTAAACTTCAACATAATTATCTTCTGTTATAAAACACATGTTTTATTTTATCCACTTTCAAAAAATTATTCTGGGAAATGGTCCATAGGTTTCACCAGACAGCTAAAGGAGATTCATATCTCTCTCTCCTCTCTTTCTTTCTTTCTCTCTTATTCTCTCTCTCTCTTCTCTTCTCTCTCTCCTCTCTTTCTTTCTCTCTTCCATTCCTCTCTCTTCTCTTCTCTCAGCTCTCTTTTTCTCTTTCTCTCTTTCATTCTCTCTTCTCCTTCTCCTTCTCCTCCTTCTCTTTCTCCTCTTCTCTTTTCTTCTCTTCTCTTCTCTTCTCTTC
>NC_058131.1:202830461-202872075 GCF_016433145.1 Gracilinanus agilis | reverse complement strand
TCTCTCTCTCTCTCTTTCTCTCTCTCTCTCCTTTGAACTAAAATAGCTCTGCCTGCCCTATACCTTACACCCACATCTTAATTTCCTTGGCTTTCTTCAAAACATAGCTCAAAGTCCAGTTTTTGCTGGAGAACATTACTTGTCTTCCCAACTGCTAATATGTTCCCCCTTCAAAACACCTTCCATTTATACTGAATGCATCTTTTTGGGTAGGAAAGTTAGTACAGTAGACAGAGCACCAGATTTGGAGTCAAGAAGACCTGAGTTCAAATCTTGCCTCAGATATTAACTCTGTGACCCTGGGCAAATCACTTCACCCTGTTTGCCTCAGTTTCTTCATCTGTACATTGAGTTAGAAAAGGAAATGTCAAGCCCTTCCAGTATTTTTGCCAAGAAAATCTCAAATAGGGTCACAATGAGTGAAACATGATTGAAATGACCAAACAACAATGACATCTTCTTCATGTCTTGTCTCTCCTAATAGAATTATGCTCTGTGAGCACAGGGATTTTTTTCTCTCTTTGCATTCACAGTGCTTATCAGAGTGCCTAATAAATGCTTGGTCTGACATTAAGCCAAAATATGCTCCTCCAAAATTCCCACCAAAATATATTGAGATTGAAATCCTGCAGTTTCAACTGTGACATGCTTCTAGATCATTGTACTAAAATCACACTCAGTTAATGTAGTTGCCATTTCACACATAATCACTGATATACCTGATGTCTTGCCAGAAAGATTTTTAATAGCTAGAATTTATGTAAATGTTTTAAGGTTTGCCAAATATTTCATCCTCACAATTACTTTTTCCCCATTTTTCAGGTGAGGAAACTGAGGCAGACAGGGGTTGTCACAGCTGGTTAATCTATGAACTGATGTTTCCCAGTCTCCAGATCCAGCGATCTCCCTATTTCTCCATCTAACTGCAACATTTTTAGCATAGAGCTCAGATATTTAAATGAGTATGTAAGCATTTCTACAAGAGAAATTATTTACCTGATTACTACAGTGGGAGAGCTAACTAAAGTGTTACATTCTTTAAGAATTCATGCTTCTGGCACATATTAAACATGAAATCCTGCTAAGGCTGCTGAATAGGGATGAACTAGCCTGTTTCCAGCTTTTTACTGGATCTTAATTAGCATCATGAATGCAGCCTTTGAGAGTAAGTAATGGAAACTCCATCCCTTGAGATAAGTAAAATTAAATGAGACAAATCACTAGAAAGCATGTTTTAAAGAACCTGATGGAAGCACAAGCCTACCATGCAGACAGGGCTCTCATACAGGACCTATCAGTGGCACAGTGGAACGACTATCAGATTTGTCAGAGGACATTCATTTGCAGCCCGGTTCTGCCACTTAACTATACGAGGGACTTTGGGCAGGTCCTACATCTTTGGGAGCCACCTTCCTCGTCTGAGAGTTAAGGCATTGCACAAGATCATCTTTAACGTCCCTTGAGACTTCTAAACCTATGATCCTATGATCTCTCCTATTACTTGTAAAATGAAGATAGCAAGGGCACCTACCTACCAAAGTCATTGTGAGGCTTAACTGGGATGACCTATAGAGCATATACTTTAAAGCACTCTTAAAAGAGACAACTAAGGGTCACAGTAAATAATGTGTTGGACCTGGAGTCAGAAAGATGTGACATAGACTAAGCCAGTCACTTAATGGCTTACTGCCTCAGTTTCCTCGTTTGTAAAATGCGGATAATAGTAGAACCTTCCTCCCTGAGATTGTTGTGAAGATCATGAGCTATTTGTAAAGCATTTTGTGAACCTTAAAGCATCTTATAAATGCTAGCCATTATTAACTATATGGATATTAGTTATTTTTTTAAACAAAAAATAACTCACCTTTCATTTCTGTAGTATTCTAGGGTTTATATCGTGCTTTCAGCAGTTTGCTGCTGCCTGTTCTTTTCACTGTCATCTTTTGTTTTAAAGAAGATACATGGGGCAGTTAGGTGGCTCAGTGAATAGAAAGCCAGGCATGAAGGTTTGAATCTGGCCTCAGATATTTCCTACCTTGTATGACCCTGGGCAAGTCATTTAAACTCAATTGTCTAATTCTTACAGCTTTTCTGCCTTGGAACCAATACTTAATGATGATTCTAAGACAAAAGGTAAGGAGTTTTGTTTTAAAGAAAGAAAGCAAGAGAGAAGGTATGCAAGGGCTCAGGAAGACAGTGTGATTCTCAGGTGCTGACCTCTGCATCAAGTGACTTCCATTCTAATTTTGGCTTTGCAGTTAACTCATTTTAGATTAGCTATATTACCTCTGTAAACCTCAGTTTGTTTATTTGTAAAATTAAAGGTCGGTTTAGCAGAGTCCATTCATTGAAATTCAACAGATATTTATATCTTATTTATAAAGAGTTTAAGTTGTTAAAGTATTAAGCTAAATTGCAGAAAAGGTGCTAATGTGAATTGCTAAAGAAAGGTCTCTATACTAATGAAATTATAGAAGAAAGAGGGAAGGAAGGGAGGGAGAGAGAGAGAAACAGAGAGAAAGAGAGGAAGGCAGAAAGGAAGGAATGAAGAAGCATGGCATTCTTCAAGGCACTTAAGATACAAAGGTTAAAAACAAGACAATAGCTGGTCTTGAACTTAATTCTACTAGGTATCCAAAAGTCCTTTCAGCCAAAGTACTTTAATTCTAAACATCTATGGTTAAAATTTCTAGTACCATCACAAACCAGAACCAGAGCTCAAACCCCCCAAATCAGTACCATATATCTAGGAACAAAGGAGGGTTTATTGAATTCAGCATCAAAGGAACCTCACCTATACAAGCAGATACTCCCCAAAGGAACAAAAGGACAAAATTTATCTGGGCTTCAATTTAGGCAAGAGATGAAGTAGTGTAGGGTACCTCAGGATTGGACAGGGCTGTTGCTAGTCACAGGCTAGTCACAGGAAAGACTCTTCTTCAGGTTAGCTCTGTCTGGCAACTCCACCATAACAGATAAGACTGAGCTTGCTGTTTCAGGAAGATTATAGATAGGGTGAGGGGCAATAATATAAGCAAGGTCAAGGGTAAGATAGAGGAGCTGCAGATAAAATGAGGTGGAGGGCTTTAGCTTTCTCTTCCACTCTAATAACTTATGGCATCCAAGCACATCTCACATTTATTTATTACCTGTTACAATAGGTATGATCCTAGAATCACCACACAACCCCCATGTGCCTCCCTCTCATTTTTATGATGAGAAAACAGAAGGTCAGGGATGTGTCTCTTCACAAAATTCTGGCCTTCATTTCCCAGTTCTGGATCCTTCAGCGCTATAGGGACATTATTCAGGATGTCCGCTACGATCATGCAGAAGTAATGACTATACAAAATAAGATTTAATTATTAATAATTCCAGAATATTCCCCAAATAGTGTTTTTTTTCAATTCCTCACTTGCCTTTTTTATTCATGCAAAGGTGCCATGGAAAAGATCAATTACAACTTTTTTTTAAATAACTAAGAGATAGCACAACATAAGGTTGAAGAATTAGATATGCAATTAGAATAAACTGGATTCAAATCCTGCTTCCAATAATGACCAGATCTGTGGCAATGGAGAAGTTACCTAATTTACCTCAGGTATGAATACAGAAAATGGGGGAAATCATGCCCATTTTATCTATATCATGGAACTGATCTGTGGCTCAAACAAGATAATGCTTTGTAAATGCAAGTTATTGCAATAATAGTTTGATACAATGGAAAGAACAGAGGATTTGAATCAGAGAAACCTGGCTATTACTTTCTAGCTGGGTAACAACAACCAAATCATTAAATGCTATCGAAGTCTTAGTTTTCTTATTTTTAGAATGGGTATAATAATACATGTACTGCCTACCTCATAGAGTTTCTCTGAGAAAAGCACTTTGTAACCCATGTATAATTAGAATTTGAACCCCAGGACTCTCTCTCCCAGCATCCCACTTTCATTCTCACGTTACGTGCATAAGCACATAAAAGTAGAATGCTGGGAGAGACAGTCCTGGAGTTCAGATTCTAATTATACACCAGCAAAGCATCAAATAAATGTGTTATTGTCCCTATACTAAACATTGCTTTTAGAATATTGATCCTTTTCAGGCCAAGAACTACAGACATGATCATGAAATCAGTCAAATAGTAAGGACTGTATCTGAGCAGTTTGATGTCCTCCAGCATTCTGGCTGAATGTATTGAGTTCATTTACCTAATATAACTGATTAGAAAAAGAAAACATTGAAATTTAGAAATGCACAAACCCTGGCTGATGATGATTCCTAGCCCAACAACAAAGCTGAAGGTATGATGAATAATGTCTTGATCAGCTGCCACTGTTTTAATCTTCGGTGACTTTTTTTAAGTGCTACAACATTCCTGGCTCACTTTTTGTCCCATATAGCCCTTCTAGGACATGGAGTACTTTCTCAGTACTTTTATATTAAGCTTTTATTTATATTTTATATATAAATTAATTATTATATTAAGTACTTCTATATTAAGCTAAACAGCTCTCTTTGTAAATCTGCAAAGTTTTTATTTCATCTCCCAAATGCTAACTATATGCTTTAGTAATTGAGATAATATATGTAAATGACTTTGCAAATTTTAAAGTCCTATATAAATGCTCTTATTGTTGTTAATGTATTGTTATTATTATTGAACAACCATGAGGAGGAATTATATGTCTTCCCAAAAACACAGGTATCAGTACTGTAATCTATTTCAAGCAATTGACTAGAAGCGATATTTATTTTTGTTTGTGCAGACATGAGGATGGTTTTCTAGAACTATTCATTGATAAACTGAAGAATACAGTTCTCCAGGGTAGTGAAGAACCCAGAGATCATACCATATGAGAATCACTTAAAGGAATTGGTGATTTTTAGCCTAGAGAAGAAAAAACACATGATAGCTGCCCCTACGGACATGAAGGGCAATCATATGGGGAAAGCTTATCCTGGGGGGAAGCTAGGTAGCTTAGTAGATTGAGAGCCAGGCCTAGAGACAGAAGATCCTGGGTTCAAATATGGCCTCAGATACTTCTTAGCTGTGTGACCATGGGCAAGCCACTCAACCCACATTGCCTACTTATTATTGGCCTTCTGTCTTGTATCCAATATACAGTATTGATTCTAAAACAGAAGGTAAAAGTTTAAAAGAAAAGATTAGACTGGTTTTACTTGGCCCTACAGGGAAGAACTGAAAACATTGTCAGGAAGCAATAAGAGCTATCCAAAAATGAATGGTCTCCAATGGGAAATGGCATGTTCTACCTCATTGGAGGTCTTCAAGCAAGACTTGGGGACCACCTGTCAGAGATGCTGTAAAGGAAAATCTCGATGAGGTTCTGGAATTCTCTATGAGGTTTAGAGGTTTCTCTGACTCTTCCTATGGTGCTTGATATGGCACAGACGACCTTGGATTGTCAAAGGCAACGCTAAGGGACAGCGGTCTTTAGTAGGTGCTTCCAAGCTCCTGCAACAAGACTAGGAACAAACACTATTTCTAGTGGACCACCCCTCACCAAGTTCAAATAGGCTGTTTCCAGTTTGGCCACCAAGGATAGAAAACTGCAGGCCAACATATATAGTTTATTATCTGTCTGAAAGATTTCTTGAAATTAAGCAGAACTGAGAGCAAAGGGTGGATGTAGCCAAGAGAGTCAGATTACAATTTGACATATAGAGGAGAAAAAACAATTAGATCTCCACCAAAGTAGAATGAGATGCCTTGGGAACTGGGGAGCTCTCCTTCCCTAGAGGTCTTCAAGCAAAAGCCAAATCACTGTTTGCTAAGTATATTATATTTAGGTGTAGGTAGAACTATGGCCTCTTGAGCCTCTTGAGATCCCATCTCCTGAAATACCATGTTGGGGTGCAAGGAAGAAATACTCAGCAAACTGAAATGGAGAAAGGGAAGGGTAATGTGATGTTATTGAACAAACTATCAATTTATTTACTTCTTAGCTTCTCCTGTTGGCTTGGGTGTTTGCTGACACAAAGGTGAAAATGCATACTAGCAGGGGAACAAACTTGACAAATACTATTTGTGTACTATTTGACAATGTAATTTTTCAGGGGGCAAAAGGGGAAATTTAGGCCACACTGGAAAAAATCATTACTGTAAATCACTCTTCAGTCACTATCGGGAGCCAGGGGCAATTTGCACTTCTCCTGGTTGAATATATGACCAAAGATATTCATTAAATACTAGTGTAGAAGCTTGCTGGAAGTTTACCTCTTTTTTAAAAAGATATTAATAATGTATATTTCTATATCATTTACAGGCTGCTTTTCTGACAGTGACTTCGAAACAGGTAGTAAAATTACAGTTTTCAAGATACAGAAATTCAGTGATTCATTTACTCAAGGTGCCACACCTAGCAAGTATCCAGTTGAAATTAGAACCCAAATATCCTTTTTTTCAATTCCTATGCTATTCCACAATGCTAAATGGAAAGTAAAGAAATTTTTGATATTTTGAAACATCTATTAAGCAAACTTCCACATACTAGGAAGGAGAAAGCACAGCCAATTAGAGGAATAAGAGAAGGCTTACTGGAGAAGATGTAGCAAGAGATTTGAAGTCAGAAAGGATTCTGAACAATGGAGAGAGCCAGGAAGACATGCTGGGCATAAGGAATAGTTTATGTGAATTCACAAAGGTGGGAGACGGAATTACAAGTTGAAGTATAAAGTATGTAAAAAGGCATATTACAAAATGTAGCTAGAAAGGTTGTACTGAAGGAAACTTGTATGGAACCTCAAATTTAATCCATAACCTTTAAAGATTCCAAATTTATAAACCTAAATGAATGGGATATTGGTGAAATCTTCAATAGAAATAGGAAAATTTGGAGGAGTAGAATTTTAGAGAAGATGTTGAATTCTGTCCTGGACAGAATTGAGTTTAAAATGCTAATAGAGAAAAGTGTCCAGGAGGAAACTTAAATTATATGCATGGAGCTCAGAAGAGAAATTAGAGATAAATCTAAAGATTTAAGGGTCGTCTCCATAGATATCTTAAATGACAAAGATCTAGTGACATGCCAAAAGTTTCACAGGTTGTGGCCAAAAATTGGATTCTCAGATTCCAAATCTAATATTGTTTCCATTATGCGAGACTGAAAAAATCACCAAGAGAGTGTATAGAAAGAAAAGAGAAGACAGATGCCTGGACAACACCCAAAAAAAGAAGAAAAAGTACTTCTGGTTAAAAAGATGGTAGCATAAAAAGTTGTAGAGAAGGCTATATCTGCCATATCTACACAATGACATACAAAAGCAGCAGGTTGAATAATTTTCAAGAAATCCGAAGAGGAACATAAACAGGCTTCTTCATCCAGCCTAGGACTAAACAGAAAGACACATATTTTCTAGTCTCATGCACTAGAGAAGGCTCAAGTGAATAGGTTCAAAACCTGCAGCTGTGGCCAGGTCATCACAGACAGGATTATATCCCCATAACCTGACCACAAAGGCCTGGAGAAAGACAGAAACTAGAAATAGTACCCAGAACAGGGAGAACTTAAGCTATTGGAAGCCCACCTATCAGAGATGGATGCCTGCAGAGCTCTGACTAGAGACACCAAACCTACCACTGTACTGAGACACATCAGAGGTGGTAAAAGACAAGGGTCAGGAACTTAGAAAGTCAAGCTCAGAACCAGAGACCTGAACGCTCTGTTCAAGAGAACCAGGGGAGAGAAAACCAGGTCCTGGCATGAAAACAAAAATCAGGAGCTGAAACCAAAGGAATGATAAGAGCAACTATAAAGATACAAGAACACAATCAAGAAGTACAAAGGTCAAGAGCTGTCTAAGAGGTAACTCTAAAATGGAATAACTCCAGAATCACTGCAAGCAGATTCACAAAGAAAGGAATGTATAGGCAACAATAGCTATAGAAATAAAGCAAAAAACAAAAAAAGGAATCATAAGTGAAATAAGATGTCTGGAAAAGTGAAAAGAAAATAAAATTCACTGGAGAATAGCTGCACAAATGAGAGCACTTAAATTCAATGAAATATTAATAAGCTGTGAGAAATGGTGAAAGAAGTGTTCTTATAGAAACTTGACAAGATTTGAATGAACTGATGGAGGGAAAAGTGAGGAAAGCCATGAGAACAATGACAACAACATCATAAAAGAAAAAAATTTGAAAAACTCCAGAACTCTGAACAATGCAATGACCAGCGATGACTCCAGAAGACCAATGAGGAAGCATGCCTCCCACATCTTGGTCATCTTTTGATTTCTTTATTTCTTAACCATGTTCTTCTATCTTTCTATTTTCTCATAACATAACTCCAGAGATTCTTAGTGTTTGTCAAACACAGAATAACAAAAAATGAGAAGAGAAGGGATATATCTGATAAACTGAAGACCAGAAGTCCAATATTCTTTCCATTACAATGTGTTGCCTATCCAAAAAAATTACCCCATACACACATGTATTGTGTCCTGGGCTGCAATTTAATTTTTTAAAATATTGCAGAGTCCTAAAAATTCTCTCCAAAAATTTCACCATCTAAAGAACAACATAGTCACGAGTTCACATGCAAAAGCTCCTAACTGAAAAATAGATATAATCAACATGGCATATGTGAATATATGTTACAATATTTTAAACTAGACCAGTTCCCAGTAATTCTGACTCATCCTTATAATAATCCAGACTCCTAATCTTATTTCCCCCATATATACATACCCCCACATACATACCACTGAAGACCTTACTAGAGTGTTAATGGGTTAAAGCCAACTTTTCCTCCAGTTCTAGCTATGGCCTGTTCCTATGTAATATTGCAGGTCCACATCCAGGAAAAAGCAAAGAGGGAGTTTCCAAGATTCCCAATTTATGCCATTTGGAACTACTAAACTCTGGAAGTAGGAAATTTTCACCTAATTGTCATAATAATAGAATATGGAAGAGATTTAAGATATGATTTAATTCAAATTCTTCATTTTATAATAGGGGGAAACTAAGATCCAAAAGGGAGAATCAAATTGCCCAAAACTGCACAGCTATTCCTTGCCATGTTTCTGGAATGCCAGTCCAGTGTTCTTCCATTAAATACAAAGGAAGAACCCTTAGAGGAAGGAGAACAGAATTACAAGAGGGGGAAGAGCATCACTAAAGTATCTTTTTTAATGCTTGGGTTGGGGGAAGCACAGAAGGAGACTCAGAGCAATTCTGTTACTTCTCTGTTAAATTTAATATCCCTCTCGAGAAATAATCCACATAACAAAAATTCATAGCCTCCTTTACAAGATTTTTGTTCTTTCTGCACATTGAAATGTTTATTAGATTCACAGTAAAAAGGTTTTTTTCATAGGATTGCAAGATGTTTTTGAAATATTTAGTATGCTCAAAAAAAATTAAGAACGCATTCTACAGAAATATGAGAAAAAGTCTAGAGTCAAGAATGGATAAATAGAGTAGAAGAGGATGTCTAGCTGAATGAGGAAAACACCAAAGTAGACCAGCAATATGTGAAGGAAGACCTATGAAGCTAACTTGGAGCAATTCAATATTAATTCAATAGACATTCAGCTAACATTTATATTTGAAAAGCACTGTGGTCAGCTTTAGATATATAGAAAGGGAAAAAATGAAATAGTCCTGGCCCTTAAATGGATTTACATTTTATTGATGCACAAGAAAAATGGTATGATATATTGAAACTCTGGTTGAGTTATACATTGTGGATAGTACACATGTGACTTCAGGAAAGTAATTTCCCCATCTCCCTTCTTTTCAAAAAAAAGCCCAGTGGTTTCCTATTATAACTAATATCAAATATAGACTACTTTGTTTGACATTTAAAGGTCTTCACTATCTTCTCCAACTTACTAGTCTCTATATATTACTCCCCTCCATGTGATGGGAATCTTAAGTTTCCTTTAACCTTATAAAGCATTTAGTGGTCCCCTCAGCTCCTAGAATGTTCCCAATAGATAAAAAACTCAAGAATGAATAACAAATAAAATGGTCAAAATGGAACAGCTCAGTGGCATAGAGGATAGAGTATTGGGCCTGGAGTCAAGAAAACCCATCTTCATGAATTCAAATCTGGCCTCAGACACTTACTAGCTACGTGACCCTGGGCAAGTCACTTAACACTAAATGCCTCAGTTTACTCATCTGTAAAGTGATATGGAGAAGGAAAGAGCAAACCATTCCAGTTACTAAGAAAATTTCAAGTTAGAGAGCTTACATGAAATTAGAAAGAGTGCTATGAGGCATGAGAGAATATTATTTTTAGGGAGGGGATTGATCAAGATGAAACAGCAGGTGTGGATATGGGTTCCTAGCCTAATCCATACCACATAATCAACCCTTCCTAAGCCTACAGGTGCTGCTTGCTTATAGACAACTATAAGTACTGTGAATTTATAAATATAATTACAATATTCCACCTTGCAAGCCACTCAGTAATTTCCAATTCCTTCCCAATTCTATTGAGAAGATTCTGATTTCACAATTACTTCCTACAAGCATCACAGAGGTCTTCTGGGTGGAAATAGGTTAAGCAGTCCCCGCATTCAAAAGATGAGTAACAAAAAAGCTGTTACCCTGAGAAAACTACAGTTTCTTCATCTGTAAAATTGAAGGGTTGAATTCCAGTGCTGAGACTATTAAATATACAGGTAGTAATTCACATAAGGAAATAGCAAACCACTTCAGTAACTTTGCCAAGAAAACCCCAAATGGAGTCACGAAGAGTCACACACAACTGAAACAACTGAACAAAAAAACTAATTCTCATTCCTGATATACCAGATGAGAAAAAATCAGGGTTAACTTGAGGAAAAATCATCCCTACACTACCACCATATGGCCATACACAACTTAAAAAAATGCAATCATAATAAAACTATAAATGTTTAATAAACAACTTCCATAAATGGCTGACCCTTTCAGGTAGAGATGTATCAGGTGTTATTATCAACCTCAATTTATAAATGAAAACGCTGAGCTTCAGGGAGATTAAGGGACTTATTCCTGCTTACACTTATTCCTGGTGTGAGAGGCAAAATTTGATCTAAAATATCCAAAGGCAGAGCTTTCTCACTCTACTCGGTGATCTCACTTTTGTCTTTGGCTGATCTTTCATTGAAAGAGCTTTCATGATCTTGGTCTACTCTAAAATTATATTCTGCCTGTGTCTTCTTAACTTATGGGAAACAGTGGTAACAGGTAGCGATCAATCAATCAACATTTATTAATGAATCACACTATGCTAGGATGTGTCCCAAGCACTGTAGACCCAAGTACAGGAGCTTATGTACAAGAATTGAGTTGCTTTCAGTTGTATCTGACTGATAAGAATATCATAGACCAGAAGATCTGCACCCAACCAGAGTAGATGCAGGAAAACTCTAGTCAGATTTTTATACTTTTACCTCTGAAAAACTATTAAAATGGATATTGCTTCTGGGAGAGTGATCAGATACTGGCACCTTAGTGTCAAGGAAGAACTTCTAAGTGACTTTTATATGGAAGAATCCTGGAGAAAACAAGTATTCAGGCTATTATCCTCATCTCCTAAAAGATCGCCCCAACCTCTGATGTCTTACAGTGCCTGTTGCATAGGTCTTCTTTCCATTCGCCTGGGCTGCCATCCTGATTCACTTTCTAAGTTGACCTTTCCATCACCGTTCCTTCTCCTGTTTATTGCATTTTTCTGGACCCCTGCGGCAGACCCCCTGCTAGGTTTTAGCTCCGCAAGGGTGAGGAGGATTAGGGTTAAGGCTCCTAGGCTGGGGTAGGGGATTTAAATCTAGCACTTGAGCTGAGATAGAGGAGCTTGGAAGGGGCTTAGTAGGATCCTAGTAGGGGTTTAGTAGGGGAAGGGACCCCCACTGGGCTGGGTTTGGGTGGGAAAACTTTTACTTACCAATTAGGCAATAAGGCAGGCAGGATAGTCAGCAGGCAGTCAGGCAAATAGATTCAGGTCCCATCTGGAGGTCACCATATAAAATGTGAGATGGGGAAGGTAGGATGGAAGAAAGGAGAGAGGAAGGTAGAGGAAGGGAAAGGAAAGTAGGTCCCACCCCTGGCAGGGGGAAATTGACCAGATTGAGGACTCAAATAAAAGATCAGAGAGAAACTTTAGGCTTTAGAATAGCTAGGTTTTATTTAAATTAGAAAGAAGGAGGTCTAGGAAAAACTAGGAGGTAGATAGAAAGGGGAAAAAGCGCCAAGAGAGATCACGGTAGATAGTGTCAGCCAGCCTCCAGGCTTGAAAGAACAGAGCACTAGAGAAAATCCCAAAAAGGTGCCAGACTTTCTCTTTTATACTTTCTCCAACACCTCCCACAAAGGAAGTGGGAGGTGTCAGGGGAAGCTGTAGTAGAGAGCCATGGGAGACTCCTTTATTTTATTGTAATTGTAAATCTATTTATGTTTGTTAAGTTCCATTGGGGAGATTGGTCTCCCAAAGGATCACAGGGGGGAAATGTATCATTTGAAATTGCTGTAAGCCCTAGGAGACTACAATTTACAATTACAATAAAATAAAGGGTATAAGGGAAGAATGGTAATAATTTTTTACAATATAAGGAAATCATGCCGAAACAATCTTCCAAAAATGCAATTCTGACTATAATAATGGCTCAAGATTATAAAGCACTTCAAGGCTAGAGAAGCAGTTTACATATTCACATGATATGTGGATAGATGCTATTATTATTACCATTTTATCGAAAACTCATACTCAGATGTTGTGATCTACTGCCCAGCCAGTGGTTTAGCATCTGGTACAAGGGATCCTACAGAAACTGAGAAATCAAATAATTAATTTCTTTAGGGGAGGAATGAAGGTAGGGAAAAAGACAGATAAGAGATGGAGAAACAGAAACAGAAACAGAGACAGAGACAGAGGGAAGGATGGAGGGAGGGAGATATAAAGATACCCTCAGGTAAAAGCATCTATCAAAGCAGTCAAAATTGATTCTAGTCTAACATTAAATGTCCTACACTGGGGGCAGCACAGTAGCTCAGTGTATTGAGAGCCAAGCCTAGAGTTAGGAGATCCTGGGTTCAAATCTTGCTTCAGTCCCTTCCTACCTATATGACCTTGGACAAGTCATAGCCCCCATTTCCTGGCCCTTCTCACTCTTCTGCCTTGAAACTAACACACAGTATTGTTTCTATGATGGAAGGCAAAGATTTTTAATTTTTTTTTTACTCCCGCACAATCTATCTGTAACTCAGTTTTCCATCTTTATTTTATGTGACTTTCATTCACGTACTCAATGTTTCAGCCAAACCAGATTATTATTCAATCTCTTATCCTCAAGTATTCCCTCATGCCACTGTCCATGCCTAGCACACATGGCCTCCTCATTTCCCCTTTTGGATTTCTTATCTTCTTTCCAAGCTCTCTTACTCCAAGTGCCACCTCTTTTATGAAGTCACTCTAATTCCTGTAGCTGAAAACATTTTCTCTGCCCTCAAACATTGCTGCAGCACTTTATCATATCTCCTCTTTGCACCCCATACTCCCCACCTTGTTATATACTCACCTGGTAATCCTCCAGGAGAATATGAATCCTAGAGGGCAAAGGTGATTGGATTTTCATCTTTGTATCCCAGAACCTAGTAAAGGACCCATCTCATAGAAGGCTTAGTGAACATTTGCCAAATGGAATTAAAAAGAACAGGACATTCTTTAGGGTTTAGGGATAGGGACTGGACCAGTATATAGGGAAGATTCAGTGATGAAGCTACCTCTGCTAATGTAAATAGGTACTTTTTATGCAAATTGTAGTCTTAATGAGTTTCCTAGACTCCTGGGAAGTTAAGTGACTTGCTCAGGGTCACACAGTCAATTTGTGTCAAAACACCTCTTGACCCCAGGTCTTCCTCACTTTAAAGACTGGATCTCTAGGAATTATGGTGTGCTACCTCTCAGAAAATAGGGGGGAAATAAAGGTATGGTGTTGGGATCTGTGGAAGCTAGTTGACTTACTGCACAGGTTTTCCTAAGGGGCTCATTGTCGATAGTGATTATGGTGATGCTGATGGCCATGGTGGTGACTCTAAAGACAAGCTCTGCCCCAAAGCCTCCCATAGAGAGGGACAAGAAGCATCCTTCCTGGTCAGGGCCAGAAAGACTTCAGTGGGGAGAACTCGTGTCAAAAGAGGCCACAACCAGAGATTCTTGGTGGAGAGCAGCATCACTTCACATAACCGAAGACACTCAAAGGGGATGTAGCAGCTCTATTCTCATGCTAGAGTGAAATGCAGATAAGGCAAAATAGAGCTTATAAAGCGATCTAGGAATATTTCAGGAGCCAGACAGCACCCGATTCCCTGCTGGAGGGCAATCGATTCAGCTTCACGAAAGAGGCAATTCTGATACAAATCTGGAGACAGGGAAACCTATATTATTGATCCATTTTTGCAAGCTATTTACTACTTTTCAACTTAATTAAGCAAGCATTTATTATGTTTTGATTAAGATTAAAATTCTCTAGAGACTGTGTTAATTTATAATTATTTATTAAATCATGAAAGCAGGTTGGAGAGAGAAAAGGCTCATAACCACAAAGCCAGTCACCTATCTAGCCTGAGCTCACCCACCTTGTTTCTCCACTCACTTGGAAAGAGGCAACAAGTTTCTCTGATCCATAACTTACACTCCAGATGATGTCACTTTTTCTGGGTTTCCCTGGGTGGGCAGACTTGACCTCAGTTCCAGTCAGAGACCAGGAATCATGTGGCACAGGGGCAAGCATCTTCCAAAATGTCAGGGAGCCACGTGGAGCCCTCCTGAAACAGATAAGTCCAAGACCTTGTCCTTAACCCAATCAAAGGGTAGTGGATGAGACTGAAATGGATTTTCAAAACTTTCCTTTTAAAAAGAGAACAGAGATACAATTTATGTTAAATTCTCACCATTTCTAACAAAGTAGCTAGGTAACAAGGGCAGCTAGGTGGCACAATTGATAGATGTAGTTCTAGACTGGAGTCTAGAAGATCCACCTGCCTGAGTTTAAGTCCAGCCTCAGATACTAGCTGTATGACCCTGAGCAAGTCACTTAACCCTTTTTGCCACCATTTCCTCATCTGTAAAATGAGCTGGAAAAGGAAATGGCAAACCACTCCAGTATCTAACAAGAAAACCCCAAATAGGTCAGGAAGAGTTGGACACAATTGAATAACAACAAAGCATAACGCACTCTGCTAAGCACTGGAGATTAAAACAAAGATTTTTTAAAATAAAAAATAACATTATCTTAGAAGGGTTTATTATTCTATTGGGGGATACTTTTAAACAGGTAAATATATACATGATCATTTGAGAAGAGATAGAACTAAGGAGGAGTCTCAGCAAAGGCATTAAGGAGTGAACTAAGCCTCAAATCAAAATAAATTTTCTAAGAGGGGGAGGTCAAATGGGAAAGTGGTCTGGCATGCAGTACAGCCCACAGAAAGGCCCAAAGTTTATCTTTATTATTTTTAGTTTTTTAATGTCAGCAACACTGAACTTTCTTAAAGGTTCTTTTATCTTTTTTTAAACTTTAATCAGATTTACCTTAGCTTCCATTTTCTGAACATGGAATAAACACTGCAGAATCCAAACCAGTTATCATTTTACATTAAGATAGCTAACAGAATTTAACTGATGCTTTGTCCTAAAAATTATTGGTCATTTAAAAAATCTGTAATGCCTTTGCATCAAATACCTTTCATTCTTATATCAATTGGCACAGTCACTCAGTCATTTCTAATTTAACAAGTATTTCTAATTATCAAGTTTCATTTTTCTAATTAACAAGTATTTCTCATTTAACAAGTTTTCCCCCACCTAAAGAACTTCACAAAAATATTTCATGTTAAGTAAACTATTGGCATGTTACCTAATTATAAAAGTTAATACTGGAACTAATTCAGTCCTGAAAATCTGATTATAATTATAATTATTACTTTTGATTTTTCAAATATTATTTCACAATATCCCAGTTTTTTTAATCACTTGTCATTATAATGAGAACAAAGATCCTAGAAGCATTCTCTTGAACTTCCCTCTTTGCTTGTCTGTCCTGTCCTGTTTTATTTTCTTTTTACCAAACCTGTGATTTCATCAGCTTAGGAGTTCCTGATGAGGGAGTTCCTCTAACAGGGCTTATCAGTATATACTCAAGACCCTGAAAATAGAAGCAGTAAAGACCTGGAGTGGGAAAAGAAGTAACAATGAGCCCTGGGCTGGTGCCCTCAGTGAAGAAGCAGGAATCCCTTACCAAGCCATCTCTATGGCAAGTGAACAACTAAAGTTTGGGGAAAAGAAACCACTTACAGGAGGAAGGGAAAGACAAAGATAACAAATTTCAGTTATTTTTAAGTTGTGTTTTTGAGATATCATAAGCTTTCACAGAGTATCATAGGATTTAGAGGTAGACAAGACCTTAGAGATGGTATAGTATAATCTCATGATTTGACAGAAGAGATTCAGAAAGGTTCATTTATTTACCCAGGGTCACACAGCTCATAGGTTTTAGAGTCAGAATCCAAATCAATGATTTAAAAAAAAAAAAAGGTGTGATAGACTGGAGCAAATATGTGTTGGCAAACATTTAACAAATGACATTTAACTACATAATACACATCTACATTTAATGTCTATTTTTAAAATTTTCTGCATAGCTTTTTTCAATTTAGACAATCAACAAAATAATAAATCAAGTCCTAATCTGTAATGTTTGCTGATTTCTGAGGTATAAATGTTTGTGTTGAAATTTTAATTGGCTCTCCCAATTTGAAGTCAAAGAACCTGGAATTGAATCCCAATTCTGGTACTTTTCACCTATATCATCTTGAGAAAGTAAATAACCTGTCTGGGCCTCAGTGTCCAAATCTGTAAATGAAGGATTGAACTAGATGATCAATGCGGTCCCTTCTAGCTCTAAAATGATGATTCTGTGGTCCCATTCCTCTGACTCCAAGTGTGGTACTCTCTCCAATCACCCCAGTAAGGTGGGAGCAGGTCTTAGAATGAAAAGATAAAAAGAGAGTTGCATTAGGGACACTCTAAGGTCCCTTCTAGCTCTGGAATCCTATAATACTAAAAGAAAGCAAAAACATACCCTATGTATCCTTTCTTCTAAATGTTTTTGTCCAAAATGGAAATATATTCAATGTGATCATTCCCTCTTATTAGTCTGAGGCTGATGGAAACAAAGGAGCTATTCGTTCTTTCATTAAGTTTGTTTATAACAGTCATAGAATCGTAGGGCTGCAAGGGACCTTAGATATTATCTAGTCCAACCCCATCATTTTACAGATAACCACAAGAGGAAAAGTAGTTTGCCCAGGGGCACACAAGTAATAACTAAGCTTTCCCCAGCAACTGACAGTGTTAATCAATGGTTTGGAGAAAAACCAAGAAGATGTGACCAAGTGGGGTTTGCTTTAGAGAATGTGGTCCTCATGCTAACCTCTCTTTCCCAGGATATACTATTGAGGGGGTTATTATTGTTGTTGTTATGCCCCTATTAACATCTTCTTCTGATATTTACTCAAAGCATTACTCAGAGATTTATTAAGAGAACTCAACCTAATGCATTTAACTTTAGAGAATCTAAAAGAGTCATATAGGGGCTGTTACCTAATAGCTGCATCAACAGATCCCAGGTGTTTGTAGTGAAGAGGTATTATTACTAATGTGACCATTGGGCCAGAGTCTCTTCTTGGTAGGATGAGCCCAGAGACACTTTGGGGGATTTTACTTCTTTGAATAATTGGCCCCTTCCAGGTAATCTTGGGATTTCAGTATCTGCCCTCCACCTCCCAGGGGTGCTGCCAACAACTCCCCTCCTATCATACAGATTCACACAGATCAAAATATGAGTGTTCCACTGGAATTTACAAAAAGCATTTATTTACAAAAATGTATATTATTTACAAAAATTTGGAATACAAAAAAACATTTATTTATTAAGTTCCAACTATGTACCAAACCCTGTGCTAGTCACAGAGGATATAAAGATGTAAACAAAATAGCCACTGTCCTCAGGAACTTTCCTCCCAATCTAACAAATTTTACTAAATGACTTCTTGTTGCTTGGTCATTTTTTTCAGTCACATCCAATTCTTTGTGATCTTATTTGGGGTTTTCATGGCAAAGATACTGAGAGGCTTGCCATCTTCTCCAGATCATTTTACAGATGAGGAAGTTGAGGCAAACATGATTAAATGACTTGCCCAGGGTCGTACACCTAGGAAATGTCTGAGGCCAGATTTGAACTCACATAAACGAGTCTTCTTGACTCTAGACCTAAGTGCTTTATCCACTAGGCTACCTAGTTGCTCCTACTAAGTGACTATGACATATAAAATACTGTGCTGGGCACTAGGTTACAGGGTTAGTATAAAAAAAAGTGCTAAATGTATAGTCAGAAGTCTTAGATTCAAATCCTGACTGAGATTTGACTATGGACAAGTCACTTAACTTCTCTGGGTCTCAGTTTCTTCATCTGTAAAATTAGGAGGTTGAACTAGATGATCTGCAGGATTTTTTCCAGCTCATCATATCCCCAGAAACTTGCACCCTTGGGAGTCATCTTTGATGTCTTGCTGTCCCTTACCCCCATATGCAATAATTAGACAAGATAATATTTCGACTCCTCAACATCTCTCAAATCATCCCCTTCTTTTCACTCACATGGCCACTATAATAGTTCAGGCCAATCTCTTCTGAATTCTCCTAATGCTGTAATAGCTTCCTAATTGATCCCCCTTACCTAGAGCCTCTCCTCTCTCCAATCTGTCCTCCACTCAGCTGCCAAGAAGAAGTTCCTGTAAATCACAGTCCTGGCCACCTCACTCCCTTGCTCAAAAAATTCAAGTGGCCTCTGATTGCCTTGGAGACAAAATTCAAAAGCATCTTCCAGGGAAGACCTTCACAATGAGGCTCCAACCTGCTTTTCACCCTTGAGAAACTCTAGTTCAGCCAAATTGGCCAATTGTCTGTTCCTCACACATGCCGTCCCATCTGCCCCCCTCTGCCTGGGAAGTACCACCAGCACAGGCTTGCCTCTTACCAGTCTGAGTTCTCAATGCCTTAATATAGTTATAAATAATAATAGCTCACATTAAATGGCAAGTTACAATTTATTTCTAAAGAGCTCCCCATCCATTATCTCATTTGATCCTCTCAAAAAAGCCTGTGAAGTGGACGGGAGAATTTTTACCATACCTATGTTATAAATGAGAAAACTGGGGTCTGCCAATGTCTAGGGGATTATGCTAGGTTCCCCAGCCAAAAAGAGGAGGAACCTGCAGGCACTCCAACTCAAGTCTTCTGATTCCAAATCCACAAAGCGACCAGGTAGGACAATTTTACTTCTCGCCCCTGCCGCATGAACTAAAATTAGGAGAGAGTCTGAGTGATGTTACTGATCACGCCTGGGGAAGAAAATCTGATCCTCCCAACGTGTTGCCAGTTCTTCTGTGCACATCTTCAAGCCCTGATGTAAATATACTTCCTTCTCCCTCCTTCCCCACCAGGCTGTTCTGATAAGCCTGTTTTTAATTGGACATGACACCACATAACTATGGAAATGATTTCATGTGTCTGCCTTAGGGTGGCAATAAAGGAGCACTCCAATATTTCAAAAAAAAAAATGGAGAAGGCTTTTAGTTTAACATGCATGCTTGTACCTTTGATGAAATTTCCTGTTTTCATCTATCAGAGACTTCTTTATGCTGAAACTGATCAGCTAGAGAAAAAAGGGGAAAAAAATTAGATCTACAAATTAAGGAGGTTTTTTCATTTTGTTTTGTTTATTGCTCTTCGCCCCCATTACATTGTGGGATAGTGGATGGAGTTCTGGGATTAGAGTCTGGAAAATCTGAATTCAAATCCCGTCTCAGTTATATATTAGTTATGAGATGTGGATAAGTCTTTTACTCTCGGTCTAAATTTCCTCATCTTTAAAACTGGGATAACGAGAGCCACAAACTTGCTGGAATGTTGTGATCAAACCTCAAATAAATGTCAGCTGTTTTTATAATCTGTATGGCAGGGCACTTTTCAGTCCCAAGAGTTGGCAAAAAAATGGGCTCTTGGGATGTCATGCTTTAAGCTTTTCAAAAACCCCTATGGCTTACAAAGTCAAGCTAAGAAGCCAACTTGTGCTAAGCTACCCTTAGCTCTGGGAAAATTCCAGCTCCTTTGCACAAATGCAGAGCATTGCATTTAATGTCATGCTCCATTTGTATGTGATTAACTTCCAGGGAATCAATTTATCTTTCTTAGAAATAATACATTCAGCATCTTTATTTTCTGGCATGCCAGGGTGTGGCAATTTGCAGTTGCAAGCAAGTGACTTTACATCTGAGTGCACATGCATTCATTCCAACTGCAGGCCAGACCCTCATTAATTCACTAGACCAGGCTGGAGAAGGGCTGCTTGAGAAAGAAAAGGAGGAACAAAAAAAAAGTCTCTCCTGCTTCTTAAACAACATATATGTTGGGAAAATGCAAGAATTCCCAACAAGATGTTTGGGGAAAGATGATTCTATGAAATAGGAGAGACCCATCTTAATTGTCATCACACGATTCATTCCTAGCTCTTTTTCGATGTAGATTCTAGGAAAGTGATAAAAGACTCCATGAAATAAATTTTTGTCTTGTCTGCTGTCAAAAAGTGCACATAAAATCAGGGGACTACAACTGCTTTTCCATTAAACCTTTAGGACCTCGATAGGATGTATTCCATGAAATTAAATTACAACATTGAATTTCAAAGAAGGGCTCTGCTAACATGATGAATTCTCTCCGAAGACCTCACAGAAATATATATGCAAACCTTCCAGCAAAGGTTGACCTATTGATTGACCAGGAAAGGACACTTTAAAGGCAAAGCATTTTTAAAAATTAACACCGCCAAGCTTTGCCTTAATGCTTTCAAGCAATGTCTTTACTCATGTAATATCAGTAATAGTTCGTTAAAATAGATTGGTTCTTGTCAGGAAAAAAAAAATACAAGAATGTTATTTAGAGAGCTATACAGCCTACCTGCATTGTGAGCTGGCCTTTAGGAGAAGAACCAAAGGGGGTAAAGCTCAGCCTTCTTTAAGGCTTATAAAATCTCTTTCCTTCAAAGCCTACTGAATTCCCACAGTGTTCTTAACGTTGGAATGAGGAGAAGTCATAGGTTATGTGGTTTGCCAGGGAGGTTGTGACCTCTTGAAGCCTTAGCTCCATTTGTAAATACCCACAGTTTCCAAGTGAAAAGAATGGAAACTCATTTATGTTTCTGAAAACATAATTGGTCCTGTATAGTGCAGCTAGAGGGGCTGGGGAAAGGCCCAGGGAGGTGGATCATTAGAGCTAACAATGATGGTGGCAATTATGCATGACAATCAAACATTAAATAGAGAGGGCAGTTTAGAGAGGGATACAGTGAAATCTTGTGATAGTTTAAAGCTCCCTGAGATCACTGTAAAACAGAAAAATTCACACTTTTACCTTTGCCATTGCAATAATTAAATGTGTCTATTTTAAAAAAAGATGTTCTAAAATTGTGCCTCTGCCACCAAGGCCCATCATGATGGGCTCTATTTTTTTGGATCATTAGATTAAATTGAGTCAGTGTGATGTATACGGAAAAGAATGATGGACTTAGAGTTAAAAGGAACCTAAATGCAAATTCCACCTCTCACATTTACCAACTGAAAGAACATAGGCTAGTTTCTTAACATTTCTGAACCTCAGCTTCTTCATCTATAAAATGGGAATGACCTTACTTGTAAATACTTATCCGTTAGGATTGTTCTAAGGATTAAATGAGATAAAATATGTAAAATGCTTTTTTTTTAAAGATCAATTTCATTATTTACTTATTATTAAATAGCCACTCTTTGCTATGTTTTAACACTGGATTTTCTATTTTGATCTCGTGATTTGTTTCCCCTCAATCAGTCTTGCTTATTGATTTTTACTTGGAGTTTTCTTGCCTTCAATATGATAAGATGGAAACCTATTTACAGAGAACCCTATTCTCAGGGACAGTATGTTCAGGGAAAACCGATATATTTTTAAAGAGATACAAACTGACTCAAGCTAAGGTAAAATCACCTCTGACCTGAGGCCTTTCCTGATTTCTCCTAACTTCTAGAATGGCATACAGAGAATTGCCTTGTATTTATTTTGTATCTACAGTCAGTTCTGCTATAACATTTGTTTTGAATCTATTTTAACATGATTGATATCTTGGGGAACAATTTAAGCATAACGAGAATTTCTTTGCTTGGGTATAGTTTTGTCCACAAGAAACAGCAAGAATTCAGAAAACTGCAACCACTGGGAACCTAAAGTAGGAATATACAGAAAAATGAGAGTGGTGAGCACAGGCTCACCTCCAACATGTACCAATTACCTCATTTCACCACGTGCTATCCTATCTTCCTATCCTTTCACATTTTTATACTTTTCTATATTTTAAATTTTCTATATATTTATTTTCTATACATTTCTATATATTTAAATTTTAAATTTCTATATTTCTATATGTTTCTATATTTTAAAAACCATTCCACGTTGAATAAGCCCAATGCATTGAATATTCCCCAGCCCCTTCATGAACTGGGTGCAGGCCAAGCAGCAGTCCTGGATGGCTGTCACTATTTATTGTAGAATACATATATTTCTTAAACGAATTAATATGTAAAAAACTATACAACCATTTTATGAAGTTCCTATTGGTTTTTATTGATGAAATTTTTGAGTGTTGTGCCCAACCGTGTTTTTCGTATAAGTCTTGTGATTTTTTAAATTTTATTATATTATTTATATTAAATTATATTATATTTATATTAAAAATTAATTTTTAATTTAATGCACAATTTTGAATAACATGGTGATTTTTTTAAATGCCTGTGTTGTATAATAACAGAACAGACTGCTTTCAAGTGTGTGCCTGTGGCCTCTTTTTACATAATAGAAGCATGGATTGTTTACTTCACCTGTGTCTTTGTATCTTCATCACCTACTGATAGGAATAGATATGAATAGAGAGTAGATGCAATGAATTCTTGTTCATTGAAACCACAATTATAAAAATCCTTCTGTGACGTTTTTCTGATGGTCTTATGCAAAAGCAGCCAACTTCAGAGAATCTTTAATGAATGTTTTGACACATGTGAATCTGCCCCATCTCTTCCCAACGTCAAGCCAAACTCAACAGTATTTGGTGAAGATAAAGGAGAACATTTCTAGCTAAAGATCTTTCTCAGAATCTTAGAAGATTTGATAACCATTGCTCTAAAACTAGATTAAATCCTAGTGAATAAACCCATCTCTTTCTCACTTTTTTCCTCTATTTATTACTAGACACAAACCAGGGCTCAAAGCCATTCTCAGTCATGTTGGCCAGAGGAGAAGAAAAACAACCCCCATGTACACAGAAAACCAGCTACAAACAAAATTCTAGTCTCCAGAGAACAGGAGGAGCTAGATTCATCTCCCCTGAACCTGTGACTATGATGGCCCCCAAAGAAGCCCATGAACTATACATGCAGCTGCAGAAATGGTGCATTTTAAAAGTAGGGGGAGTAAGAGTAAGGGACAGTGTAGATACTGCAGGGACAGCAGGCACAGAACTTTACAGTTCCAAATATCAGAGACATCCCCAAATGAAATGGGCTGCTGAAGAAGAGAATTAATTCTCCAATGCTGGGTTTTTTTTAATAGAGACTGAATGGCCATTTGTCAGCTGGGTGATTGAGGGGTTCTGTCAAGGAGAGATTGAACTGGATCACCAATTAGTTTCCCTCCAAAACGCAGTTTCTGGGAAGGACATCTATGAAAAACCTGAAGACAGACAGGTAATAACCTTAAAGCTGCCAGGGCATAGGGAAGGATGACTTCCCTGCAGCAGGGGTACAGGGGTGAGGCACGGATGCCCATGGCAGTGACCCAAGCTGATAAATCTCAGCTGCGTATGGGTGGAGGCTGATAGCTGATGTGACAGCCCTCGTTAAATGTTCCTGAGGAACTCTAGGTGAAAACATACTTCATGTAAAACGTGTAACTACTTCCCACTATGAGGTGTAAATTTGTCATCTAGTGAAGTTTTCCGGTTTTTCATTTTCAATCATTTCCAGACCAATCTCTTGAATATGCTTCAAGAAAAAAATAGTCAAAAAAGCTCATTTTCATGATTATAACTTTAGGTGAAAGTGATAAATCATCCCATATTCAATTTCTCATAAATAGGAAATTAGAAATTTTAAAATATAGTAGCCAACCTTTCTCTAATACTATCTATGTGACCCTAGGCAAATCACTAGTCACATCTCTAGTTTCTGTAAAATGGGGGTAATAATACCTATGAAATCTATGCTCCGTGGTTTATGTGAGGATAAAATGAAATAAAATATGTAAATGCATATTATAAACATTAAAATTAGTCTTTTCTTTTTTGACTCATTCTTTATATTTAATATATAATTATATTTATGATATATAATTATATTTTTTCCCTTTTTCTAAACCCTTATTTTCTGTTTTAGTTACAACTCTAAAGCAGAAGAACAAGAGCTAGGCATATGAAATTATGTGACTTGCCCAGGGCCACCGAACTAGAAAGTGACAGGCAGATTTGAAAACAGGACCTCCCAACTCCAGACCTGACACTTTATCCACAGAGCCACCTTGCTATAATTTCTTTCAATCAGCAAAAATTAACTTTCTCTCCCTCCTCCACCAACTCTTTGACCCTAAATGAGAATGAAATGAAACCAAAATTATTGCAATAAATTTCTGCATTGACCAGATCCAGAAAAAAAGAAATGTCTCATTCTGCTCTCTGAGTTTTCTACCTTCCTGACAGGAGGTGGTTATCATGTTCCATCATTAATCTTCTGGAATCATGGTTGGGCATTACGTTGATCCAATTTCCCAATTCTTTCAAAGTTATTCATCTTTACCATATTATTGTCATCATGTAAATTATTTTCCTAGTTCTATTCACCTTACTCTCTATAAGTTCATACAAGTCTTCCCAAATTTCTCTGATACTATCACCTTTATCCTTTCCTCTAGCAAAACAATATTTCATCCCATTTATACACCAAAGTTTTTTTCAGCCATTTCCAATGGTAAACATCACCCCCCTCAGATTCTTATTCTTCTCCACCTCAGAAGGATCTATAAATATTTTTGTACATCCTTCAAGTTTGTTTTGCTTAAATCTAATCACTCCCTTTACCTACACTGCCTCTCATCCACTCTTCTTTCTTCTCTCCTTTACCTCCATTTTCCTACTGAGAGAAGTGCATTTCTATACACAATTGTGTGTAAGTGTATTCTTCCCTTCTTTGCCCAGTCCAGGTGAATATGAAGTTCAAGTGCCAGTCACTCCCCCTAACATCCTCCCCTTCATTCAATTAGCTGTCCACTTGCATACTCTGATTATGTGAGATAATTTTTCCCAAAACTTTCTTTCTCTTTTCCTCTCTCCTAGTATATTCTTCTCTTTCATTCTTTCCATTCTTCTCTTAATATAATCAAAACATAACATCACACCCGGGTTTTGTTTACTTATACTCCCTTTATGACTCTCAACAATGATAGAGTTGATAGGGAACATGTATCATTTCCCAACATTAAACTGCAAAGTTTGTCTTTGCTTAGTCTTTTATCATTTTTCTTTACTTTTTTGTGCATCTCTTTTGTGCACCTGTGTTTGAACTTCAAAAGTTATTACATGGATCTGGTCTTTTCATCAGGAACACTTGGAAGTTCCCTATTTTATTACAAATCATTTTTCTCCTTTGGATTATATTTTTTTGCTAGGTAAGGTAATTTCTGGCTATAAACTTAGACCCTTTGCCTTTTAAAATATCATCTTACAAGCTCTCCACTCTTTTCAAGTGGTAACTGCTAAATTGTTACCCTAAGACCCCTAAGTACTCGATTTTTCTAACTATTTGTAGCATTTTTTGAGCACCCTCTAGATTTCAAAAATCCTTTCTTAATTTTAGACAGGTCTAACCAAAACATAAACAAAAGGGAATAATATAGATCTAACATCTTATTGGAGAAAATTGAAGTAAAAGACTTATGGCATCTTCTAAATGGGATTACTAAAGAATATATATATACATATATATATATATTCTAAGTATCACATTGAACTTCTATAAAAATTGACCTTATGTTAGGGTACAGACCTATAGGCAGATATAGTAAGAATATCCTTTATACATAATAATGTAAAACATTTTAATCAGTTCAGTCACTATAGACAAAAGACAAAAGAAACTAAACAATAAAGTTGTAAACAAGTGAGTCAAAGAACAAATTGGAGAAACAATGATTAGGTGAATAATTATAATGCCAAAAAGTAAACAAACCTACAAGAAAATAGAAGATATTAAAATCTAGAAAAGAAATAATCTATAAATCATAAAAACACAGAATCTATGACAAAAAGACTAATAAAATGTATAAGCATTTAACCAATCTTAAGAAGGCAGAAAATCAAATGAATAAAATATGGAAAGAATAAAGTAAAATCGCAATAAAACCAGAAAAGATAAAAAGAATAATGAAAGCCTATTATAAACAGCCATATGTTAACTAATAATAAACTGAGAATACACACAAAAAAGAATACTGTCAAAAATATAAAATACTCAGACTAATAGGAGTCCAATTAAAGATTTAAAATAATAATAACTCAATCTTAGAAAAGGAAACAGAATTAGCTATACTGGAACTATTAAACAACCTTCTTGTCATGATGCATTCACAGAAGAATATTAACAAACTTTTAATGAACAATTAGTACCTATACTACACCAATTATTCTCTATAATTACAAAGGAAAACTCCTTACTAGATTTCCTATACAAGATAAATATAGTCCCAAAATCTAAACAAGGGAAGAATAAATTACAGAAAGCCAATTATAGGTCAATATCATTAATAAATATCAATTCAAAATTTTTAAATAAAATCCTGTGCAACTATAGTAATTTATACAAAAATCTTCATTATGACCAAATTGGATTTATACCAGAGATTACAGATAGTTTGACATTAGGCATTTGCCTAATCAATATAATTAATCATATTCAAAATGAAAACATTCAAAATCACATAATTATCTAAGTAGACATGAGAAAAACTGTAGGATGGGGGGATAAGTATAAGACTCAATTATTCTAAAAACCTTACAAAGCATATATATTAATGGACCTTGTTTCAAAAATCATAAAAAGCATCTAAAAGCAAAAAAAAAGTAATAGAGAGACACTAGAACCTTTTCCAATAAATACAGGAGTGAAGCAAGAGATCCTACCCTCCCCACTGTTATTTGATATAGTTCTGAAAAAATGTTAGCAAAAGCAAGGAGACAAGAAAAGAAATTGAGGGCATAAAGATAAGTAAGAATGAGATAAAATTATCCCTTATTTATTGATGATGCAATGGTTTACTAAGAAAATCCTGGATAATCAACAAAGATTCTAACTACAATAATAGCTACAGCAAAGTTGCAGGGAATAAAATAAGCCATCCAAAATCAGATGCACAGAAGGTCCAGGGTTCAAATTTGGCCTCAGATTCTTTGTCATTGCATGACAAGTCACTTACCACCTATTGCCTAGCCCTTACCACCATTCTGCCTTGGAATCAATATTCAATATTGGTTCTAAGATGGAAGGCAGCTTTTTTAATCAACAGAATTATGATAATAAAATCCAAGAGGCATATATAATGGAAAGAGAAATTTCACTCCAAATAACTGCGAAATGCATAAAGTTTGGGGGATAAATCTACAAAAGCATACAAAAGATTTGTATGGATTCAATTATAAAGACATCTTTAGAGAAACAAAGAACTTAAATATCTAAAGGAATATTCAATGCTCATGGCTTATCCAGGTCAATATAAAAAAAATTAAATTGCCACCAAAGCTAAATTTTACTATTGATACTATTCCAGTCAAAATATCAAAAAGAGGAGAAGCTAAGTGGCTTAGTAGATAGAGTCACACCTAGAGATTGAAGGTCCTGTGTTCAAATTTTCCTTTCAGACACTTCCTAGATGTGTGACCCAGGGCAAGTCTCTTAGCCCCAAATGCCTAGTCTTTACTGCTCATCTGCCTTGGAACCAAAACTTAGTATAGATTCTAAGACAGAAGGCAAGAATTGAAAAGTACAGATATATAGTTATATATCAGGGATACCTTAGAGATAAAATAATACAAAATTAATTTGGAAAACTAGATTATCAAGGGAAATGATTGGAAAAAAGAGACAAAGAAGAATATTACTGCAAACCTCAAACTACTTTATAAAGAGGCAGACAAAAACAATCTGCTACTAGCTAAAACTAGAAAGGTAGACCAACAGAAAAGACCAAGAAAGGAAAAATCAGAAACAATAAAATTCAAGAATGCAAGGTTCTGTAGAAATATAAAAACAAAATACTTAGAGAAGAACTCCCTGATCCATTTAAAACAAACAAACAAAAATAATCTACTGGGAAAACCAGAAAACATTCTGGCAGGAATTTAGCATAGATCATCACCTTACATTATACTCCACAATACATTTTGAATGAATAAATTGACCCAATATAAAAGATACTATAAATATTAGAAGAGAAGAGATCATATATCTCATATCTTTAGGTAGGAGAATTATTCTTAACCAAACAGAGGACAGTAGAAAAAATGTATAACCTTGATTACATGAAACTGAAAAGCTTCTACACACACCAAATTGAAGCATCTAGAATAAGAAGGGAAATAGTCAAATTAGGGAGAAAAAATTTTATATCAAAGATTTGATGTGCAAGGAATAAGAGAGAAAGATAGAGAAACAAAAGCCATTTCCCAGTGGATAAGTAGTCAAATAATATAAACAAAGAGTTCTCAAAAGAAGAATCACAAACTATTAGTAATTATAAGAAAGAATACTCTGAATCACTAAAAATAAGAGGAATTCAAATTAAAATAAACCTGAGGTTACACTTCACATCCTGCAAATAGGTGAAGATAATAAAAGATGAGGGGGGTTGTGACACATTGGTGTATTGTTAGTGGACTTGTCCATCAGTGTGATTATTTTGGGAAACAATCTGGAATTATTCAAGTAAAGTGACAGAAATTTCAATATCCTTTGACCCAAACATTCCATTACTAGACTCAGAAAACAGAAATGCTATTGTTGATAAGTTGTCCCTATATATGCCAAAATATTCATAGCAATCTTTTTTGTGATAGCAAAGAATTAGAAACAAAGCAGATGCCTGTCAATTGGAAATAACTAAATAAAGTGTGATTTGTGAATATAATATAATGTTACTGTTGGAATATTAAGAAATAATGAATGTGATAAATATAGAGAAAAATGGAAAAAAATTACATGAACTGATAGAGAGTGAAATAAGCCATCAGGAAAACAACATACAGGATGAGTATAGGGTAATTGGAATGAACTACGTATATAACAAAATCAAAATTGAATATTGCAAAATTATAAAGAACAAACGGTAAAGAAACAAACATCATCAATTGTTTTTTTAATTTTTAAATGAGATGACAGTTTGCCACCTTAGAGATGATATATTTAAAAGGCTTTATAATATTAAAAGAGCTCTGAAAATGTTCTGCATTCTTATAAATCATTATTATTAGTATCATCATCATCATTATTGTCTTCCAAGCCAAACTACCTCTATAATGTTAGTAGCTCGTCACTTGTCTTTTGTTTGTTTTATTTTGTTTCTGCCTGGGAAAGATTTCTTATTATAAATGTATGATGATCTATCTCTCCCTAATCACTAGCTGACAGGGTTATCATTCAAAAAATAGCCCATGTTTGAACTGTGCTAAAGGGGAAGCACAGGCATCATTGAGCAAGACCCTTCTATAGTTTCCACTTTACTGCACTTGTTCTGGAGATTAATGGGCAGTTTGTTGAGGAGAATGTAAAAATAGGAACAAAGGTACCTCTGATTTTCCTTTTAATTTCTAACAGCTCTGCTTCTCTCTCCAGGTAATTGAATATTGGTTTATTTATTTTTCTCCCTCACTAATTTAATTAGGAGAATACTATCTCCTGATTGGAGATGAAGAATGTTTCAGCTTAACACACACATTCCCCCGGGAACCCTTTGGGAATAAGACAGCTTTTTATACCTGGTCTTCCCATGTGGGCCTTGCAGGCAGAATAGAGCCCCAGAGTATGCTAGTCTTGGGAATTTCCATTCATCTTTCTTTCTCCTTAAGAAAGGGAAAAAGTTATGAAGAGTTTGATCAGTGCCTAATGAAAACAGTTTGAAGCCATTATGCTGAAAATTTCACTGAAATAATCGCAGCTTTACCCGCAAATTTCAACTGAAATTTATTGGATATTATCAAAGAATTTAAAACTCTATTAAGATTAACAATAACCTCAACTTTTGTGAGTTGGAGATTCAAGAATGCAGCCTACAGATAAGGATTGATGGACAATGGCAAATAGCTGGGGAGCCCAGCAGCGAGGAATCTGAAAAGGGTTCTTATCCCCAGCACAAAATGTCAGGGTCTTTGCATATTTCACTGTGGAGACAGATAACAAAGATAAAATATTACAATGATATGGAGAGCTGTGACTTTGATCATTCATGCACACTGGGGCTATCTCTACTGCAGACTGCAAGCCTGATCCACTTAGGATACATAAAATAAAATAACATGAAATGAAATGAAATGAAATGAAAGTGTTTCTAATTAAATGCCTCGAACTCTGAAAGAAAAAGAATGACCTTTGTTTTGGTATTTTACAAATGGTAATTCCTTTGTATTCAAAAGAGAGGCATTTATCTTTTTTCCTTTTCATAAAAACCTTATATTTACACATATATCTCTGGAGCAAAATATTTTATTTTCAGTCCTCTCAAGATCCTTATTAAAAAAAGAATATATAATGTAGGAGATACATTCTCTCATTGAGGGCCTGGGAACAGGTTCAAATCCTGGCTCCAACATTTACAACATTGCATGGTCCCTGGTAAGTCACTTAATTTCTTTCAGTCTCAGCTCATTCATCTGGAAAATGAGAATGATAATATTGCATCTCAAGTGTGATCCACCTAGGATACTTTTAAAAATGTTTTTAATTAAATGAAAGAAAGAGAAAGACTTTCGTTATCAAAGAAAGACATGTTTTAGAATTCTTCATTTCCCATCACCCTCACAGATTGTGTTAAACACATCATCATGATCAATGCTCCTCTCTCCTCTACCTACCCAGAAAAAGCTCATCACTAGGAAACTCATGATTAGATTGCATGAGCTTTGGGATTCACCTTATAGGTACACTTGGTTGCTTCTGTTCCTCTAATTGAAGATATCCCATAGTCTCTATTTTTAAAAGTTTCAGAAGCCCAAATAATTCTTCATTTTCTTTCCCCTCTAATTCTTGGATTCTACTCCAACATCATCGTTCACCTTCCTCCTTCATCTCTCTCTGATTTTCGTGATTATACCAGAAACATTATTTAAAAATAAAGTTATGCCATTATCTTTCAACAGATCAGCCTTCAGTTGGGAGTGACCCTCATCATAATGAACAGAGGCTGTTGCCACTGAAGGCTACAACCACCAGATTCTAGACTTTATTCCTTTCAAAAAAATGTCAGCTGTGGCTTCATCCTTCTTCCCACTACCGTTGCCCCTCACCACTGCTAGCTGATTCCTTTTGTTCCACTCTGACCCTGAAATCTGATGGAATTTCCAGTTAAACCATCCTTCCCTCTCTCCAGATCTGAATCTCATTTGAACCTCATGTTCAACAGCTCCTACAACAGCAACAACCACCAATCCTCTTGGCTACTTCCATACTCAGTTCAAAAAATTCTTGGTTTTTCTAGTCCTGTGCAGCTCAGAAATAGTCTCAGAAAAGATAAAGGCCAGCAGTCCTGACATAACTATTAGTCACTTAAATCCATGCCACTAGTTCCTAGAACATTTCCTGACACCCAGAAAAAGTCTGAATACCCATTTACACTTAACTTTTGAATGGAAGTGACTTCTTGTCTTCCATGTTTTCAGTTACCAGGCTTTGAAAATAGTTTCCAAATCTTCCTCTGTTATCCTGATATCCAATAGTGCCTAAAAGTCTCTTACTACCACCCACTGACATTGCATTCAGAACAGATAGAAATGGCAGAAAAAAATCACTATTTACAAGTTTGGTTTGAGTTACACCTTAATGATGTTACCTTTTTGTCTATTGAGCATAGTCACAAACATTCAATTTAATGATCCATAGATTTCCTAAGTCTTAGAGTTGGTTTGGAACTTAAAGAATATCAGCCCCATCCAACCCCCTTCATTTTACAGATGAGGAAACCGAGGTCCAGAGAAATAAAGGGACCACACCAAAGTCATACAGATAGTAAGCAGCAAAGCCAGGATCCTAACCCAGACCCTCTATAATCTAGGATCCTACCTGGTCATTTCTATTTTTTTCCAATTGCGCCATTATCAAAAAGTCCCATGCTAAGAGTGAGCATTCATTTTTGTAACAGGCAGAAATTACCAGCCTTACCTCCTGAAAACAGGGCTATATTTTATGCTGAAAACCTCTTCAGAGAACATCAGATTTCCTGCTATATTTTTGCCAGCCCAGGAATTGGTTTGTGGGAATCCTAACCAAAAAGAAATTCAAGCTATCTTCCTTTTCTATTAATATTGCCTTTATGTGTCTTTTTTTTATCATTCATATTTTTCCAATATAGCCTTAAAACCTTTTCTAGATGACAATGATTCCTCACTGTGATCATTACTCATTTACAGCAATTTAATAAAGAAATATTATCCATATTCAGGACATTATCTGTAATTGAGAAAAAAAATTAGCACTAGACATGCTTCAAAAATAACAAGATCCCATGGGCAAAATCCTTTTTGTTAGATACATGCGCACTTCACTGAAACAGAAGCACATGAGGGAACAATGAGTGTGTGTCTGTCTGAGGCTTAAATTTAATTTACTCTATGTTCATTCCATTTTGGTTACTAGAGTTCTTTGAAGAGTTTTAGAATATGTCAAATAGTTATAATTAATCTAAATTTATCTTGATTCATTGTTTGTGTTTGTGACTGAGGAAAGAGAGCAGGATTTCCAGTTTGGAGACCTAAATTCAAAACCCATTTGTCATTCATATGACCTTGGGCATATCAATAAATTTTCTCTGCAGTCAGTTAGATAGCATGGTAGGCAGTTGCATGGCTCAAGGGATAAAGTGCAGGGACTGCAATCAGGAAGACTCATCTTCCTCAGTTCAAATCCAGCCTCTGATACTTACTTCCTATATGACTCTGGGGAAGTCACTTAACCTCTGTCTGTCTCAGTTTCCTCAATTGTTAAATGGGGACAAGAATGGCACCTCCTTTCTAGGATTGTTGCAAGGATCAAAGAGATATTTGTAAAATGCTTAGCACAGTAACTGGCACATGGAAGTTATTTAATAAATACTTGTCTTTTTCACCCCCTTGCCTAAGGGTATTACACTAAATAATTTTCAATATCCCTTCTAGCTCCATAATCTAGGATCCTATGTGATCATTTCTAATTTTTTTTACTAATTGAGCCATTTTCAACTTTCATAATAGTCAAGAAGCATGAGAAATTATTAGTACTTCAAGAGGCATCATCAGTTACAGAGGAGAGACTTATTGACAAATTATTTCTATTGCCTTCACAGTGGTCATATACAATACTCACAACAATTTCATTCTCCACAAAGTATTGACTACATCCAAGTCTTCAAAGAACTTTGCATCTTCAAATATTTGAAGAGTTCTGAAGTGGAATAGGGATCAAGTCTATTCTGCCTGACCACATTGTCTGAACTAGGAACAATGCAGAAAATCACTGAAAGGCAGATTACCACCCATCTTGAGGATCAAATTACCAATAATCAGAGTTATTCAAAAATGCAATGGGCTAGCTAACTCAGTAGGAATTAAGTGCCTCATCAGAAGTGTTCAAGCACCCGCTTGGGTCACTTGTCAGGCATGTTGAACAGACATTTCTATTCAATTAAATCCAACAAATACTTATTAATTATCTGCTATGTCTCAGGCACTGTGCTAGATGATAGGATCACATACCTCAGAAAACTTACATTTTGCATTTTACTGGGCTCAATTAAATTCAATAAGCATTTATTAATCAATCAGCAAGCATTATACTAGATTCTGGTGATAAATTCCAGCAAAAATATAATCCTTGTTGTCAGAAAGCTTACATTTTACATTCTGAATTCAACTCATTTTAATTCAATAAACAATTATTAAACACCCACTGTTATGAGGCACTATAATAGGTTCTGGAGAGATAAAGAGAAAAATTAAATAATTCATGCCCTCAAAGACCTTCCGTCCATAAGGAAGTAGCATCATATTTGCAGAAAATTAAATACAAAATATATTCAAAGTAATTATGGCATATGGGCACTAGTTACTGCATAAGTTTCCTATAGAAAATGGCACTTCAGCTAGCCTTGGATGGAAAACAGGGATTCTAAGCAGTCAAGGTGAAGAGAGAATACATTCTGGTCACTAGGCTAGGTTCATGCTTCAGGTAGAGATTAAACTAGATTACCCATTATGAGTTCCCTTCTAATTCTGAAATTCCTTGAGCCTATGAAAGGAAGAGTCATGTTCTATTCTCTCATTGAGATAATTTTTTCTTTGAGGGGTTGTAGTGAAGGAATTTTATGTGCCCGTGGGAAAACTATGAGATGAAGTCTTAGACTTTTCAACTCTTCATTATATGAATTCTAGAGAGCCTGGTGTCAGATCTTCTTATTCCCATCCCATTAGATGAAAAAAGAAGAATTAGCATGTGAAATTAAAAAAAAATACTACTCATTACAACTGGTATCTCTATTAGTCCAATGATACTGTACTTTCTCCTACTATTTAATAATTTCTTTCGACATCATTATCCAATATGTTCCTTTCAGACTGAATTAATTTAGTGTCACTATTAACTCTAACATAATCACTCTAAAAAATATCAGAAACCATCACTATCACTGAGAATGTGTAACAGGAGATCTAAATTAGTTTTGTTGTCATTTACAATTGTTATTATCTGGTTTCAGCCAAAGATAATAACTCACATTTACAAAGAGCTTAAGGTTGGCAAAGAACTTTTCCCTCAATGAACCTATAAAAGATTGTTAGAGGCATATTGATTGGGGCTGTCGGTAAAAAGTGCCAATTTTTGTTTTATTCTGAGAATAGTTGAAATTGAGAGAATTTGTGAAAAATTTTGAACCCAGCAGGATTTATTACTTCTACCTGAGAAAAGAAGAAATATTTCAGTCAGACATAAAGGAAGGTTTCTTCAGTGTCATGCTACTTACCGCTTATCTTGCTCTCCATCTCCTGATTTGCACCCTCCCCACCCCCTTCTTTGGGACCTGCAATCAAATCAACACTACCATGCCTGGAGAGAAAAAAAAAATATATATATATATATACATCAATTGTCCCAGTACTCCACTAGGTATCCCTATGACTTCTCAGTTCTTCCCTAGCAACTCTTTCCTTATATGTGACATCCACTATAGCTTTTTTTTTAATCCTTACTTTCCATCTTAGAGTCAATACTGTGTATTGGCTCCAAGGCAGAAGAGTGGTAAGGGCTAAGCAATGGGGGTTGAGTGACTTGCCCAGGGCACACAGCTGGGAAGTGTCTGAGGCCAGATTTGAACCTAGGACCTCCCATCTCTAGGCCTAGCTCTCAATGCACTGAGCCACCCAGCTGCCCCCTAGCTTTCTTTTTATATTTCTGTCTCTATTGATTAACAGAATTCTTGACATTTGGCAAATATGAAATTATTTTTTCATCCATTTGTTAACCTATGCAATTAGAACTATCGAAAAGAGGAAGGAAATTTCCCTAACCCTCCTGATGTTAGTCCTCCTCTGATGTCTCAATGAGGCATAGATGAGGCAGAAATCTGGAAGGCTCTCTTAAGGGGACCTACCCACCAAGAAAGGCTTGGAGTTTGAGCCTAGTAATGGATTGATATCTGTTGTTTTAGGATTAGCCTCAATCAATTCCACAAGGTTTGTTCCCAGCATGGATAAATTTTCCCACCTCTTGTAAAAACTATCCATAGAAGCAGCAAGGTAGGTGCAGTGCTCAAGTACTAGGATTGAAATCAGAAAGACCTGAATTAAAATAGCTGCATGGCACTGGGCACATCCTATAGTCTTCCTCTGCCTCAGTCTTCTTGGCCATAAAACAAGGATACCAGTACCTATTTCCCAGAATTATTGTGAAGAACATGTGAGACAATATTTGTAAAGTATTTGGTACATGCCTGGCTTAATAAATGCTTGCTTCTTTCCTTCCTAACAACAGAGAGAGGGTGTCATCTCCACTGGATGAGGAAGTAATTATGCCAGTGAAATCACAGATCTTTGAAGTACTTACTGAAGGATAGACATAAATTAAATGAATTCTTCCCAAATCAAGAAAAGTACAGTGAAACCTCAAATTTTCTTAAGAAGGGATCTCAGGAAATATCTAGTCCAACACTTACCTGAATGGGCATCCTCTCTTCAATAACACTAACATCTGGTTATCCAGCCTTTTCTTGAAGATATCAGGTGATGAGGAACTTCTTAGCTTTGAAGGAAAAAAGTGAAGACAAGAAGAATTACAGTACAAGCATAAGGGATAGCCTGTTGCAAAGGCACAGAGATGAAAGACAGAATGTAATATCTATAGACAAGTTTGGTTGGCTATTGTACACATGAAGAGGAGTGATATAATGTATAAGAAGACTCAAGAAGTAGATTGGAGACAGGCTGTAAATGGTTTAAGTGGCAAAGAGTTGTTCTTGCTCTTAAAGTTAGAAAGGACCCATTGGAATTTACTGAACCAAAGAATAATATGGTCAGATTTTTTCTTGAGATTTATTGAATGACAGCTGAGTGGAAGATGGATTGGAGACAAGAGAGACCAATTACAAGGCTACTGTAAGAATCCAGGAGAGAGAAAATGAGGACCTCAACTGAAGTGGTGGCTCTGTGAGTAAAAAGAATGCAAAATAACCAAGAGGTGTTGTAAGAGAAAGAAATGGCAAGATCTGGCAAATAATGGGTTAGTGAGTGGTTACAGCTACTACATAGGTAATTGTTTGTATTTGTCAAGCAAATAAGCAACAAGCATTCATTAAGCAGCTAGGTGGCAGTGTGGAAAGAGAGAGAGAGCTGGAATTGGAGTTGGGAAGATCTGAGTTCAAATCCAATCTTGGAAACTGCCTAGCTGATTGACCCTGGACAAGTCACTTATCTTCTATTTGTCTCCATTCCCCACTTTATAAAAAGGGGTAATGATAGCATCTACCTCCTAGAGTTGTTGTGAGGATCTAATGAAATAATATTTGTAAAATGTTTAGCATAGTGCCAGGCACACAGTAAGCATTATATAAATTAACTATTTTTGTCATTTACCACATACCACGCCCTATACTAAGTCCTAAAGATACATTCATCCAAAAAAAGTGATTTGTGGATTGGCACTAGGTAGCTTAAAGGGGATCAAGAAAGGCCTCAAGTAGACTTCCAGTTAAGATGGCGGCCGAGTAAGGAGCAGCTGCTCGATCTCTCCTGACCGAACCACACAGGACTCCTCAAGGGGAAATAAAAACGAGTCCAGAGGAACGAAGGAACCCCACAACAGGGCGCAGCATTGAAGGTACACAGAATCGGGGCATTTCCACACTTTAAAGGGGTGAAACAGCTCTCACTAAAACACGAGAGGAAGAAGCCCCTCCCCCACCCCCCACACCGCACAAGCAGGTAAACAGGACTGGGGCAACCAGATAATCACTGGCAGCCCCTGAGCCTGTACCTGTGCGCTGCAAGACGAGGGACCCCAGGTGGCTGGGACTCTCCCTGAGCGCCCACGTGGGTGAAGGCACCGCCTCCGGCTGGGACAAAGGCCCCTAAAACGCGGCCTTTCCCAAGCACTGAAGGCATCGCCTCAGGGGCGAATAAAGATCTCCAGCCCACAGACTTTCACTACCTTCTGTGGGGGTGAAAGCAGGGCCCTAAGAGCATCAGCACAGGCAAAGGCAGTGCCCTAGGCTTGAATAACGATCTCCAGCCCAGGCTTGGACCTCCAGTGAGGACCCTGTGCAGACCTGAGCGTGGCTGTGGAAGCAGCCCCAAAGACTGCTGAAGGAACCTCGGGCAGAGGGGCAGACTGGGAACTACCAGGAAGCCTGACCCCGAGGACAAGGAGACCGGAGCCCTCCCCCCCACCCCCAAGCTTGCAAGGCCCAGGCAGACCCCGAGTGCAAAGACAAAGCGGAAAAGGGGCAGGGCTAACAATGGCCAGCAATAAGGAAGTCCAGAAGAAAAAGACCATCAAGAGAAACTCTGGAACACTGGACAACTTCTACACAGAGAAAATCCACACAACAGAGGAGGGAAAACAAAAATCCAAACCTCCCCAAAAAAATGAAAGCTGGTCACAAGTTATGGAAGAGTTTAAAAATGAAATGCTAAGGAAGATGGAAGAAATCTGGCAAGAAAATAACAGTTTAAAAGGCAGAATTTCGCAATTGGAAAGTGAGACAAGACAACTGAAGACCAAAAATGACCAGATTGAAAGGAAAACCAGTCCTTAAAGGCTAGAATCAAACATTTAGAAACCAATGATCTCTCAAGACAACAAGAACAAATAAAACAAAGTCAAAAGACTGATAAAATAGAAGGAAACATGAAATATCTCAATGAGAGAGTGACAGACCAAGAAAACCGGTCTAGAAGAGATAACTTGAGAAACATTGGTATTCCAGAAAAGGCAGAAATTAATAAAAACATGGACTCCATACTCAAAGAAATTATTCAGCAAAATTGCCCTGAAGTTCTACAACAAGAGGGCAATATAGACATTGAAAGGATCCATAGAACACCCTCTAAACTGGACCCAGAAAAGTCAACACCCAGAAATATAATAGCGAAATTGAAGAGCTTTCGAGTCAAAGAAAAAATCTTACAAGAAGCCAGAAAGAGACAATTCAAATATCAAGGAGCACCAATAAGGATCACACAGGATCTGGCAGCCTCAACACTAAAAGAACGCAAGGCTTGGAATACAATATTCAGAAAGGCAAGAGAGATGGGCCTGCAACCACGAATCAACTACCCAGCGAAACTAACCATATACTTTAAGGGAAAAGTATGGGCATTCAACAAAATTGAAGAATTCCAAGTTTTTGCACAAAAGAGACCGGGACTAATTGGAAAGTTTGACACTCAACCACAGATATCAAGAGAAAGATGAAAAGGTAAACAAGAAACAGAGGGAAAAGAAAGAAAACTCATAGTCTTTTAAGCTTGACTCTTTAAGGGCATAAATAAGATCTAATTATCTGTATTACTAGGTGGAGAAATGCTATGTATAATTCTCTGTAGTGAACTCTATACACTATTATAATATTCACTATTATAGCAACCAGAAGAATAATTCATAGGGAGAGGACAGGATACTAAATGGTCTAAGATGACACGGGGGGTGGGAAAGAGGGGAGGAATAGTAGGGGACACCAAGAAAAATCCGAGTAAATAAGAAAAATAAGATATTCTATTACACACAAAGAGGGCATGGGAAGGGGAGGGGATAAATACTACCATAAGAAGGAGAGGAAGAGAGCATTAAGAGGTAATAATCAAACCTTACTCTCAGTATAATCAACCCGGAGAAGGAAGAGTAGCTTTATTATCCATCTGGATAAAAAACTCCATCTAACCCTACTGAGAAAGTCAGAAGGGATAAACCAAAGGGAGCAGGGGAGTGGGGAGGCCAAAAAGGGAGGGAAGAAGAAGGTGGAGGGAATTCATTCGGTCTTTAAAAAAACAAAAAGAAGGGAACAACAAGGGAGGGGACAGAAAGGGAAGTCAATCAAGGGAGGGGATAAGGGATACTGGCTGAAAGCAAACCACTGGTGTAAAAGAAAATAGTGCAATAAGAAGGAGTGGGTCTAGGGGAGGATACAAAAAATGTCAGTGAATACACAACTAACAATTGTAACTCTGAATGTGAACGGGATGAACTCACTCATAAAACGGAAGCAAATAGCAGAGTGGTTCAGAAACCAAAATCCTTACAAGAAACACATATGAGGCGGGTAGACACACACAAGTTCAAGGTTAAGGGTATGAGCAAAATCTTTTGGGCATCAAATGAGAAAAAGAAGGCAGGAGTGGCTATCATGATCTCTGACAAAGCCAAAGTAAAAATAGATATGATTAAAAAAGACAGGGAAGGTCATTACATCCTGATTAAAGGCAGTATAAACAAAGAGGAAATAACACTGCTCAATATATATGCACCAAGTGGTATAGCATCCAAATTCATAAAGGAGAAATTGGCAGAGCTGAAGAAGGAAATAGATAGTAAAACCATAATAGTGGGAGATCTAAATATTCCTCTTTCAAATCTAGATAAATCAAACCAAAAAATAAATAAGAAAGAGGTAAGAGAGATGAATGAAGTCCTAGAAAAATTAGATCTAATTGATATGTGGAGAAAAATAAATAGGGACAAAAAGGAATACACCTTCTTTTCAGCTGCACATGGTACATTTACAAAGATTGACCATGTAATAGGGCATAGAATCATGGCAAACAAATGCAAAAGAGCAGATATAATAAATGTAACCTTCTCAGATCATAATGCAATAAAAATAATAATCAGTAAGGGCACCTGGACAGGCAAGTCAAAAACCAATTGGAAATTAAACAATATGATTCTTCAAAACCAAATTGTCAAAGAAGAAATCATAGAAACAATCAACAATTTCATTGAAGAGAATGACAATGATGAGACATCCTACCAAACTCTGTGGGATGCAGCCAAGGCAGTACTCAGGGGGAAATTTATATCCTTGAGTGCATATATTAACAAATTAAGGAGGGTAGAGATTAATGAATTGGGCATGCAACTCAAAAAATTAGAAAGCGAACAAATAAAAAACCCCCAGATGAAAACTAAATTAGAAATACTAAAAATTAAGGGAGAAATTAATAAAATCGAAAGTAAAATAACTATTGAATTAATAAATAAGACTAGAAGCTGGTATTTTGAAAAAAACAGATAAAATAGACAAAGTACTAGTCAATCTAATAAGAAAAAGGAAAGAAGAAAACCAAATTGACAGTATAAGAGATGAAAAGGGAGACCTCACCTCTAATGAAGGGGAAATTAAGGCAATCATTAAGAACTATTTCACCCAATTATATGGCAATAAATATAACAATTTAGGAGATATGGATGAATATTTACAAAAATATAAACTGCCTAGATTAACAGCAGAAGAAATAGAATACCTAAATAATCCCATATCAGAAATAGAAATTGAGCAAGCCATTAAAGAACTCCCTAAGAAAAAATCGCCAGGGCCTGATGGATTCACAAGTGAATTCTATCAGACATGCAAAGAGCAACTAATCCCAATACTATACAAATTATTTGATATGATAAGCAAAGAAGGAGTCCTAACAAATTCCTTTTATGACACAAATATGGTACTGATTCCAAAGCCAGGTAGACCAAAAA
>NC_058131.1:202786500-202825486 GCF_016433145.1 Gracilinanus agilis | reverse complement strand
AGAGAGAGAGAGAGAGAGAGAGAGAGAGAGAGAGAGAGAGAGAGAGAGAGAGAGAGAGAGAGAGAGAAGTATATTCACAAGGACATGGTTTGGAAATGCCCAGAATGTGATGTGATGTGGAAGCCTTGTTTGTCCAACATACAGTGAAAAATCATCTCATAGAGCCCAAGGTCCCAAGGTAAGGAATGAAGAAATTTATTTAACCAATATAGGTTGGATTCTCTGTAGTCTTTTTTTTTTGAGAGTTGGCTAGAGCCTTAAGAGTTTCACGTCTTGTCCAGGGTCATGCAGCTAGTATGACCCATTAGATTATAAGCTCTCTAAGTGCTTGTCTTTTGCCCCTTTTTTGTATTTCCAGCACTTAGAACAATGTTGGGCATACAAAACAGGCACTTAATAACTTTTGATTGATGTGTCAGTAGCAAGATTTGAACTCGGGTCTTTCTAAGTCTCAGCATAGAGTAGGAGACATAAATGTATATAGAACAAATGCAAAAAAAAATATTTTCCCAAGCACACCTATACAACAAAGCTTCTGGACATATCTTCTGTATATTGCATAGGATATTTAAAGATTGGAGAACAGTAAAAATGAAAGTGATGCTTAATCACTATGTCTCTTGACAAGTAATTATTTAATTAGTACTAGAGCTGAATCTTACAAATATTACCTTGAAATCTGTCATAACTGGAGATGTCACAGATATAATAGAGCAATATTAGCTATATATATGGATACTTAACTATGGAAACTTTTTTAACCTGGTAGTCAATCTGATGATGAATTTCTCTGAATTTAGCCAGGCTAACCTTTGTATAGAAACACTACCCATCTCTAGGCTTTTTCTTCTCTATTAAAAACAATTTATTATAGAGTCATGTAGTATATCGTGTGATGTGGTATTGTGTAATATAGATCCTAGTATTTATTAAGTTGCTTTTCAATCATGTCAAACTCTACATGAGCCCATTTTGGGTTTTCTTGGCAGATACTAGAATAATTTGCCATTTTCTTCTCCAATTCATTTTATAGATAAACAACAGAGGCCAACAGGGTTAAAATTAAGTGACTTGCCCAGGGTCACACAGCCACTAAGTGTCTGAAACCAGATTTGAACTTAGAAAGTTGAGTCTTTCTGACTCCAGGTTTAGTACTCTATCTAATGTGCCACCTAGCTGCCCTAACAATGAAAACTTTCAGGGATAAAGATTAATTTTTCCCCATTTTAATAAAGACTATTATGGCAAAGTTTCAAAAGATGATAATTCAATTTACCAGAACAAATATACAATAAGCAACCACTATGTATAAGGTCCTTTGTTGAGTATTGAGAATAAATACAAAATTAAAGAGGACTCAGTTTCTGCCCTCAGGAACTCATAGCCTATAGGGCAGGAAAACATGGTAGAGAGCAAAGAGATGATATAGTCAAGCTTCCCACCTCCTGACACAGAAATGATGGTCTTCTTGTACAGAATAAGATACATATTTCATGGATATGGCCAATGATAGTATTTGATTCATTTGACAATGCATATTTGATATCCTGGCATCTTATTTTCTTTCATTTCCAGTGGGAAGGAACAAGGTGGGAGGGAGAGAAAATAAATTTTTGTTCATTGAAAAAATTAAATTGGATTTTTAAAAAGAAAATAAATACATCTCTGGAAAGTCCTTAAAGTTAAATGCCTTGTAACATAGTAGATTTGTTAAAAATAAAAAGGAACAGATTTTGCTGTGTCATGATTTCTAGAAACACAGTACAAAAGTTGTTAAAAATAAATTATCAAGCATAAAATTACCCCTGCAGAGAAGGATTAAACAGGGCACTTAGCAAAAAGAATCAGTGCCCACTCATAACTCCTACATTCAATCAATCAACAAACCTTTATTAAACACTTACTTAGGCCAAACATTGTAGTAAACTGAGAAAACAAGTGAAAACTGTATTTGTCCTCAAGGAGCTTACATTCTAATGGTGAGATAACATGTACATGGCTGAGACTCTCATTACATTGATACAGTGAAATGGAAAGTCTATAGAATTTGAAACCAAAAGACGTCAATCTTAATTTAGGGTACCTACTACCCTTACTAGTTTTTTTACTTTAGTTTACCAATCTATAAAATGAAGAGTTCAAATTACATGATTTCTAAAGTCCTTTATAATGTAAACACTGTAAACCTATGGCTTCTTCTATTATAATAGCCTTCTAACTGATATAGCTCCTCTTCAATCCATTCTTCTCCATTTTAATTCTATAATCTTCCCAATCAGTAATTCAGAGGCTCCTGACTGCTGGGAAAGGATGATTTAGCTCATACTCACAGCACCCCCTGTAAAGGGCCATATATTAGACACGAGAAAATGAGGCATATACTCAAATACCCACCACACAACAAATAGATCTCCCCATGTCATTCCCTCATTCAAAGAGTTGTCACTCACCAAAACCTACTAAATAAAATATAAATTTCTTAACCTGTTTCTCAATCTAGTTCCAATTTATCTTTCTAACTTCATCTCATATAATCCTAGCCAAACTGAACAATTGTCCATCTCCTATTATTACCTGCTCTTTCCCACCTCCACGTCTTTGAATTATCTCCCATGAATTAAACAGACTCCCTATACCTCTCTGTGCATGCTGAACTCTATTCTTTCCTCCTCTAAGCTTTCTCTGTTCCTTTCATTTGAAAGTAATCTGGAATTCTTTAAAATTCTCATAGAACTTTGGTACTCACTTTTTCATTTCATATTCTACTTTGTCATTTGGGTAAATGTCTCATCTAGCTTTAAGCATAATAAACATTTAATAAATGTTTGTGGGTTGGATTAAACCTGGTTACACATTCACTGATGAGAATTTTTACTTCTAAGCATTTCACAGGAACAGGAATGATCTTTGTCTCTGGGGAAATCAAACCTATGTCATGGCTGCTTTATTGACATCTTACCCAGATTCTGTACGGCTTTTATCTAACCAGACATTTCATTTAGCCACTGAGTGGTAAAGATTTTCCCAGTCATGGGCCAATACAAAGCTCAGTACTTCTTATCAGCCTTTGTATACTTTGAAAAAATGGGACAAATTACATGCTCTCAAAAAGCCTATTGGTTTTTCAATAGATAATCAAAGGATATAAACAATTTTCTAAAAATCATTGCAAAGTATAAACAGTCATGTGAAAAATTGCTCCAAATCATTAATACGAAAAATATCTAGAAATTCATATGATATAAAAAATAAAGGTAGCAATAAAAATTAATTTCAAAAAACTTCTAGCAATAGCACAATGAAGCATTCTGAGAGAGGTAAAGGTTTAGGCAAAAAGGAAAGGGAGAAAATTTAAGAAATATATTCATTTATAGGAAAAGTATCTTATTACCAATCATTTTAGGAATGTGTTAAAGAAATAACTTTACAATAATCACCTAAGTTTAAGTCTATCAACAATATAATAGCTCCTAACATCAATGTAGGTTTTTCTGTAATTTTAGGATGTTTATTTTAGATGAGAAGTTATGTTTAAGAAAACAGCTATAAACGTCCAATTAGGGAAATAATTAATATTTAGGTATAGGTTGGATTCTTCTGATGGTTTGAGTATTTTATATTTTTAAAGGTATTCCTCTCCCTTTTGTGTTTTCAATTTTGTTAGTTATATCTGTGCGAAATATGTTTTGAATGTTCTTTTATTTCTTCTAACTTTGTTGTGATTTCACCTTGTTCAGTTGCTATTTTGGTGTTTTAATTTTATGCCCTCTTTTTAGTCAGATTAACTAAAATTTTATTCATTTTTTTTGGTCTTTTCCAAGAATTAGCACTTAGTATTATCATTTCTATGGAGTTTCTTTTTTGGTTCTAATTTATCTGTTTCTTCTCTTAATTTTAACATCCCTTCTTTTGTGCTTATTTCAGATATACTTACTTGTTGGCTTTCTAATTTTTTACTGTATATTCAGTTCATTCATCCTCTGTTTTTCTACTTTCTTAATGAATATATTTAAGGATGTGAATTTTCCACTAAAGTCTGATTTACCTGCATACCAGAAATTTTAGGATATTGCTCATCATTATCATTTTCTTTCACATAATTATTCCCTGATTCTATGATTTGTTCTCTGACCTACTTATTATTTAGGATTTCATTGTTAAGTTTCCATTTGGATCGTGTTTTTTGTTTGTAGTTCCTGAGCAAGTGACTGTTTTTATTGTACAATATTTTCTAAGAGGTATATTAATTTGCTTCTGTTTTTTACATTTGTTTTCAATAGCTCTCTGCCCACATATGTGGTCAACTTTCATGAAAGTTCCATATGGATCTGAGAAATACATATATTCTTTTTTAGTTCTATTTAGAAGATTCCATAAGTCTTTAAATTGAGTTTCTGCAGCAATTTTTTTTCAGTTCTGTATTTTTTCTTTTCTTTTTTATTTTTCTGTTACACTTACCTAAACCTAAGGGATTAAAATGTTCTTGTCACTATTGTGTAACTGTATCATCCTGTAGTTCAGTTAATGTTTCCTTTGTAAATTTGGATGCAAGGAAATTTAGAGCATATAATTTTATTTTTGATAATGGTTTATGGTCTGTGGTTCCTCTCAGCATATTGTAGTTTCTTTGTTTATTCCTTTGGGATTTTTTATATTTGTTTTTACTTAATCAGATAGTACCATTGCAATTTCTCACTTTTTTGTATCTGCTTGATGTATGTTAAATTTCTTCCATCTTCCTCAGTTTTATTTTTTATATGTCTTTGTTTTTTAATGTGCTTTTTAATGATTTCTGTTAGCCATAGACTTATGGCTTTATGTGAGGTTTTGTTTTCTTATTTTTTAAATTTGTCACTTGTTCATTTTATTGGATTATTTAATCCATTTACTTTTTAAATTGCTAGATTTATATTTGCCTCCATTCGTCTCTAATATCAGGTTTTTCAAGTTATTATTTTCTGTCTTTTGCTGTTATTACCGTACTATGTTCCTTTGGCTGTTTTAGCTTAATCTTTTTAAGGTGGCATTATTTCTACTGTTTCTCTGTCACTCCCTCTTATTTGTTACCTTTTTACCTTTGGGTTTTTGCTTATTGGTTCTTTTTTCTTTCCTGCTTTTAAGAAAGTTATTTCATTCTTCCTCAATTTTCTCCTCTTAGTCAAGCAGATTCTTCCTTCTCTACCCTTTAACTATTCCTGTATATTAGTGTTTTAAATTTCATTTTTTTTATCCCTCTACAGAGATTTCTTTCATATTCTTCATCATACATCTTCTCTTTCTATCTACTCTAGAATTTTCATTCTCTGATTCATGACCCCTATAATTATCTGGTCTCTCTTTATTTTGAATATTCTTCATGAAATCAAAAATTCTGAGGTATCTATTCTGGATTCTTATCTCTAGGCCATTTTTCCTAGTACCTTATAGTCTGCCCTACAGCTTCCCTTTTTGCACTGTGCCTTACTTCCTGAATAATGTCAATTCCTTCAGGTGAGAGAAAAGATAATGTCCCATGGTAGAACCTCCACCACCATCTCACAATTCAGATTATAATGCCCACCAGTTATTTATACTCTCCCCCTCATTACCTTCTTATCTTCATTTGCTCTAAACCTCTCTGTGTCCTCCCAATTCCCCGATTACCAGTTGCTCCCGGAGTTCCAACTAGGCCTCCTCCCTAGGTAGAATGAGTGGTCTTTTCAAGCACCAAGCCTCCCATAATAGACACAGCAAAAGGTCTTCACATCCCTTCACAGAACATCTCTCTTCACCCACAGAAGCATTCATTGGTAGAACCCCTTTCCAACACCAAAGCAAATCCTCCCTCTTTCTCCCCATCTTCAATCCTTCCCCCACTCTTCTCACCCTCCCACCTGAAGACTCTTCTCTTCTTGAGATGACATGAGTCATCTTCCTCTCATGCTAGTCCTCAGTTTGAATGGTATACATGGCATTCCTTTTTATAATTCTACTCTCCTCCCTCATGCAGCTTTCTATTTTATAATATAGTTCCACAAAAAAGAAAAAAAAAAAGATTCATCTCTAGACAAGGTGTTTTCAGGTTCTGTCTATTTCCCCAAGCACATTCCTTCACTGTTCCCTAAAAGGAACTTCCTCCTTCACATCTGTCTCCTTGTGTACTTTTAGGGAAAAAAAAGTCTCTTTCTGATCTCTCTGCTCTCTGTGTTGCTGTTGCTTTCCTTGACTTAAATGAAAATTCATTCATTCTCCTTGCATTTCTGTTGTCTGAGTATTTAAAAAGCAAAAAATCTTTTCAAGTCTAGTTTTCTTTCAAATAATTTTTCAAACACTTATTTATTATTAACATCCATCTTTCTTTTTACATTTATCCTTAAGCTCATATTTGCAGGTTAGATCATCCTGGGCTGCATCCTGAGCTTCCACTGCTCTTTGGAAAACATGATTCATTCCTTCCTAAGGTTTTTAGTCAGTGCAGAATTGTCTTGGGTTGTTTAATTTTTTTCTTTTGTATTTGAAGATCTTTCCCTTTATCATTTACAGAAATAGTTGTTTCTAAATTGAATTGTTAAATTTAACCACTATGTGTCTTGGAGTTTGTAGCCTTGTTTATTTTGTTTGTTTGCTTGCCCAAGAGGCATTCTATGAATTCTTTTGAATGATATTTCATTTTCTCTGTTTAGAAATTCTGAACAGTTTTCTGTATTGTTTCCTGCATTATGGTGTTCAGGGTTTGTTGTTTGTTTGTTTTTTGTCTTATCGTATTTTTCGAAAGATCCTTAGGTTGTCCCTATGCATTCAGTCTCTAGGATGTTTTGCTTAATAGTGAGCATATTTTCTTTTGCTATTAGTTTTTTTTGCTTTTTCTGGATTTTCTTTCACTTTTGTTTATTTACATTCCCAACCTATTAATATCTTTTTGTTTCTTTGGCAAAGACCACCAGATTCAAGTTTTTTCTAATTTAATCATTATTCTTGCTGTTCAGGCCATAAATTTTGCTCTCATAATTATTTTTCTTTAAGACCACTAAGGAACAGTATGTTGTGGTTCTATGTTCTCTCTGCATTCCACAGGGTCCTCTATCTCATCAAATGTTAAATCATTTTCCTTTGTTTTACAGTATTTATTCATATATGCTTGAACTAATTTATTAGATCTTCAGGCCATATTTCCTTCTACTGTTAATATTTTCCCCATTAATTTATCTGTTTATTTTCATGGTCACTGAGGTTTCTTCTTCCTGAGATCTTTGGGAATTTGTCTTTTTTTCCTTATTTTCCCCTAATGCTCACTTTTTAGCTCCCCTCTGATGATGGTTTCCTGAGGGACTAGACCTCAAAGGGAATCAGGGTTTCATGTCCAAAGGTTCTCAGGAAGCCCTCAGGACTAGATCTGAGCTGGGTTGTTCTCCGCTGGAACCCTTTTCCTCCTCTTCCTTTCTCCAGGCATTCCCAGAATCCCCTCTGGTCTGGACAGTCCCCAACTGTCACCAACTGTCAGCCATTCCTTCTCTGGCTCCTTTTGTCCCATTCCTCTTGCACAAATCCCATCCTTACAGTACTCCCGTCCTGGATAATTTATAGTTCACCAGCTTGGGTTTCTACCTCAAAAGTGACTTTTGGTGAAAAGGAAATGGACTCACTATATCCTGAGCTTTTTCCCTCAGGCTTAGTAGAGTGCACCAAGCACTCCCATACAATACACAGCATCCTGTCATGGTGCACTGTCCAGATCCCTCTGTTCCTAAGTTTCCTAGCCTGGAGTTTATGCTTCTATGTCTCTTGCATTGCAGGAGGAGAAGATGGGGTTGAGTTTTGCTCCAAGCCTGTGTATTGGATTGATTAGTGCAGCTTAAATGCTGGTACCACAGAGGCCAAGTGCTAAGTGAGGAGAGAATTGCTAAGTGAGATCAAGATAGACATTAGTTCATGTTCTTTGGTTTGGGGTTTTTGAATCTTCCTTTGGAATCTGAGTGACCTAGACAAAGAGGACAGTTGGAATCGTTTCATCTTTGGAGCATAATTTCTATTTTGGAGAGGTCTAGGGGTTATAGAAAATGTTATTTCCCCCATTTTGTTTATCATGTGACAACTCCCCCTACCCCATATTTTCTTTGAAATAACTTTTAAAGTATTTGTCTTCCAAAAAATCCTGGTTTTCATTTACTTTTTGAAACAAGGTAAGCAAACAAGTTTTAAGAATTGCCTATTTATCACTGAGCTTTTTAAGAATCTGTAAATGGTTAGTAAATCATCAGCAGATTACAATGTTTGATTTGTGAGGTCTACAATAATTCTTGTTCTTGAGTGATCCTTGTGAAGTCCAAATGACTGCCAAAGCTTTTTATGGGAATTTATTGCTTTTGAAAAAGCCCTAAATTTATGGGACTCAAGAGAAGAAAGGTTTCCATATATATCCATAGGGCAAGGTCAACAGAGCAGCAATTGCTTGACCATTGGATCTAGTCAAATCCATCAACATTTATTAGATATACACTGTGTACACAGCATAATAGTAAGTGCGTTTATATATCTGCACACACATATATACATACATATGTGTTTATATATGTATTTCATAAACTGAACACAATCAGGCAAGCAACCTTCCCCCTTCCTACCTTTTCCAGTCTTCTCACACAAATCACTCCTCTGCAATAAGGTTTAGTTTTTCCAAAAAGGCAATAAAACTGTCTTTGGAACTTTATTGGACCATGCCTCCTTTGACACAGCTTTATGGTCACCTAAAAAGTCTTACCCCTAAGGCTTTGATGCCCTTTGGATTTGGTGAGTGTCAGAAGTCCAAAAGAATAACCATACTCTACTCTGCTGACAATATGGAGGTAAGAGGGAGCAACATCTTGAGAAGCTTGTGTGATTATATCCTTATTGCATGTCCTCGATGCATTAGGACAAAAGAAAGTTCCTTTTGTCAATTGATCAATAACACAACAATGTTTCATTTCATTCCATCATATAACCTGAACTAACACAGTGCTGGAATTAGGCTTCCCTTATACGGGAAGTCTATGACTTTGTTAGTTAATTTTTTCAAAAATCAGAATCTTTTTTTCTCAGATCCAAATTCTCTCCCTCCCTTTTTCCCACCTAATAAGAAGGCAAGAAAAGCAAAAACCTCTTACAAACATATATTGTCATACAAAGCAAATTTCTGCATTAGCCATATTTCAGGTGGGGGGAAGAAAGAAGGAAAAATATTTTTCAATCTGTCCTCTGCATCCATTAATTCACTCTGTGGAGCAGGACTCCTTTATAATTGTAGTGGGTCATTGTGTGGATCAAACTTCCTAAGTCTTTCAAAGTTTATTATCTTTACAGTATTTCTCTTACTGTTTAGATTTTCCTCGTGGTTCTATTCATTTCACATTGTATCAGTTCACAGGAGTCTTCCCAGGTTTTTCAGGAACTATCCCCTTCATCATTTCTTATATCACAAGAAGATTCTAACATATTTGCAAAGCATAATTTGTCCAGTCATTCCTCAATTGAAGAGCATCCCTTCAGTTTCCAATTCTTTGCCACTACAAAAAGGGTTGCTATTTTTTTGTACATATGGGTCCTTTTACTCTTTCTTTGATCTCTTTAGTATATAATTCTAGTTCATTTATGAACTTTAAAAGATATATTTCTATATCTACATTTTAGTATAATTGGTTTTCTTTGTAATCCTACATAATTTATTTTATTCATTTAAGTACACTATTCTGAGAAGGGGCCCCATATACTTGACCAGACTGATAAAGAAGTCTACAATATAAAAAAGGTTAAGAATCACTGACTTAGAAGCTATATAACCTTGGACGAGTCCCTTAAAATCTCTCAGCTTTAGTTCCTACCATTGCTAAATGAGGCTAAAAATACCTTCCCTATCTGCCTCCTGAGGTTATTGTGAGGATCAAATGAGATCATATATGGGAAATGACTTTGAAAACTATAAAACACTATACAAATGTGTGGGATTATCATTATTGCCTAATGCCCAGGTTCAAAGAGATTTTCTATGTTCTTTTGCCTACGAGGAGCAGTCCTGGAACAAAATGATCTCACAAAAGCTATTGAACAGCTGTCAGGTCCTACCAGTCTCAGAGTCAGTGATCAGAGGCGATAGCTCAAATACCTACCCCTCACTTAAGCCATCCAGTCCCCTGGGCATTCATTTAATAGCTACTTTTAGTAGTGTGTCTTTCTCACATTTGACTTTCACAGTTATTAAGTCCTAGGGCCTCTACTTTTTCTACATTCCAACCTTCTCTGAGTTCCAAGTACATTCTGAGTTTTTACAGTAACTAGAGAAATAAATTAAATGCATTTATAACAAGGCTATGAAACATGTTTTCTAGGCATTCACTAACTGACAGGCTGTGAGCTCAGCTTGTTGAAACAACTTAGCAAAATCCCAGTAAGAGAAGTCAATGGATAGAAAATAGAATAAGGTTTCATGAATAAGAAAGCAATTTTCTTTCATACAATATTGAATCCTGGAGCAGAGCAATGAGATTATTTTATCATTTAGAGCTGTTGGGATGGAGCCATATTGGACTTAGATGAGTTACCTAGATTTCAAACCATTTTTTGTCCAGTACTTATTACAAAATATTTCCCTAGCCTGACTTGAAGCAGCAGGAATACCGAGATCCCAAGGGCCATAAGTGGAAAAAAGTACCCCCTTTCACTCACAAGAGTCATCATATCATTTGTTAAGTAGTAGGCCTATATGTATATCATATAGACCATCAATCATTCAATCATAAAAATCACAAAATCTTAATCCTGGAAAAGATCTTAAAGGTGATCCAGTCCTATCCATTTACATGAGGAAACTGAGACTTAGGAATGTGAAATTACTTTACCAAGGTCAATCATTCCTTTTTTAATTTACTCAACAAATATTTCCTAAGGAACTACCTTCTGCTAGGCACTATTCTCAGTGTTAGGAAAGAAAAAAATGATTAAATGATTTCAAAAATCATTTAAAAAACTTTTAAATGATAAAAATTTCAATGATATTGAAGGTAAAAGACTATAAATAACTAAAATAATATTTTATGATAAATGCATCAAAGAAATATAAAACAAAGTTCTATGTGAAGTCTAAGGAAGAAAGTCATTAACGGCCATGGAGTTTAAGGAAAGTCATTCAGGCAGGTGTGCTACCTCCTATCTACAGAGAGGATGAGTAGCCCTCCATCAGTAAGGAATATGCTTTCTTGTTTTTTCTCTTGTTTTTCAGTAGTGAAGGGGCATTTGTAATGATCCATCTAAACTAGTTCATCCGGTTCCCCTTGTGAACAATAGACATATCTATAAGGTAGATGGCCAGAATCAGGGATGCCATTTATGCCTCCAAAAAAAAAGCAAAACTATTTGTGTAGAATTTTTGGTTTATTATTACTGCCTTCTCATCAACTAAGTTGACTCACCACAGATATGAATATATGCCCCACATACAGCCATCATTATTCTTTCTATCAAAAACCAGCAATGCCAAATGCATCCTTATCTATTAGTACAATCATAACTGAAAGGACAAAATACTTAAAGTTTGAAGGACTTTCAAGGAAAGTACTGAAATTGGAATAAGAATATCCAGGTTCCAGTCCTGGCTCTAGGCACTTTGTTGCCACCTTGGCATGTCACTTAATTTGAGGGAGAGAGGGACTCCGTTTCTTTATCTATAAAATGATGGAAAATAAAACTTTTTACTGCCTCTTTAATATATTTGTTGTCAGGATCAAATAAGAAAATATTAAAGTATACTATAAACTCTAAGGCACTACATAAACATATTACATTTAATCATTATGCATTCTTTCTATGTTACTTTAACTCCAATAAGCAGGGCCTGAAGAGCAATGTGACATAGATAGAGAGCTAGCCTAGGGATCAGTATGAAAGTCCCACCTCTGACACATCTTGTATAGCCCTGGATAAGTCACAACCTCTCAGTTGTTGTTCAATCATGTCTGACTCCTTCATGACCCCATTTGGAGTTTTCTTGGCAAAAATATTGGAGTGGTTTGACATTTTCTTCTCCAGCTCCTTTTATAGATGAAGAAACTGAGGCTAACAAGGTTAAGTGACTTCCCCATGGTCAAATAGCTAGTAAGTGTCTGAGAATATTTCAATTCAGGCCTTCCTGACTCTAAGCCCAGCACTCTATCCATTCAGCCACCTGGCTGATACATATCTCTTACCTAGAGGCAACTCTCTAATGGTCTTAGCTGTGGGATAATTGAAACTGATAGGATGGCATTTCCTCACTGAGAATTCTCTATACTGAAAAAATGCCAGATCAAGACTCATCTCCCACTCAAAAACTTGGATCTATCATTTATAAAATATATGTGTTGGTCATCTATTATAAAATATGACTGGTCCTTATGTGGCATGGAAAGATATACCTTTTCTGAGATCTTTCCCACCCCATCTGAAGAGGAGAGAGACAAGAACAAACACTGCCAGTGGTCCAGCAAGGAAAAGGCAGGCAGGATTAACCAAACTGATTTTTTCCTTCATTTTCCAAACTCCAAGATGTGGTATCAGGCTAGCTTATGTCAATGTACCACACATCATCACAGATAGTAAATATCAGTATATTAGGATAATATTAAGAGGTTAAGAATAAAAGTCATTTTCTGTTCTGGCTCTGAAGGGTAGAGTAACACTTAACTTACCATCCCCAGTCTAGCTGCTTCCCACAAAACACTGAGTACAAAAATAGATCACCATGAGTAACTAGTTAATCTCTTTATCAAAGTAAGCCTTAAATAGAAATTGGGGAAGTTATACATATTAGAATAGGTGAGAGAATATGTAAAAGTGGATGAGCTCTTATTTTATTACCTTATTATTATCTCTGGTTATAATTATATATATATATATTATATTATTAATATAATTATATATCATTTTATATAATTATGATAAAATTAAATAATATAATAATTATTATCTTACCTTATTAGCTCTTATCTTATTCAGAAAGATTTCAGCTCCCAAAGAGAGAATTATCTAATTAATTGGGAATCCATTCTTTACTATCTCTGAAGTTGCAAGCACTGGAAGCCAAGGTATATATATTAGAAAATCAGTTTCCCCATGTGTCTGAAACTCTAGGGAGATCTTTTATCAGCAATTCAAAAAATTCCAGACATGCCTATCCATCTCCAATTCTCTGCCCTTCTCAGAAACATCTCCATATCCAAAGAAAGTCCATTCTACATTTATGCAGATTCACAACCCCTTAGACTCAGCTGTCTTTAATCATTTGGGCACATCCACTTTCTGGGGTAGTGATCTTCAAACATTTTAGTTATGTAATTTATCAATTTAAAAAATTGTGAGCATGTACTCATAATGTATATATATTTACTTCTTTATAAATTGTCATATATTATATTAATAAATATGCTTCTATTTTATAAAACTTACCCAAAAATAGAAGTTACAAAATGAGTCAAAAATTAAATAATATTTGATCCTTTAGTGAACAGAAAATCACTGGAGCTTATCAGATAAGAGAGAGATATGGTCAAACATACACTTTAGGAAAATCATTTTGGCAACTTTAAGGAGAATGGTTTGGAAAGGAGAAAAACTTGAAATAAGGTCAATTGTTCAGTAAGGAGTGATGAGGATCTGAATTAGGATTATGGCCATGTAAGTAAAGACAAGAGGCCAGAGATTTCACAGTGGCATAAAATAACACTCTTTTTCCCACTGAACTCCTTATATGGAGAGACAGAATAAAGAATTGAAGATGACACAAAGGTCATGAACTTGGGTAAATAGAAGAATGGAAGTGAGTGAATTCAAAAGTAATGGGGAATACACCATTCATAGTACCTGTCTACAACCATTCTCTTAGTAAACCCAAGCTTACAACTTTATTATCATCTTCAATTCCTCTCACACTTATTCCAAATATCCAAAATGTTACCAATTTTTGTTTCTACCTTCACAAAATCTTTTATGTATGCCCCCTTCTCTATCCTTTTATGTTCTCTATTCCATTTTAAGCTCTCATCATCTTCTTCCTGGACCACTGCAACCTAGTTAGGACTCCCTGCCTCATCTGAACTCCACTCCAGTTCATTCTCCTCTCACCCACCAAAGTGATTTTCTTGAAGCATAAGTCTTTCCATGTTATCCTTCTACTCAATAAATTCTAGTAGTTCCCTACTTCCAGAATCAAACATAAAATGCTGTGTTTAACATTTAAAGTTCTCCATATACTTCCCCTGTCTTCACAGACTTACTTTTTACTCCCCTCCATATACTTTACAATTCAGCAATCTCTGTCTTCTCACTGTACTTGCACATAACACTCCATGCCCAACTCCAAGCCTTTGCAGTAACTGGCTCCCATGACTCTGATGCTCTCCTACAAGTCTCACCTCCAATTCCACCTCCTTCAGGAGGCTTTTTCAGTCCCTCACTTTGCCTCACCTCTACTGCCTAAATTACCTTCCATCTTCTCTGTTTATATTCTGTATGATTTCCATACTATTCTCTCTTATTAGAAGATGAGTCCGTTGAGGACAAGAGTTGTATTTCTGCATTTCTCTGTATCCAAAGCACTGAGATCAATGCTTAGAATATAATAAATACTTCATTAATGCTTGTTGACTGGTTAAAAAGAGGAATGGTAGGGCTCTTATTCACTAGTAACTCTTCATTCACAAACCCAATCTTCTCAACGATGTTAGCCACAGACAGGAGATAATTTGAAGGGAAGAGGTAAATACGTTGCAAGTAGGGAGTGAATTTTCCCAAAGGCATCTGCTTAGCCACTGCAGTGGGTGCCAAGGGAATATTTCAGTTATAACTGTTCTGTAAAATTTATGTCTGGCTCAAGAAGGAATAAGTTAGGAACCCTAATAATGGAGGCAGGAAGTAGAAGGAAGAAGGCTTGGGAGTTGTACATGTGGTTGTTTTTGAGACAAGCCCCATAATTGATTATTGTGGAGAAGATGGAATGACCCATTTTCCCTCTCTCTAATTAGGTGGTCACATACCCTATGGAGTCGTCAACCCTCTCCCCTTGAGGTCAGACTAAACCTCCCCCTCCTTCAAAGACCAATGTAAAGGAGGAATTAAATTCTAACACAAGTAAATATAAAATATAATATTACATCATCAGCAAGTTGCAGGAGTGTAAACCAATGTTATGCAAAGTATGAAGAGAAAGGTGGGAAATAAGAGGAATTGGAAGGACTCAATACATAAAGCAATTATTAAGTACCTATTACAGAAATGGCTGCATAAGGTACTAAGGCCACCTACACAGGCATGCACATATATACATACTCAATGAAATAGTTCTCGCTCACAGGCTTCATGGAGGGGCTAACATTTCAGTTGTGTTGATATCTGAATATGAATTCAACAGGTAAAATGTGTGAAATATAGTATTTCCCTTTGTCTTAATCACTACACAATTTTTAGACTCAAATTAAGTCATAACATCTTGGACAGAACAATACATCTATTATCTCTTCCCTGTGCTTCAGAATATAGATACAGGCATTGACATACACACACTCCCAGAGTATCATCTCAGATTTTTTTAAAGATAGAACTACCAAGGCTATCAGCAACCTCTTCAACCCTGGAACAAAACTAACTCCTCAGGACTGACAGAGCTGATCTGATGGTTTTATCTGTTCCTTAAAAGCAAGAAAATAGCTCGTTCAGCACCACAATTATATTTTATCACACTAGATGGCTATGATTACTGAAAAACGCAGAGGGCTCAAATAGTTACTGAGACAACCTATCTCTAGGTCCATCAGGGCTTTTAGGCTTGGATTAAAATCTTTCAAATAAATAAGGAAGGCTTTTTGAAATAATCATAATAATAATAAAAATGAACAATTGGATAGCTGAAATGGCTACTAAAAAAGCTCATTGTTGCCTACATTTGACCAAGATAAAAATTGGAATGAATTCTATCTCAGTTAATGACTGCAGCATGGGAAAAGTCTTTTCCATCTACCTTGGCTTATAATACCACACACCAAAGAACAATGATTTTGTCAGAAATTGTATGAAATGAAATATAATTAAGAAGAAGAGTGTGTCATTCCTCCGCACAGGAAATTTGACCTACCCTAAAAGCTAGACAACCAGTTATACATGGGTAGTGGAATGCTCAGAAAGAGGTCATACTCCCTCACAATTGTGGTAAATCTTTCAAGGTGAGAAGTCTGTCAAACACTGTCATAAATGGAAAATTAACCCACCTTAGCCTCCAAATGCATAGAGTTTTGATATAGTCTTGAAAAAGAGTGTCACTATATAGTGTTCCAAAAGTCTGAGTGACCTAAGACTTTGGCACACTCTTTTAAATTAAAGAGTAACATCATTTGGGAGACTTCCCATATAATCAGCTATCTATAATCCATATAATGATTATTTTGTCAATAAGAGAATAGGTAGAATAGGGCTAAGAACACTGGCCTTGAAATCCAAAGACCTAGATTTAAATTTAATTTCTTTATTCACTTCTTTACTTATTCATTGAATGATCCTGGGCAAGACTTCTCATCTATCTGTAAAATGTAGATAATTCTGGAAAAATTATACAAGCCTTTTGTGAGACCAACTCTTTGTAATACTAGATGCTCCAGAAAAGAGAACTTTTATTATTATATTTCTTAGATATGGGCAAAGTTTTTATACTAGCCAACATGACCTAGTACAAAGTCATTAAATCTTAAATTAAGAATCCTTGCAGGATGCATATTGACTTTGAAAACAATTTATTAACATTATTTGCATTCTATTGTGTTTTTATTTTATTAAATATTTTCCAATTACATTTTAATCTGGTTCCTCCACCCTCAAAGGTATGGCAGCATCAAAGCTACCTACACTGCTGCATGTTTGAAACCTTTGGCATCCTGGATAGAGTCCTAAGTCAAGAAGATTTGGACGTGAATTCTACCCCAGACTAAGATTCTTTGCAAAAAAAAAAAAAATATATATATATATACATATATACATACATATATGTAGCAAATATGTGTTATTAATACTGTTATTAATTTTATTCTATTCGTTCTCAGTATTCAGAGACAATTCCAATACATCACTGCTATTATTCTTTATAATGAATGTTTCATAGACAACTTATACAAGTGAATAACAGCTTTTTTGCAACTGAAGTATTCAAAAGTATTGGGATATAAATTCTTTTGCAGATTCACNTTTTTTGCAACTGAAGTATTCAAAAGTATTGGGATATAAATTCTTTTGCAGATTCACTGAAAGCATCTTTGAGACAACTCCAGTAGCAAACAGAATGTGTATATTTCATCTCCTTCCCATCAAGTTTAAATTCCTTCTTCTAAATCTCCATATTTTGAATGTTTTTTATACCATGTAGCTTGGAGATTATATGTATTTGACATATACTCTTCTTAAATTTTTGACAGATTGATGATAGATCCAAGTGATTGTAGAAAATAATATCATCTATGATGATTATCTAATTCCAGTACAGTTTCTTTGTTGACTTCTTAAAGATATTTTGGGATTTGTACATGTAGTATACTGATTTGTCTTTCTTTATGAAAAAGAACATGCTTCTTATTATTTTAGTCACCAGGTCATGTCTTGCTAGGTATTCAATAGTTATTAAATTTGTTAACATGTAGTGATATATTGGACATTTTCTACAATTTCCTTGCAGAATCTGCATTGATTCATAAATCCAGAATCCTCCTTAAAGATAATCCTTTTGTAATATCAGGTGGCAATGACCTGATCATGAATTGCTTTCACAAATCTTTCCATTTCTATAAACAAATCCATAATAGTCATTCATTCTGTGCATTTTTATATCATGTTGGTGGTTGAGTTGGTGGATGATAATAATGTATGATTAAAATCATTATTATTATTTATATTCTCAGCTTTTTCAAAGGAACTGCTTAATATGTTTTTGGTGAAGCCATAATACCATGATTTGATCCATGTATATATATATATATATCAAATGAGATTATTGTTACTATTATTTTTATCACATTTTCATCTTTTCATCCTTTGTACAAAGACAAGTTCCTATCATCCTATTATTTATTTGTATTTAGTGTTCTGAGAACTATTGCAGAGGCTGCTTTTGGGTATTAAATAAGAGTATTGGATTATGAGCTCACTGAAAACATGAAGACAATTCTAGTAGCAGACAGGTTATGTGTACCTGATCTACCTAATTTCATGTTAGGCCTCTATATTTTGAAAGTTTTTCAATCCATATATTTTGGAGGGTTTGAGTATTAAGCATGACAATATCAATTAGAATGTTCTTAAATTTTTGCCTTTCAATGTTATATCCATCTTGTTGTAGGCAGAATTATAGTGCTTATGAGCTGGTTCTAGTAAAGTTTATTTCTTGAAATTTATTTGAGGATTTGTTTCTGTAAAATAGGAATTTATCTAGTAGGTTAGTTTATAATAGGCAGTAAGCATCACATCTGTAATTTTAGTCACCTGATTGTTTCTTCCTACATATCTAGTATATGTAGACTTATGTAGTCTGTAGAGGAATGTGGCACAGTTTCCTCCAATTCAATAAACAATCTTCATTGATCAATAAATCCATCTGCTTAAGGAAAACATTTCTATAATTTCTGGTGCCAGTGACTTGATCCTTATTTGCTATCATAAACCATTACATTTTCATAAACAAATCCACATGCCTCAAACAATAGTACAATGCAAGTTTCTTGGCATATTGTTGGTTGAATTCATGTGAATGGTGTTCATGAAATGCTTTTTTTATTTTACTCTTGGATCTTAGCCATTTCCTAGGCTCTTTCTATACAGAAATCACTTTTGGTTACATTCAATAAATCTAGTCATGTATATCTGTTGTAAGCATTTACTTTTGATTTGTGATGTGAGATCAATTTATTCCAAAAGAATTTCTGTAAATGTTCATCTGTTTATCACGTGCTATAAGAACATCTACCAATTTTCTTCTTTTTTATGAAGATGTATTAATACTTATCTTTGGATGAGCTCTTTGTTACATAATATATAAGTATATGTAATAGTATAATAACACTTCAATTGCCTTAATTTGAATTTGTACCAGAAGGTAGATGCCACACCAAGTTCTAAGATGCCCTGTGGGTGGCTATTCCTAAAGCTATAACTCATGAGCCCCCACCAGTACTTCCCAGTGACATTTATCATTAAACCAATTCTTAAGAACTAGCAAAAAACAAAAGTGCATTCAAAACGTTCCACTCTTAAACCTGGGGCATACTGTCCAGCAAATATACACAGTATGACATGTAGGAGAATGGCTTCAATCAGAATGGTAAGCACACATGCAGGATATGTTATTTTGATGTTGTTACCTAATAAAGAGATGGCCCAAGATCCTCAGATGGTATGAGGACCTGAGCTGAGTGAGAATGCCTAGGTGAATATCAAGTTGTAGTAGTGAACCCCAAGACCCCACAGAAATATTTGAAACTAAACTAAACACCCAGCTCCAACACAACAGTGTCCCAGGAATAAGTGATCAGATAAGCTGTTGGGTTAGATCACACAGCTTCTTTGATTGCTTATCCTGGCTTCAAAGCTGATGCAATTTAACTTTAGTTTGAGCAATCCCTTTCCCTCAGATACCCAAGGATGTAATCAATAATCCTTAGGGCAATGACAACATTCACCTAAATAAGTTTTAACATTTAATAATAACAAACGTAGGGAAAGGGAACAGGGTTGAAGGAAAGAGGTATCAGGAAAGCTTGACTAAAACTACTGATGATTAGGTGTTGTAAATTAAAGGTAATCAGGTTTAAGACTGTCAGCTAGAGAGGTTTGTTCCCTCTTTTGCAACCTGGTTAGGCCAGGCACCTTAGCCTGAACCAAATTGTTTAAGTATTGATGTTATCTCTTTCTTGATGTTTTCAGTTGATTGAATGTATATAGCACAGCTTTACACAGAAATTGAAGGTTTGGTAGCAATTGGAACAGGATGCAGGTAACCTAAGTTGATTTGGTTTGGCCTACCCAAATCCCAACCAGCCTCCCCAAGCCCCTTTCTCAGGAATGAGAGAGCTTCTTGTTTAAATTTCTCCCTCTTATAGTCCTGCCAGTAAATGCTTCTCCTTGCTAGCTAATGGCAATCTAGGTTGGTTCCAAATTCTAAAATGCTGAGTGTCACTCATCCTGCTCTCCATTTTGCATAGCAAAAATGATATTACAGATATTGCATGTGTGCCAAAGGCAAGTCACAACTCCTAGTCCTGCTGGGTCCAGAATTCCTTTCCCTATTCATAAAGTCCTTACTCTGAATTTCCAAAATCCTCTCCTTTCCACAGACTGACTCTTGTTTACCAGGGATCATTCTCCTTGAAGCTACTTTCTCCAGAGGATGGTTGTTTTCATGTCCATCTAATGTATCTCTAATCCTTGCTGAATACAGTATCTCTGATTGGTCCAGTAGTACTGATGACATGGATGAGAAGAAGAGAAACTTCTGCCCCCTTTGCAGGGTTCTCCTCCACAGGCAACTATGAGTCAATAATTTTTCCCACTCTTGAATGGCTAGTTGGCATGAAAAATGCTTTGCTTCCTACCTGCAGAGGTCTTACTCCACAAGTGCTACTAGTTCTTACTGCCCAGAGTACCCTAGTGCTTTTCAAAAACCCGTGATGTAGGGCAGTTAGTGTTAGTATTATATATACCTTTTTATAGATGAAGAAACTAAATGCAAGAGAGAGTATAGAATTTGCCCAGCTACAAAGCTTGTAATTATCAAGTCCAACCTTGAGTCCAACACCTTTGTTCCAAACCACACTATCCCAATAATAAACAGTTAACTAAAATTTTCCACTTAAATAATGACTTCAGAACCCTGAAACACAGTTTTTCATTTTACTATTTCCATAATTCAAATGGCTGAATTTTTCTTGTGCTCTGATTTTTTTAAACTCACACTCTGTCTTGTAATTTATAGTAAGTATCGATTTCAAGGTAGAAAAGCAGTAGGATATAGGCAATTGGGGTTAAATGACTTGCCCAGGATCACACAACTAGGGAGTGTCTGAATACAAATTTGAACCCAGGACCTCCAGTCTCCATGCCTGGCTCTTTATCCTCTAAGCCACCTAGCTGCCCATGTGCTTTGCTTTTCTTGGATTTGTTTACTTTTTGCTTTTTGTTTGTGATTTCACTGGTAGAGGCTCAATGGGGAAACTCTCTGCTCATATAAATCAGTAACTCCTCTGTAGATCTATAGTTGTCTGGGGTAATAAGAAATTAGATGACTTGCCCCTGTCCTAGAACTAGGAATATGTGTTGGTAGAATGACCGAGTCCAGTTGGGACTAATACTAATTCTGGATCAGAAGTTCTGGCCTCTGACATTTTGTTAACTGCCTCTGGCCCAACCTGTGTTGATTTCTTTGAATTTCTATTTCTTCATCTGTAAAAAGAGGAGGCTTGGTCAGATGGCCTCGGAGCCTTCCAGCTCTTGAATCACGATTATAGATTAACCATGATCTAGTTCAACATATATTTATTAAGTACCTACTATGTGTCAAGCACTATGCTTGACGATAACAAAAACAAAATAGAACCTGTCTTCCCATTCACATTATTCCTGTCCTGATTGCTGAATGTATCACGTGGTCCATGATATCTAACTGGCTGCAGTTATGCTTCACATTCACCATGGCCATCTTGTTACCATCCAACACACACTTTCCAGCTCTGAAGTCAAAATCCTATCACTATTGCTTTGTAACTGAAAGGAGCTCATACCAATCAAATTCTCCCTGACTAGTCACCATTATCTATGACTTCCAAACTAAAACAACCTTCATGTGTTTGCTTTGACATGCCTTATAAATGACTACCTCTTTGCAAGCAAGGATTATTGCCTTAAAAAATGTTTTCCCTCAGAACCTGACACAGTGCCTGGAACATAGTAGGCTTATTGATTGATACATTATCTTCTTCATTAAATTATAAGCAGTAGCCAGATTCTGTCTAGCTTTTGCCCTTGCATCCCCAGCACAAAGTATAGTATTTGGCACATTTTAAGGGCTTAATAAATGCTTTTGCATACATACATTCTACTAGAAAGGACAGGCATTTAGATGGTTATAATACAAAATGGGGAGTGATGGCAATGGACAGATTTTTTTAAACGTTCAAAGAAGAATAACACACCTATTTATGTAGCACTTTAAGGTTTACAAAACACTTTACACATCTCATTTTAGCCTCACAATAACTCTGTGAAGCAATAATGGCTAACATTTATATAGCACTGTGCTGTGCTTTATAGTGATTATCTCATTGTTATCTCAATTAACATCTCAACAACCCTGGGAAGTAGAGACTATTAGTTATCCTCGTTTTACAGATGAGGAAACTGGGGCAGCCAGAGATGAAATGGCTTTCCCAGGGAAAAAGAGCTAGTAAATGTTTGATGCTGGATTTGAATTCAGGCCTTGCTGACTCCAGGACCAGTACTTCATCCACTGTGCCTCCTCGCTGCTTCTAAGAAATACCTGAGGAAGGCAAGAATCCTTTTAGCTATGAAAATCAATAAGAACCTTGAGAGGTTTCAGAGCCCCCAAAAATATTTTATATCAATTAGTTCAACCCCTTCATTTTCTAGTAGAGGAACCTGGATACTCAGAAAAGTTAATGGCTTTTCCAAAGACACAGATAAACCTGGACTCCTAGAAATACTCTTAGACCATTATGTAGTTCTTCTAATAAAGATGTAGTTCCTCCTCCCACTCCTGCCCCAAATTCCCCAAGGGATAGATGAACCTTTCAAGAAATCCCAACAAAATAATCCTCATTCATTTCTTTAGCTACAATGGAATATCATAACCAATGAAACCAGCCCGATTATAGCTTTTCTCTGGCAAAGCTTTATGCTAGTCCTCTCCCCCATCCCCCCAACCTTGCCCATTGTGAGTAATGATGTCCAAGCAGATACTGCCAGAAATCCCTCCAGGGTAATGAATAGAACAAGGAGCCAATCACCTCTAGGTCGCTAGTTCAAGTACAGCTCAAGTGATAAGTAGCTGAAGGCTATTGCTACCTGTTGATTGTCCGCTGGCCAGAATTTGTGTTCTTGTTTTATTTGTTAGATAAAATCGAACATGTGCACTGCCTGTAGGGCCCTGAACTCATGTACCCAAATAAATACAAGTGAGATCTTACTATTACAAATTTTGTTTCCAGGACAAGTAATGCAGTACCTTTTATCAGAGGTGGGGGGGGAGGGGGGAATCACAAATGGTTTTAAAAGTTCAATGTTCCGCCTAAAATAATCACAGCTTTTAAACATGAGCAATGAAGCACATAGCTGTGAGCCTCCTGCTTCAAAATCACACTATTTGGACTTTAACAGGAAATTAATAAGCCTGGAAATTTTCTGAAGTGATAAAGCCAAGCTCAAAAACAAATTCATTCACAGTGGATAACTCATTAACTTAGTACTCTTAAGTTTGCAGAATGATTTCCTCTCAACAATTCATAAACTAATTCATTCACAGTGAATAACATTAACATAGTACTCTAAAGTTTACAGAATGATTTCCTCTCAATGGCTCATAAACCAATGCATTCATGGTGGATAACTCATTAATACGGAGCTATAAAGTTTATGAAACGATTTCTTCTCAACAACTCTATGAGGTAAATGTACAAATACTATCTCCATTTTATAGATGAGGAGACTGAGACAGAGAAGGGAAATTATTTCTTCACATTCAGATAGTAAAAAGCAGAATCTAAATTTGGACCCAGGTCTCCTAATCCCAAACCAAATGCTCTTTCCATTGCATCATAAATACAGATCTCAGAGTTGGGATGGACCTCAGCGGCCATCAAATTCGATCTAGATCTAAATGGGAACTCCCTCTACAATATACCAGACAAAAAGTCATCCAGCTTTTATTATAAGACATTTCTAATAAGAGGCAGAGGCTTTTTTATTGTTCTTGTTTTGTTTTGGTCTTCCTTTGTATCTCCAACACAGCACAGTGCCTGGACATACTAGGACCTTAATAAATGCTAATTGATTGACTACTAGAGAAGCAGCATGGCATACTGGCTAGAGAGTTGGCCTTGGAATTGGGAAGATTTGCATTCCAGTCCTGTCACTGACATATACTATACTATGTTATGATTCTAGGCAAGTTGTTTATTTCTCAAATCCCTCTAAAAATCTTTCCAACACATACAAGATGCAAAGCAAATAACTACATATATTGGAAAACATAATTTCCTCATCAGGAATGGAATCACAAGTCATGTCTGGCTTCTCAACATCTCCAAAATAAAGAACATTCATAAACTGGGACTCTGAGTTAGGAAGACCTGGGTTCCAATTCTGCCTTAGATATCTCTCCTAAGCAAGGCACAACCTCTCTCAGCTTCTCACCTATAAAATGGAATAATAATACCTTACCTCATAGGGTCATTGTAGGGATCAAATCAAATGAAATATTTCATATGAAGAACTTTAAAAAGCACTGTATCAATTAACTAGCATTATTATTCTCCAAATAGCATCTGGAGCCCAATACACAAACGTATATGTTTATGCAATCTCCTGCTTTTGTCTTTTTTAATTCTGATGTTTCTAAGAAGAAAGAATAGTTAAATGTATTCATTCTGCAAAGATTTCTTAATATACACAAATCTGCTTTAACATTTCACACAGAAATCTTTCTAGCCTTTTGCTTCCTAATGCACAACTGCAGCATTACTGGGAAATATGATATGAAACTTTCTGCAGCAACTCAATATCAAGGTTATCAATACTTTAATAAGCCAGGGAGAGTCATAATTCCAAATTCCATTTCGGAAATCATTGGGAGCTGTTCTGATAAATTATTTTTTCTAGAAGCCAAATATTCTTGCCCTGTCTCTCTTGAGCCATCTGCAATTACCACACGAAGGTAGAAAAGGGTTAGGCAGGAACAGAGGGATTTGCTATCTCGTGTACTTCAATCTTGGTGAAGATCTATATTGCAAGCAGCTTCATGAGAAATTCCTCAAGAGATATCAGCCTACCAGCCAAAGGCCAGCATCTCCTTCTCCCCACTTCAGTTAGTTTCTTATATTTATATGCCCTTCCACCTAATCCAAAGCCCAGGTCATCAAATGGTAGGTGCTGTGTCAGAATTAGCAATGTGATGTGGGAAACTGTGTAAAACAAATGAGATTGAAGTGGAAAACTATTTTTGCCCTAAAGGAAAAGCTTAGTTTTCAGAATTCATTTCATTCTGGCCTGTATACCTCTGCCGCTTTTGTCTTTTTAAAATACTACTTTCACAATGTTCCCAGCCTGCTCAAAAAATTGCTATATGTACCCCTTCCTTACCTATAAGATAAAATATTAACCCCTTGGCCCAGAACTCAAGGCCCCTCTGAAATCGGGTCTCAACCTGCTTATCCAACTCCTCTTGATCGCAGACCTAAATCTTTTGCTTAAGACAAATTGCTTTCCTCACTAATAATAATAATGATAATAACTAACATTTATACTTTCCTGGTTCTCTGCTGTGACCCACATGATTGCCTCTATTCAGACATCACCCCCTCCAACTCTGAATCAATTTGAATTCTACTCATTTTTTAAGATCAGCACAAATCCCACTTCCACTGAGGGATTTTTGCTACACCTGAGAGAAATGTTTATAACCTACTATAATAGGAATTGTCTATACCACTTCCTACCACCTAACCCCCCAATTCCCCAGCATTTTTTTTCAAAAACAAAACCAAACACATCCGAACAGTATGTGGTCTCCTGGTATAAACAAATTGTCATGAATTCAGAGCCAAGGGACCTGGATATACACGTATACAGGTAGTAAGTTGCAAAGCTAGAACCTGAACCCAGAACCTCTTATTCAAAAGATTACCTTCCATATACTTAAATTACCTATCAGCGTGCTTTCCTTTATAATATTGTGCTTTCATGCAAAGCAAACTCTTCCTGATTCTATAGCATTGATCTAGTGGTTAGCAAAGAAATTGGAGCCTAAATCACTTTCAAAGTCATTCCTTCTCCAGTCCAATTATATAAAATTTCATCAAATCTTTGAAGCTATCCTGCTAATAATTAGAAACTGAGCCAACTTGAGACAGGAATAAGGTAGGTACAGAATGTACTCCTTTCACAATGGCTGAAGCAATTTTGTATCTGGAAAATGAATCTATTGATTCAAAAGCAAGAAAACCTGTCACCCAGAACCAGAGCTCTGGATAAGCAAAGACGCAGGCTCCATCTTGAGGGCTCTCAATAATTCATGCCTTCCCTCCCTCCTCAAATCTCTCAGGGAAAATCAGCAGCTGACTTGGTTTCAGCTTCTCCCCTGGGGTAAGTTTCCTTCTTGCCAGAAAACTCAAGCTTGTCATCAGCTTTTAAATATAGAGTATTTATTCAAGACAAATAAATAGGTCAAATTTACTTCGAAACACAGGTAAGACAAGAGAGTACTAGTACCCTACCTCCCTATCACAAAGACAAAACAGAACAATTTATCTAACTCATGCTTTTATATCTCCATCTATGATCGAATGCTTTTTATGGTCTCCAGGTGAGTTCTGGTTTTTATCCTCCATCTCCCAAATTGAATCAAGTCTCAGTTTCCCCAAACTCATGACAATGCCATTAGTCCCAGGAGATTGAATGTACTACATTCATTGCTCACACAGCACAATTAGTTCTGCCTACCCAACTAACTGCTCCCCATACTGTCACTTCTTCCACTGTCTCCACCTTTTCCATTGGTGCTCCCATGAGCTGCTGCTGTTCCCTTCTGTAGCCTAGAACTGGAGGCATCTTCATTCATAAAGCAGTGACAGAAAACAAACTCGCCTCCATGTCTCATATTCTTTGCTCCTCCCAGCTACCCCTGGCTCACTACTTTTTGCTTTGTGTTTGAGGACCCTAACATTCTGAGAAGTGGAGTCTTTTGTGCCACCATGACAGATAAATTTTACTTTTACCCATAAGCCCTTCTCTACTGTGCTTTCAAAAAACTTAAGAGAGAGGAACAAAAGAGAGTGAAGACTATCACTTTTATCTGCAACTTTCAGACTCTTAAGTCTTACCTGAATTCTAGCAAAAAGTAAGAAAGGAATGAATAGAGATAACAGAAAGAATAAATATACCAAAGCAAAAACCGATTTTCCATCTTTAACTGCATTGAAACATGTCCAGGATGAAAAAACGTGATGGTCATAGCTTATTTAGCCCACATCACATCATATAAGGAGTACCACATTCAATTCTGCATACTGGATGTTCATCCATTTTCAAAGAGGATCAACAGCATTATGGGAAGATGCCTTGACTGGAGAATGAACTAGATTTAAGTGAAGCAAAGTTCCACAAAGTCATCAGCCTCACTCTCTCTCCCAGTCATCAAAGTCTAGTGGCAGGACAAAAGTCAGGATGATTGGCAATGGCCTTGGATGCAGTGCATGACTTTGGTGTCTTCAATGTCTGATGAAACTCTAAACACTCTGTAGTACCTGTTTCAGTTTTTAATCTGCCTATTCCACTGGGGGAAAGCCTTCACATGTTTGGAGTAGACATCCCCTAACAACAGATTTGAGGCCTTTTGGTCACCATCCACCTGTTTAAGCCTGGCTGCCAAGTACCAAGCTAAGACCTCTATGAATGCTACAGCTTCTAGGAGCCATTTGTAAAAGTTAGGTGAAAAACAGACACCAAAAGTGGATGAACAACCTTGAAAAGGGTTCATCCAGCTCTCACACCAGAGGTGCTAGTCCTCCCCTCAACACCCCCATACAACCCTCTATGTGCTAGGAGGGATGTCAATATCCTGCAGTTTCCAGAGGGAAGAAACCAAAAGTGGTGAAGAGTGGCAGACTAAGCCACACAAAGCCTGAAAATAGTTCTGATAGTTAGGAACTCTTTCTAACGGAAAGAACCTGAGATGTTTATTGTGAAGAAGAGAAGACTTAAGTGGACTATGATAGCTCTCTTCAAGACTCTAAAGGAATTTGTATATGTATATGTATATATATGGCATATATATGTATATGTATTATAAGGGTAAAAAAGAGGTTTTATGAGTTCAATTAATTACTAAAATTAAATATTAAAAGATGGTCACCAGAGGATTGAACTATTATCAATCCTCAATTAAGAATAATCTCAAGTCAAAATTGACTTTTATGGAAGTTCATTTATTTACAATTAGGAAGGTTAAAGGTAGGGAAATTGAGAGAGAAACTCTGGCCCGGACCAGGTAAGAATTTAGAGGCCCAGCAGAGGGGCACAGAGGTTAATTAAACAAGGCTTCTAGCCACAAGGCCTTTTACAATTAGAGAGGCAAGAGAGGCCTCCCTGAGGCTAGAGCCTCCAGAAACACCAAGGGAGAGAGAGAGAATCAGCCTAACTTACCCACATGATAATTCAAAGGGAAGCAGTCAGAGGTCCCACCAGAGTCTCAGCATTCCAAAGCTCCTCCTTGAACCAGAAGAGGTCCTCACCAGATGCTCTCTTCCATGGAAGACCTCCCCTGACTGAGGACCTTCTCCTTTTAAAGGGGTCACTTATGCGTCACTTCCTGTACCTCCCTCCTAATTTGCATGTCCAATCACAATAGATAATTCTCATAGACTGCCTAGGGGGCAGGTTAGTTGATTCTGATTCGTCCCTCACTCTAGCACACATGGGTAATGGACCTCCCAGAATTAGAGGTGTTCTCACCTTTGGTGATTAAATCTAAAGATGGGCGGTGTAGAATTAATCTAATTATCACAGTATATATGTATATATGCATATATATGTACATATATATCAAAGTCATATGAAAAAGAGATTACAGAATCAGAAAATTTCATGTTTGGAAGGAATCTCATTGATGATCTGGTGCAACATTTACACCACCCCCCAAAAAAGAAGCATCTCCACTTCAACATACCTATAAAATGGTTATATACCTTTGCTTGAAGATTTCCATAAGTTAGCCCACTTTCTTCTAAGCCATCCCATTCCACTTTTATAAAATTCTAATTGTTGGGAAGTATTTCCTAACATTGAGTCTAGGTTTGCTTCTACTCTTCATCCCTGGTTCTGACCTCCTGGGTCGGAGTGGTAATGGGCAAAAGTTAAAAAGAGGTATATTTCAACTCAGTATAAAAAAAATCTTCCTAACAATCAAAGCTATTCTGAAGTGGAATAGGCCAATCAAAGAGGAAGGGAGTTTCTGCCTCACTAAAGAATTTCAAGCAAAAGCTGAATGACTGCTTGTTGTTTAAATGGAGGAGATTTTCAGTCATGTCTGGATCTCCGAGATCCCTTCTAACTCAGAAACTGTATGATCTTTTTGCTTATGTTCATCATCAGTACGGTAAGGTTGAATGACCCAGTATCTCACAAAAATACTACTTCTTATTACTTATCTTATCTTATCATATTTGGATATGAAAAAAAAAACAATGCACCAAGCCCTGAATTTACCTCTCTAAGGCTTCCTTCAATTTAGCTTCAACTTCTTTATATCTTCTGGTTTCATTTATGTAGTGAGGGTGTCAATATTTATGGGGTAGTGTTCTTCTAGCTATTAACCACTGCCAAGTGTATATGCATATTATATATCTCTATAAAAAGAGACAGAGGAGCAGAAACAGATAGAGACTGAGACACAAAGAATGCTCTGGTACTAATTTACTCAATGTCCACTAATACCGGCAGACTGGGTCCCCAGGGAAAGGATACTTCACCCCTCAGAGTACTAGAGGTAGCTCTGATGAGTTGAAGGGTGGTATTACTAATACTATTTTTTCATAAGCCTCCACCAGTATGCTTCCTTCCACACATTACTGATTGGTGTCAACTAGCCAGCTAGACTTAATTAGCTTTTAGAAACAAGTATTTACTAAAGTTATATGTTAAGAACAGCTATCATACAATATCCTGACAAACTAGGGCCACCCTCTCCCACTGGTAGGTACAGTGATCAGAGGTAATTGGATTAGAGTTTAGAGATCATATTTGGCAGAGGTAACTCAGCTCCTGGTTGCTATAAGTCCTTCTCTCCCCTTTGAGGATTCTCAAAAAGATCCCTTTGGGCAAAGTGTAGGTTACTATTGGGCTCCTTATAGAGACCTAAAATTGTTTTTCTTGTTTCCCAATGCAAACATATAAAATACATACTCATCATTGCCTAATGTTGCAAAGATCTGCTAGGACAGTAATTGTTACTGTTAAGTCATTTTTCAATTGTGTCCAACTCTTTGTGACCCTACTATTTGGGGTTTTCTTAGCCAAAATACTGGAGTAGTTTGCCATTTCCTTCTCCAGTTCATTTTACTGTTGAGAAAACAGTTGAGGCAAAAAGAGTTAAGAGACTTATTCAGGGTCACACAGCTAGTTTCTGAGGTTAGATTTGAACTCAGGTCTTCTTCTCCCAGGCCCAGATCTTTACATGGCACAATATAGATAGGATACTATTAGAAAATCTGTTATCTTCCAATTTTTCAAAGTTCGCAAAGTCACCCCTTTGGTCAAGACAGGGTAGGGGAAATAGAGGCTCTTGCCCTCGCCCATGAGTGGTTCCCTCATAGGTGACTGACTAGATCCATTATTTCTCTAGACTGGTCTGAATGCTGAGATCCAAATTATCTAGTTATTTTGTCCATACCTCATATTGTGTGACTGAGTCTTTTCAAGTCCATCTCAGTATACTTCCTATGTGGCAACAATTTCATTTTTGTCTAAAAGATTTTATTCCTTCAAAATTAAGGACTTTTCACATCTTGTTTAATGCCTTTGATTGACTGAATAGTGGTCCAATAAAGGTGTTCTTAACTAATTAATGTAGCTACTTTAAGTGCAGTGAAATGACTAATTAATTTGGCACATACATATATATGTTTACAAATATATATACATACATAATGCATATCTTATATGTACTCATGACATATGGCAAAGATCCAATGAGGAGATATGTGTATATATATGCATGATTTGTCATACCTATATATATTCACATAATTGTACATATGTGTATATTTCTAAGGAGTGGAATCAAATCCATCAGTCATTCCATAACACTACCTCAATCAAGTAAAGGCTTCTATTGGATTCAATCAAAAGCATTTATATATATATATACATATATATATGCATATATACATATCATATACATCCACACATATACATGTGTGTATATCATCTTTAACATCAAAGATCTCACAGTTGCTCACAATATAACATCAGTTTAAGATCTGGGGAAAAGCCATTCGATTTTAATGGCTAAAAGATCATTGGTGACTTTTGAGGGAAAATTTGCAGTAGAATGAGTTCAGAAACTAGATTGCGAGAGGGTGGAGAATAACAGGTGAAGAAGTAGAATCAGTAAGCATCAATAACTGTCCTTAGGAATTTGTTTCTGAAATGAAAAATTGATTTTAGGTCATCATAAGAAAGACAAAATGCCTAGAGATGGGAGGTCCTAGGTTCAAATCTGGCCTCAGACACTTCCCGGCTGTGTGACCCTGGGCAAGTCACTTGACCCCCATTGCCTAACCCTTACCACTCTTCTGCCTTGGAACCAATACACAGTATTAACTTCAAGACAGAAGGTAAGGGTTTAAAAAAAGTAAAAAAGAAAGAAAGACGAAAGGCAAAAGAAATGAAGAAGATAGGGGAAATGGGAAAACTTCCTCAATTTCACAGTTTATCTTTGAAAAACCTTAGGATCATAGAATTTTGGTTGTAAAGCACCTAAATGCCAACTGGTTCTACCACTAACAATAATTATGCTGATGTCACTCACCCAATGCTCCAGATCTGTCGGTGTCCTCTCACCTTCTTACTCATGCAGACTATAAGGAGCTCAGAATGTCCAGTATAGGAGCAGAACATGCTTCATCATCCTGGTTTTCCAATTCAGTAGGGAAGCAGTGGGGGCCCCAGAGAGGAAGGGTGGCAGAAACCAAATCAATCCAGTCCCCAGTCCCCTGCCAAATGCTCTTTTCAAGTGAGTCCCTTTATAACACCAGCTTAAACACTAAGATCGATCCTCTAAGCTCCTGACATTCCCTTACGCATTCTGCTTCTTGTCTCAAATCATTTGCTCTGTAATCTTCCATACATGGACTGATTCCTCCATCTCTATATTCCCTAATCATTCTTCCCTCTAAAACACTGTACCTACCTTTCAAATATTCTGCCACATATTCTGAGACTAGTTTCTCCCATAACAATTCTAGCAATAGTGTGAAGGGTTAAGCTCAATTCCTCTTAAACAAGTTTGTAGGATTACAGGTATTTACATATATATCCTGGTACAGCACATAGAGTACTGAGCTTGGAATCAGGAAGACATCTTCTTGAGTTCAGTGTAGCCTCAGACACTAACTATGTGACTCTGAGCAAGTCACTTAATCCTGATTGCCTCCATTTTTCATTTGTACAATGAGCTGGAAAAGGAAATGGCAAACCACTCTAGTATCTTAGCCAAGAAAATCCCAAATGGGATCTCACAAAGAGTTGGAGATGATTGAAATGACCGAACAACAATACCCTGTTAAATCCACCATAATACAATTGTCAAACCCTTGAAAGTGATTGTTTTTCATCCCTGAGAGTTATAGTGATATAATGAATTCATAATCAGAAGAACTGAGTTCCATCCAAGTTTTGCTGCTTGTTCATCTGTTGTCTTAGCCAAGTGAGTTTCTCGCTCTAGGTCTCAGTAATTTTCTCTTTAAAATGAAAGTTTGTATTAAATGATCTCTAAAAGTATGATCCTGTGAACTTCCCACTTCTCTCTCCCCTTCTTTTGTCTTCTTTTTTCTTCCACACCCCACCCCATTTATATCTTGGGCCTCACCAATGACCTCTCTGGTGCCAGAGATTAAGCTGTCTCCTATACAGACTAATGTTGAGTAAATCCACATGGCAAAAATTTCAATTTAAGCAAATCAGATGGTGGCTATTCTGCCTTAAGCCTCTACACCAAGTAAAACAACATAATGACTAATCAGAGAAGAAGAATAAATCAGACCTTCAGTTCTTCCTTTTAGTATGGATATTTGAATTATCTTATACTAGAGGGTAACTATAATGTAGATAAGGTTTGTGTTTCAGTTATGAGTTGGATTAGGTAACCTCTAAGACCCCAGGCCAGCACTGATTATATTCAATACCTTTTAACTAGAATTTATTAAACACCTACTGCATATTGAGATCTGCATTGGATGCTAAATGAATAAAAAATCTAGACAAGACATGGAACTTACATTGTTATCATAACAGAAACTTAACTTTATAGAGCATTTGAATGTTTACAAAGGAATTTCCTAACAATAATTCTTTGGGTTAAATATTAGAAGATTACTACCTCCATTTTACAGATGAAGAGACAGAAGTTGAGTGAGGTTAAACAGAATGTCCAAGGTCACTCAATTATTATGCATCAAAGGCAAGATTTAAAATTAGAGTTCCCAATTCTGAGTTCATCAGAATTTCTATTACACCATGCTGCCTTTATTTTTGTTTGTTTGTTTCTGATGACTTAAAAGAAGGTTTTTTAATAGAATTAACAGTTTTACATTGTTACCTTAACTTTGGGTGGCAAATGATATTTTGTTAACAAAATAATATCCTTCATTTTCCAAAACAATAGAACCAATTCAGAGTTCAGATGTTCCTTTGTTATGTTTCCAAATTGTTGTTCATTTGCTGCAGTGGTGTCAAGACTCCTTATGTACCCATTTGGGGTTTTCTTGGTAAAGATAGTGAAGTGGTTTGCCTTTTCCTTCTCCAGATCATTTTATAGATGAGGAAACTGAGGCAAACAGGATTAAGTGACTTACCCAGGGTCATACAACTAGTAAATATCTGAAGCCAAATTTGAACTCAGGAAGATGAGTCTTCCTTCCTCCAAACACAATATTCTATCTACTGCACCACCAAGCTGCCCATGTTTCCAAGAACACTAGACTATTCTGAAGGTATTATTTTATTCAGTCTAAAGCTCATAGGATCACAGATTTAGAACTCAAAGAGACCTTTGAGATCATCTAGGCAAACCCTCACTTTGTAGAGGAAGAAATAGAAGCCCAGACAAAAACTTCTTTCCCAGCATTCTATTCTTAGTAACATATAGAACTGGGATTCGAACCCAAGTACTTTGACTCTAAATCCAGAATTTTTTCTACTCTATGAAGGAGCCCCATAATCAAACTACAAGGAAGAATATGAATGTCATTTGGCTTTTGCATGTGAATGATATCATTTTGTTCTAACTAATTTAATCAACTAATTCATCTTCTGGGATTGTAGTTCCCTTGTAAATGCAATTATGTTTTCACAGTATGCTTGCTGATTAGGCAAAAAGGCTGAAATTGCACATCAGAATGTTATAATAAGGGTTACTTTTTAAACCACCAGATATAGTTTTTTTCTATTGTCTATACTTCAGCCAGTATTAGCCCTTCAAAGACTGGGGGGTTCATGGAGTGAGGTGGAGGGGGCGGGGAAGAGAGTAGAGGGAAGGGGGGGAGAAAAGGTTTAACTTTTTCTAATAAATATACCTCACTTGGATTGAGCCCTACCTAAGAAAGAAACTAGAAACTTCCAAAGTTAAATTTAAGTCTGTCCAATGAACTACCATACCATGCTAATAGAAGTCCATGCAAACAGTTATCATAGAATCTGTTTTTTTTTAAATTAATTGGAGCAGAAATTGAAATATAAAAAAAAAATAGAAATGTTCTCAGAACCCCTTCCCTCACTACTCCCCACCTACCCTACCCTGCTTCCCAGCATAATCCAATAAATTTCTTCCTCCAGGTTCCCACCTACAAAATGGAGAAACCAGGACAAAATGTCAGTAACCTTAAGCATCCACCACTACCAGACCTAAAAAGTAACTGTGGCCCACAAACATTGTTTGTGCAGAACCAAAGTTTTTACACATTCTCCAGAAAAGCCCTGGAATTTTCTTCAACTGTGAGGACTTAATACCCTCTTACTTGACTGGTAGACTAATTGTCTAGTCTGTTGGCAGACATATTCTTAGTCAACTCCATTCCACCCAGGCTCCATAGTTTAGGATATCTATGTCATGTCCACTATGTGACCTTTATACTGTTTGTCATCTGTCACCTTTCTGAAGCAATCATACTGCTTTTCAAGCACATAGTCCCAGGGCAGTCGAAGTCAGAAATTGCCACCAGGTTCACCCTTGAGGCCTGTATTTTTATGATAAGCATATCTATTTTTCCTTCATACGGGCCTCTATTACATCCTTCTTAACAATTTTACCATCCTTCCAAATTGCACCAAGTGTGCATACAAAGAGCTTACTGCAGACTAATCACATAGTGTATCAGGAGCACATAATGCAAAGTATCACATGAGAATTACATATGGAGGATCACAGGTCAAATGCTAATCCATAGCACAGAACATCACTCATCAGAGTGGCATACAAAGTATTATTATACTTTACCAACAGACTAATGTCCAGCTTATCACACATGAAAACTCCTCTCCCATTAGCCTGAGAGTGTCAAATCCCATCAGACCTCCATAGGCAGCATATTAGGCAAGAAAGAATAATCTCTGGATTCGACTTTCCCATTCTTGTGTCAGGTAGAAACAGTCTACAACTTCCTCTTAATTTGGATCTTGGTCCAGCCCTTCTCTCTTTTACCCTTAATAACTGATTGCATTTGCAAAAATAAATAAATCCATTTCCTAAGCAGACTAACTAAGAAAGAAAATTTATATAACTCCTAAACAACTACTCCAAGTTCAAACTCCACTGGAAAGACAGACTGATTGTCATTTACTTCTTCAAAAGCAAGCATTTTCTGCCTCTGATACAACAGGTAACTCTCAATTGATAATGAAAAATTTCAGATAGCAAAGTTGTCTTTCAGTGGTAAGAGAATATAAAAGAAAACAATAAACCACAGAAAATCAGATTCACTGAATCTTCCTAATTTCTGCTCTAGAATATGATCTAAGATTCCAAAAGCTTATTATTTTAAAAACTCATTTTTAAAAAGGGTCCACCAGAGCCAATCTCCATTCCTTCCTAGCTCTTGGACCTCACCATATCTCACTGTGGGTACCTTCCCCTTCCTCCAAGCCAGACTTTTTTCTCTTTTTTATGTGTTATTCCCATTAAAATTTAAGACTCTAGAGGGCAAGACTTTTCATTAATTTGCATCCCCAAGACTTAGTACAGAGCTTGGTACATAGTGTAGGTACTTAATATCTTCTCACTGACTGACTGCTAACTAAATCTACTTTTCCTCATTTCACATATGCTGAAAACAGGAATTCTTTTTCAAAATTAAAATATCAGCAGATTATATATATGCATATATATACACACAATATCTCTAGAGAGAAATGAAATAGATGTGTACTATAACAAAAATCCCAAGTATTTTCATGTAATGAATATCATATACAATATATAATAGAAGCCCCTTTGTGAGAAATGTCAAAAATCTGAAGTGACAGCAGACTGGCCAATATAACAGTAAAGAAAAGTGATATATGTTGGAGGGGATGTGGCAAAATTGGGACACTAATAATACATTGCTAGTAGAGTTGTGAATTGGTCCAACCATTCTGGAAGGCAATTTGAAACTATGTGCAAAGGGTTTTAAAAGAATGCCCATCCTTTGATCCAGCCATACCACTGCTGGGTTTGTAACCAAAAGAAATAATAAGGTAAAATACTTGTATAAAAATATTCATAGCCACGCTCTTTGTGGTAGCAAAAATATTGGAAAATGAGGGGTTGTCCATTGATTGAGGAATGGCTGAACAAATTGTGGTATCTGATGGTGATAGAATACTATTGTGCTGTAAGGAGTGATGAACTGGAAGATTTCTATGTGAACTGGAAAGACCTCCAGGAACTGATGCAGAGCAAAAAAAAGCAAAGCAGAACCAGGAGAACATTGTACACAAAAACTGGAACATTGTGGCACAATCAAATATAATAGACTTTTCTACTAGTAGCAATGCAATCATGCAGGACAATCCAGAGGAATTTATGAGAAAGAACACTATCCACATCCAGAGAAAGAACTGTGGGAGTAGAAATACAAAAGAAAAACATAGGATATCAAACATGTAGTTTAATGGTGATATGATTGGGGGTTGGCATTAAAATATCACTCTATTGCAAATATGAATAATATGGAAATGGGTTTTGAACAATGATACATGTATAACCCAGTGAAATTGTTTGTCAGCTCCAGGAGTGGGGAGAAAGGGAGGAGAGAAAGAACATGAATCATGTAACCATGGAAAAATATTCAAAATAAATAAATAAATTTAAAATAAAATAATAATAATAAACCTTTTTTAAAAAACTTAAATGTAACTCTTTACTACTTCTACTCATTACTCCTATTACCACCATCTGGAGACAAAAATAAAAATATATTTCATCCATAAAAAAAATTTGAAGTGTGACACCTCACCTATTATATACCTCCTGGAAGAAGAAAAATGAGGTGAAAAGTTAATAATACATACTGGAAATTTTCTGGAAGAATTTTCTGGCATTTAATTATAATGACCAACATTTCATTCTTTTAAATGTTTGGTAAAAAGAAATCTTACCAAGAAAGAGAATTAAAACAATTTGGGACACAAAGCACCTGCAACCTTCCTTGTAAACTGAAACTATTACTTATTACTCTGGGGTTCAGGTTTCCCTCCAGACATGATTTTGTTGCTATTAAAAGTCTGAATGTGAGATGGAAGCAACTATGATAGGAGAAAAATTGGCTTCAAGTAGATTTAAAGGTGATTTTTGTTGTTGTTGTTGTTGAAAAGCACTGGATTCTCACTCCCAAGGCCACCTGAAAGACAAAAGTAGAAGCAAATGCCAAAAATGTCTTGAAAAGTTTTATAAGGCCATCCACCCCCTTCCCTCCTGCTGCTCCTTTGCAGAAGAATGTTTGTCTCCAGTGATATGCCAGATCATTGCTGACCATATCAAAGACTATTTGAGTTGATGTTTCAGACTTCAGAAGTCATAAGGTCCAACTGCCTCATTTTCTGAGTCCCAGAGGGGATAATAATAATAATAAAATAACTACAACTTACATAGCATTTGTTATGTAGTAGACATTGTGCTAAGAACTTTACAATTATTATCTCATTTGACACTCACAACAATCCTGAGAAATAGATACTATTATTATCCCCATTTTACAGATGAGAAACCTGAGGCAAGCAGAGATTAAGTAATTTGAAGGGTCATACAGCAAGTAAGTGTCTGGGGCCAACTCATCCCTGACTCTAGACTAAGCATTTCCCCAGTATCAAAGATCATTGCTTTTAGAAGGGACCTTGAAGGTAATGAAATCCAGCATCTTTTTATGGATTAGGACACTGATGTCTAGAAATGACAACTGCCTTACCCATAGTAGACATATAGCTAGTAAGTGGTGGAACCAAGATTTGAACACCCAGATCCTCTGATTCTAAATCCAATATCCTTTCCTTAAGGGAAACCAAAATCAAGAAAGAAAGAGGGAGAGAGAGAGAGAGAGAGAGAGAGAGAGAGAGAGAGAGAGAGAGAGAGAGAGATTGAGAGAGAGAGAGAGAGAAAACTTCCTCAAATACTTCCAGAAACATTCTGATATACTATAGGGGCTATTTAATTGAAGATAGATCACATTCATGATTAATAAGTATTTAGCATTACTTAAGATGGAGAGATGGAAACACCCATAAGAGTGATACTAGGGATCTGCTTGTGCAGGTGTGGATACTCTTCACTGGTTTATCACATGGTAGGAAGCAACTTCTTCCAATTGGCTATATATCCAGAACTGTCTGGATCATTAAAACCAACTAACTAGTACAGTGTCTGTATGTCTGTATGAATCTCTCTCTCTCTCTCTCTCTCTCTCTCTCTCTCTCTCTCTCTCTCTCTCTCTCTCTCTCT
>NC_058131.1:202718266-202761888 GCF_016433145.1 Gracilinanus agilis | reverse complement strand
TATATATATATCTTATATGTATTTAAAATATAATATTATATATATCTTATATGTATTTAAAATATAATATTATATATAATATATAAATGTGTAATATAGTAATAATATATAAATATGTAATATAGTAACATATTACATATTTATATATTATATTACATTACATATGTAATATATATTACATTTTAAACTAGTTCAGACTGCATAATAGTGTTCAGGAAGCTTGGGAAAACAAATGCGGTCTTTTTTTTAAAAAACTCTTACCTTCTGTATTGGTTCTAAGGCAGAAGAGTGGTAAGGGCTAGGCAATGGGGGGGGGGGTAAGGGACTTGCTCAGGGTCACACAACTAGGAAACATCTGAGCATTTGATTTGAACCCAGGACCTCTTATTTCTGGGCCTGGCTTTCAGTCTACTGAGCCACCCACCTAGCTGCCCCCCAAAATGCAGTCTTAAATGCTTTTTCAACAAAATATTAATATTACAAAAGGTGATTTTAAGCTAGCTGCAAGCATAAAAGTGATTTTAATAATCCTCGAATTATTAACAATAAAGGTATAAAACAGAGACATAAGCTCACCAAAGGTGTTCACCATCATCATGGAGGATATGAAATCTAGAATTAAAACACAAGAAGAATTCCTTATAAATTGTGAGGTACTCCACATGTTCCTGTTTGCATTTTTCACTACATGAATTTCATTAAACTCTACTACTACACAGACTACTAAAGGAGATATTTATGAATGAGAAATCAATTAATCCAAAATTTATGAAGTGTTTAACAAGGGCCAGGCACTCTACTAAACTCGGGGGATACAAAAACTAAACAAAAAGGTTTCTGCCCTCAAGTAGCCACTTTTCTAATGGGAAAGAAAAGATATAAGGAAACCTTAGAAGGGATGGGGATTAGCAAGAAGGGAACCAGGAAATGTCTTTTGGAGGAGGTGGCCCTTAAGCTGAGTTTTAAAGAAGTTAGGAATTCTAAGAGTTGGAAGTTTGGAGGGAGAGTATTCCAGGCATCAGAAGCAGCCAGTGCAAATTGGAGATGGGAATGACATGTGCAAGGAATAGGAGATAGATCAGGATGGCTGAATTGTAGAATGTATGGAGAAGAGAAGAATATAAAAAGATTATAAAAGGTGAAAGTATCTAGTTTGTGAAGAACTTTAATGCCAAACCAATGCATTTCTATTTGGAACAAGAGATTAAATAGAAAGCCATTAGTGTTTGGTTGGGAGGAAAGTGGCATGATCAGCTCTGTGATTTAGGAAAATCACTTCAGTCACTATGTAGAGGATGAATTGGAATAGGGAAGACATGAAACAGGAAGAGCAATTAAAAAGCTACTGCAATATTTTATAAATGAGAAGGAATGAATTAAGATAGGGTCTTGAAGAATACCTATACGTGTGAAAGAAGGAGATGATATATGCAAGAGATGTAGAAAAAAATCAAAATGATATGGCAAGTGATTATGTGGAGTGGGAGAGAGAGGACTTGGAGATGACACTGAGTTTTCAAACCTGGGTAACTAAATGAGGGTATCCTGGAGAGTCATTAGGAAATTCATAAGGAAAAGGGGTCTACAGTATTCCAGGTAGATGATAACTCAACTTCTCTTTATGCTAGCTATTCAGTATAATAATTTATAGTAATTGGAAACTCATTTCTTTGCACAGTAGTTTATTCCATCGTTGAATACGTCTAAATGTTAAGAAGTTCTATTTATGTTGGATCAAAATTTGTCTCCTAGGGGGCAACTGGGTAGCTCAGTGGATTGAGATCCAGGCATAGAGATGGGAGGTCCTAGGTTCAAATCTGACCTCAGACACTTCCCAGTTGTGTGACCCTGGGCAAGTCACTTGACCCCCATTGCCTAGCCCTTACCACTCTTCTGCCTTGGAGCCAATACACGGTATTGACTCCAAGTGGAAGGTAAGGGTTTAAAAAAGAAAAAAAAATCTGTCTCCTAACACTTTATAGTATGATAAGATTTATGGTTAGAAGGAAGCTTGGAAATGATCATCTAGTCCTACCTACCTCTTATTTTATAGATGAGAACATTGAGAGGTAAACTTATTCATGGTCACACAGCTAGCAAACAAAAAAGCTATTTCTACTTTGCCCCCGATTCCACCACTTGGGACCACAATGGATGAATGTAGTATGTCCCAAAAGTCATAGTATAGTTTTTTTGTTTTATTTTTAAACCCTTAACTTCTGTGTATTGGCTCATAGGTGGAAGAGTGGTAAGGGTGGGCAATGGGGGTCAAGTGACTTGCCCAGGGTCACACAGCTGGGAAGAGTCTGAGGCCAGATTTGAACCTAGAACCTCCCATCTCTAGGCCTGGCTCTCAATCCACTGAGCTACCCAGCTGTCCCTCACAGTATAGTTTTAAGACAGATCATAGAAGCCCCCTAACAATCAGAAATGCCCAATGGCAAAATGGACTGCCTTACCAAGTATAGTAAGCTAACTGGCAGTATTCAAGGGTGCACTGGATGGTGGGTGTTGCAGAAAGGATTTCTCCATAGATATGGGTTAGATAAGATGGTCTCTGAGGCTCTTTACAGCTCTAAGATTGTGGGATTCTGTGACCAGGCACAAAATCCATCTGCATCACAAATATGCCTCAGGCAAACTTAGTAAGGGCTGTCAAAGGACATCAAGGAAAATGGACATAAGGTGACTTGGGCCCATCACTGCAACTTCACAGAAAGACAGAAGGAAAAGGAGAACTTGAGAACATTATAATTAATTTTGCTTGAAGTAGGCTAGGCTGTTTCTGCATGTCAGAGGAGGCTGTCAAAATAGACAGCATTTAGGAAAGAATAACAAAGCTATGATGTGCTTTTTGAACTAAAATCAAAAAGGAAGTCAGCCTCATTATGTGAATGCTTCACTGGTTACAACAGGCCTCTCACTGCCTATCGGACCTGAAGAGTTAACAACTGGCTCCCCAAATGAGTCTCCCATCTAAGACTCAGAACACCAAATGGATTTGAAATTGCAAAAGCTGTTGAAAACACATCTTTCCTTTCCCCACTCCCTGAAATCAGAGCAAAAAGATAAATACATGAGAAGAATAACAAGATCTCAAGGTAGAAAAAGGATACTCTATTGGTCTTAGGGCTCCTCTGAGAGCTCATCGTGCTATCCGGTACTCAGGTTTATGACTCCACAAGGACCAGAAACAGAATGGAAAGACTCATTTGCACCTGTGCAGACAGAGAAAAGCAGGTTGACGAGAAGATGAAAACACATGGCTCACGGGGTATCACAGAACCTCATCTGTCTAACTCCACCTTTGCCCCACAGGTGCCGTTCAAGGACTCGTGGGAAAATTCCCTGGAGCAGAGCCAGAAAACCTGAATTTGAATTTTTGCTCCATTTCTTACTATTTATTGAACTTTGAATATGCAGCCTCATTTCTCTTTGCCTCCATTTTCTCATCTCTAAGTCTTATCAAAAATCATAATTAGAAACTGTTGCACCTGGAGCAGCATTCAAGAGTTTCCCAACCATTTAAGAACTTTCTAGTTTAATTATTCTTGCTAACCTCTTCTGTTTTTAGTCTGTTGAAGGGCTGTGGCAAGTGCAATCAGAACCTCTAAATTTGTCATCCTTAGAAAAAGCCCAGATTTCTCTCTACCCTACTTACAGCTTTGCCTAGGATGCTAATTTCCCCAGACACGATAACCACCATCACAACAGAACTACAAGGAGAAATAAGTTAAAAAATACAACAAAAGCTATGGACTTGTTTCCTGGCTAGGAACAAATTGGTTCTAATTTTCTCTTTTTTTCTTTTTCTTTCTCTTCATTCTTCTCATCCCCAATATATATAATGCTAAATAAGGCAAGAGAAAAAAAAATCCCTCAGTCAGGAGAATTCACTAAAACTGAAGGATATAATCTTTAAAATGTCTGTTTTCCCCAACAAATGACACTTGAAGCATCTAAAAGCATAATATATATGTATATACATATATATGTATATATATATATACATATTTAATCCTTATCTTCTGACTTAAAATCAATACTTTGTACAGGTTTTAAGGCAGAAGAGTAGTAAGGGCTAGGCAACAGGGGGTTAAGTGACTTTTCCAGGATCACACAGCTAGGAAGTGTCTGAGGCCAGATTTAAACCTAAGATTTCCCATTTCTAAGCCTGCTTCTCAATCCACTGACGCATGTAGTTGCCCCCACATTATAATATTTTTGAGGATAATTCCATACAAAAAAAAAGCATTTTAAAGTCTTTTGATTGAATATAATGAAAAGAACATTGTACTTGGAATTAGAAGACCTAGGTTTGAACCTAAAAAAAATACAGTGGGAAAAGTATACTAGGGAATGAGAAAAGGCTAAGGAATCAGAAGGCCTGGGTTAGTTTGATTGTGACTCTCCACCCTCCACTCCCATATTACTGTGTGTTCTTGGGCAAATTACCTAAACTCTCTGAAATTCAGCTTCCTTGCCTATAAAATGAAGGGACCACAAAAGTGTCTGAGGTTGATTAATTTTGAGAATCATGATCTGGTGCATGGGTCTAGAGATTTCCAATGAGAGAACAGAACAAGGAAGGGCACCCAGAATTCTTTTCTAAAAGCACAGAGGTGCTTTGATCTAACCTAGAAATCAAAGCTTTTCTGATATATCCAAGAAATGGTCTACCAAATCAGGGCAGTGTGGTCCAGCAAAATGAACACCGATCTGAGATTTAAAGCAACCATGGCAGGGGTCCTAGTGCCAGCCACTAATTTGACCTTAAGTAAATAGAGTAAATAATTTTCTCTCTGGGCCCCAGTATCCCCAGCTGCAAAGGGAGCTGGCAATTTGGATCGGGTCACAACTAAGGTCCCTCTCTCTGCCCTAATCCTGTATCAAGCCATGCCAAGGTCCTTTCGGTACCCATTGGCTGGATCTTTGAATCACTAGATGGAGTTGTGGAGCTGAAATGTGATTCTGCTCACATAGGGTGACAAGCTCTCCGACTCACTGCTTCAAGGTCATTATGCTGTTAGAAAATTATGTGATAAACTTCCCTTGCCATCAAAGTGGCTTCATTTTTAATACTCCAATATTCTTGTTAGAGGCTCTCCGGATGGAAGGATGAAAGTGTTCCCAGCTACGCAGTAATGACAAATGGAAAAATCAGTTACAAGCCTTCCAAGAAGGATGTTAATGAGCAGTCAGAATCCCCAGCCATCCCCTGCATAGACTGGAGATGAATGCAGAAAGATCCTGGGAGGTGGGAGAATTGAAAGGAGAGGAAGGAAAATTAGAGACTGGAGTCTGAAATAACATGGACTCAGGAAGTGAGGGTGGGGGAAGGGGGTACCTTGATTAGACTCTTATCCATTCATAGGTGATTTTTCACCCAAGACCAAGGGTGAGAAATGCTGCCATCTCTTACATCATTTCTGGAGTCAATCTTCACTTCTGCCTTCTCTATGTAAGACAGTTTTCTATTTTCTTTTAAGGTGTTGAAGATGCTTTAGTATATTTCACAGGAAATAAGGAATGGAAACAGATGTATAACAAGCCTTTCTTAAACTCCTATTTGGAATTTGACTTAGCTATGGAATTCCCAAAGCTTTAGTTAAAGTCAATGATGGCTTCCAAACACATCCTGAGCTCTCTAGCCTGTGCCATGGCTCCAAATGTCCTCTATGCCTAGAATGTCCTTTTCTCACATTTATTTTTAAGCTTCTGTTATCCCCTTAGGAGAATATTCTTTTTTCACTCTCCAACTTCTAATGAAATGGAATCTTGCATATAAGATAGTCAACAAGTACTTGTTGACTGAAAAAAAAGAAAGGTCTCACTATCTGGCCTTTTTTCACTGAAGTGCTTACAATCCATGCAGTATGCTATAATCTCTGAGTCATCAATAGTCAATATCATACACATTAGCAATTTAATGACAGCATTATAAAATGACAAATTCCATTCTTGGGCCAATATCTTAACCAAAATGCAAAAGAAACAAAAATCAAATCTATCAATCAATACAGGAATGTAGATGTGCTCTTTGTTCACCTCTTATTCATCTAGAGCAGTGATTCCCAAAGTGGACACCACCACCCCCAGGTGGGTGCTGCAGCAGTCCAGGGGAGTGGTGATGGCCACAGGTGCATTTATCTTTCCTATTAATTGCTATTAAAATTTTTTTAATTAATTTCCAGGGAGCTAAGTAATATTTTTTCTGGAAAGGGGGCAGTAGGCCAAAAAAGTTTGGGAACCACTAATCTAGATATTCATACATCCTTAGTCTATAGGAGAATATACAGATGCATGACCTCAAGTTCAAAATATAAAAACACAGATTATTTTTAAAGCTGTTGGCAAATAGGTTTTTGTCTTAGGAGAAGCCAATTTCTCTCTTGAAGATTATATGTACATATGTATATGTATATATATATATAATATAAATAGTTGACTAGACAGTATTTATGGTCTGATTTCTCTTTATGTTCAGTCATTTAGTGGCCTTGTCCACTCCTGTGACATCAATGATCACACATCTATACAAATGATACCCTGACCTCTATATCCAGCCCCAGCCTCTTCCCTAGGCCTCTAGGCCACCTGCCATATCTAGACATCTCTCCCTGGATGTTCTCCTGATATTCAACATATCCAAAACCTGCCACTCTTCCCAACATCCTATTTCTGTTGCTAGCAATTAGATTCTCCCAGTTTTCCAGGCTGGAAACTTTGAAGTTATATTTGATTCTTCCCTCTTCCTTACTACCATGCCCAGCCAGTTGCCAAGTCAATCAATCCAGGGTAATTAACCTGCTTCAAAAACAGTAAGAGAGGGGAAAAGGTAAAAATCAGATGAGCGACAAGCCTTTATTATGTACCCATGATAAGCAAGGCACTGTGCTAAGCACTGGGAATACAAAGACAAAAATGAAAGTTCCCAAACTCAAGAAGCTTACATTCTATTAGAGGAAATATCTTCTATAATTATATATATATATATATATATATACACACACAAAATACATAGAGGAAAACTGGACCTGTTACTATGTTCATGTAGGGAGCTCCCAGGGTAGAATTTTCCCTACAATGTAGGTCAACATCTTCTCTTCAACTTATAGTCCTAAAGCATTGCCTAAGTTCTGGAGTGCAATTTGGAACTATACCAAAAGGGCTATAAAACTCTTTGACCCAGAAATATCACTATTATATCTGTACCCCACAAAGAGACCAAAAAAATGAAAAGAACCTATTTATACAAAAATATTTATAACAATTCTTTTTGATATGGCAAAGAATTGGAAATTGAGGATGTTGCCCATCAACTGAGGAATGGCTGAACAAGGTGAGGTATGAGACTGTGATGGAACATTATTATGCTATAAAAAATGAACAGGATGATTTCAGAAAACCTGGGAAGACTTACAAAGTGAAGTGAATAGAACCAGGAGAACATTGTACACAGAAACAGTAATGATGTATGATGATTGGCTATGAATGACTTAATTATTCTCAGCAATACAGTGATCCAAGACAATTCCAAAACACTCAGAATGAAAAACACTGTCCACCTCCTGAGAAAAACCTAATGGGGTCTGAATACAGATCAAAACATGTTTTTTTTTTAATTTTCCTGATAATTTTTGTGTTTTTTTCATCTGTATTTTCTATTACATGGTGACTAATATGGAAATCGTTTGTATGACTATACATGTATAAACTATATAAAATCATGTGCCTTCTCAAGGGGGAAGAGGAGGAAAGGAGAGACTCTAGAACTCAAAAAAATTCTTAAAAGCAATGTTTAAAATGTTTGTTTACATATAATTGAGAAAAAATAAAACAAAATGCAATATAAAAATTTTTAAACATTAAATTGGCAATCCTAAAAAAATTTAAAAATAAAGAGTTGCCTAGAACACTGAGAAGTTAATAGATTTACCCTGGGTCACACAGCCAGTAAATGTCAAAAGTGGAACTTGAATCTAAGTCATCCAGCCCTCTGTCCACTATGCTACAAACTGCCTTAGATATATATAGCTATAGAGAGACGAGAGACAGAAGCAGACAGAGACATAAATATATGAGAGAGAAAAAAAAACTATGTATTTATCTAGTTATAATTATATAACAGAAAGAAGGTAGATATTTCAGAAGTATCTTGAGGAACCAAGAAATATCTCATATGGAATGTATAGGTTTGACCATCTCACCCTCCCTTTTCAAAAATCTTCATTGATTGTCTATTGCTTACAAAATAAAATATAAACTCCTTAGCCTGACATTCAAGACCTTCCAAGATCTTGACTTCAACCTTCTTTTCAACCTTTTAAAATTCCCTTTTACACATTCAAATAAAACTTCTCTCTTCCCCAATCTCATATTATCCTATCGAGTTTTCATCTTTCCACCTATGCTGCCTCTCATGGACAGAAGAGATCTACATCCCCCCCCCCCCGATGTCTCTACATGTTAAAAATCCTTCCCATCCTTAAGAGTCCTAACTCATAAGTTATCTCTTCAATTACTCGATCAACAAGCATATATTATACACCTATAATGTGCCAGGCACAAATGGAAATAGCATGAATAATAATGATTATGATACTTAAATGACATTTATATATAGCAGATTAATATTTAGCAAACCCTTTAAAAATATGCCCTTATTTGGAAACAGCGACAGATTTGGAACCAGAGACTTTATTCAAATCCTGAGCAGTTTCTATTATTGACTGTGGCTCTTCATCTATAAAATCAGGAGGTTGGCTAGATGACCTCAAAATTCCTTCCAATTCTGACTTTATTGATCTTTTGAATCTGAGTGGTTGTAAGGTATTTGAGGGCAGAAATCACATCTATACTTGGTTATGTATCTCCTCTATCAAATAGCATGGTGCTTTATACAGATGCATTTAACCAACATGTATCAAATGCAGGGGAAAAAAGAAGGTATGCAAAAGCTGTGTTTCAGGAGATGAAATCTGATCTGAATAATAACAAAATCATTTATAGTTAAATATATCATCACTATATGTCATCATATCATGTTTTGAACATCATTCTAATGCTCAGTTATATTTCATTAAATTACTAGGGAAATGAATACTCTCCAATTCTTTACCATCTATATAACATACCTTTGATTTTTGGTCTGAGAAAAAAGCCAAACATCTTTAAAGGCCATCCTCTTTTGCTTCCCTGTAATAAAAATCAGCAAGGTTAATAAATGATTTCATCTATTAACTCTTAGAAATATGAATTTTTAGGATTAAAATATTCAGCTATAATTGGATCCTAAGAAATGAAATAATAATATAAAAATTGGCATTTGTATAGCACTTGAAGATTTATAAAGTGCCTTATGTACAATGCAAAAATTTCATTTGTATTTATATACGTTATTTTCATTGTGATATAAGTACAATAGGTATTATCTCCATTTTGCAAATGGAGAAAGGCTGAGAGAGATTAAGCATTTCAACCCTGATTATATAGCTAGTAGGTGGTATCTGAGATGGTATCTGAGGTGGGATTCAAACCCAGGTCTTTTGTATTCTTGTCCAGTGTTCTACCCACCATGCCATGCTACTTCCTCTCATAAAGAAGGTTAGCCCATCAAAGACAATAAATTATTTATAACAAGAGAGAGAGTGTCAGTTACCTCTCTATTCCACTGCTACTCAACTGCAAGTTCTAGTTCTGTATCAGAATGAAGAAAGGTAGGTGTACTCTAAGACAAAAATAATAATCATCATCTTAGGTCACATGTCTATATGTGCTTTCCTTACAACCCTGTAAGGTTATAAAGTACTTTCCTTACAACCCTGAGATGTAGATGGTAACAATTCTATTATCATGCCCATAATATAGAGAAGGAAACTGAGACTCCTAGACTTTAAATGATTTGTCCATGTACACAAAGAAAGTTGAAGAGATGAGATTTAAACCCAAGTCTTCTGACTCCAGATCTATTACTCTTTTCCACCTGACCTTGCTTCCCAGATATTAATTACTTTAGCACCATATATTACAGTATATTACAGTCCATAGTGACCTTGAGAGGTCCAATATGGTGTCTACTGATCCCTAGACTAGTAGACTCTTAAAAGTCAGGGAAATTACATAGATCCAAGATTAAATCGATGTCTAGGATCCAATGGAACAACTGGGTCTATGGATTCAATTCTGAGTACCCAAGATCACATTCTAGATACCTAGAACACCCTATAAAATATCATCCCCACCACACACCCCAGGAAATTTCTTGATCAAAGATTACCCAGAGCAAAACTAAAAGTTGGGGGTTACTCAAATCATATCAGCTTCTGGCTCACCAAAAGCTCAACCCAAACTATAACCATCTACGGAGACATATGAGAAGCAGCAGCATGAACCCAGGATATTACAATAAAAACTACCTCATTTCCTCTTCATTCAGCAAGAATTTATTTTTTAGTTTGTTCTAGAAGTAAAAATTTATTATTTAATCATTGCTAAAGCTATAAATAATATATCAGTTATGCAAACAGTATATAAAATCAACATTCTATTTTTAAAAACTAAACTATGTAATAAAGAGTAAGTTTTGGGAGCAGCTTGGTGGCTCAGAGGATTGAGAGCCAGGCCTAGAGATGGGAGGTCCTGGGTTCAAATCTGGCCTCAGAAACTTCCTAGCTGTGTGACCCTGGGCAAGTCACTTAGCCCCCCCTTGCCTAGCCCTTACCACTCTTCTGCCTTGGAACCAATACATAATATTGATTCTAAGATGGAAAGTAAGAGTTTAAAAAGAAAAGTAAGTTTTGAAAAGTTGCAACCACCACTATTGGTTTTAGATATTATTAAATATTGAATGTATAAGTTATATGCTTCTGAAATTTTAATATATTCACTTAAGTTGCAATGTATGATCAAGAAAATGAGATCTTCATCACCATCAAACATCTTCAGCAAACATTTTTTTAAATATCTATTATGTAGGTATCTTAGCATAGATACTAAATGTCTATCCTAAGTGCTAACAAATAAATGAAGATAAATAAGACACAGTTCCTGTCTTCAATGAACTTGCAATTGAATAAATGGAAGTAAAGCCTATATCAACAAGATACTAAGAATATTTGATAATGAGAGGGATCATTTCCAGCGTAAGTGTAGTGGGAGCCCCAAAGCAGGTCTTGTGAAGAAAGTAACATTTGAGTTGGATTTTAAAAGATGGATATGATTGAGTGTGGATGTGGAAGGAGGAATAGGAGAGGTGGCTGGGTAAGAACAGAGGTCAGGAGGCTACTGACTTAGTAACCTCAACTATAAGAAGCTAGAAACAAAAAAAGAAACATATTGAACAACATACATTACAAAAACTATGTATACGAGTATATTCTCTTTATTCAAAGGAGAGCCCCCAGCCATTTGTTCTTATGACAATGTTCTGACAAACAACTCATTTCTTTAGCACTCTGAAATGTACAGAATTTTCCTCACGACTCCATCAAGTATGTGGTACACACATTTTTGTATTGTTGTTGTTGTTATGTCCAACTTTATATGACCCTATTTAGGGTTTTTCTTGGCAAAGATTCTGGAGTGGTTTCACCATTTCCTTCCCCAATTCATTTTGCTCCACCAATGAGGAAACCAAGGTAAACAGAGTAAAGAGAATTGCCCGGAATCATATAGCTAGTAAATATCTGAGGCTGGAACTCTGATCCTTCTGACTTCAGGGCCAGCACTCTATCCACTGTACCACCTTGCTGCCCCTAGTATACAAATTCTTTTTCCTCATTTTAGAGATAAAGAAATCAAGACTCAGAGATGTTAAGTGACTCTCCTGTAGTCATACAATCAGTACCAGAGCCAAGATTTGAACCCAGGGATTCTAGGAAATCTGAACTACATCCCATAGAGGGCAAGGAATATGTGTGCTAAAACTTTAAAAGAGATTCCTCCCAAAAAAATAGTTCCATGACCACAAACCAAACAGCACTAAGAATGGTAGGAGGTAGTTATCTGCTTACATGTAGCACCTTGATGCCCAAGGAGGGCAGATAAATGGACTGTGGCTATATTTTCATATAACCAAATCATCCCAATTGGCACAGGATGCCCTTTGATAGCTTTTGCAGAACAATTTGTAAGTACTGAATTCCAACCACTTAAAAGTAAATACTAGGAGGGCTATTAGATACAAACCAGTCACTTCCTTTAGTATGTCATAAAAGAGTTTCTAAAACATTCCACAAAAGCAATGGACTGCAAAGACAAGCATCAGAGATGACAGAATGGTGCTTTATGGCCTTTTCCGGGGTCAGTGAAAGCATTTCCTATACAGAACTGACAAATGGTCCCTTTTGACTATGATCCACAAAGTATTGTGGCTCTGAACTAATAAAAGTTCTCCTCAGACATAAACTCATAGATGTGGAGTAAGAATGGATCATAGAGGACATCATTTTACAGATAAGGAAACTGAGGCCCAGAAAGTCATTCATCCAAAGTTGAAGAAATAGTAAACAGCAGAACTGATTGTGGCTCCTGGGTCAGAGTGAGGACTTTTTCTACTGTATCAGTCTGAAGCCATTCTTTTATGCTTGACATAGGAGAACGTATGAAGGGTACAATTATACTGACAAACTCATTTCTTTTTCTTGTTCACCCTAACTCATGAACTAATCAAAACAGTCCCCTGCTAACTTCTTCCACTTCTACCACAGGGAGCTCTGAGTTTGACACAGACAGAGCAGTTTCAGTGAGGAGACTGCATATCTATATCGAAGCCATAACTAGGACAGGGCAAGCAGGGATTTGTCCCTGAATACAAAAATTTAGGATATATTAAAAGAATATATGGAGTTTTAGCAGTTTTATCAATCCATCAACACTCACTTATTAAAAATATACTATGTACTAGTTACTAAGTTATACTCCAAAGATACAAAGACAAAAGCCAGACAGCCCCTGCCTTTGAGTCCTCAAGTTTACATTCTAATACTGTTACAAGAGTATATGTGTGTGTGTATGTTTACTCACATTTAAGATAGTGTGTATATAATATAATATTATAATAGCTTAATATTTATATAGCACTTATGTGAGGTAGCTATTATCCTTATTTCACAGGTGAGGAAACTGAGGCAGCCAAAGGTTAAGTGACTTGCCATGGGCCACATAGCTAGTAAGTATTTAAGGCTAGATTGGAACTGCCTGTTTATGTACAAACAGATCCTTTTCTTTTTATTCTTTTTTAATCTCTTTTGAATATAGACTTAGTAGTGGTATTGCTAGCTCAAACAGTATTCACAGTTTTATAGCCTTTGGACATAGTTCCAAATTGCTCTAAAGAACAGTTGGATCAATTCACAACTCCACCAACAGTGCATTAGTGTTCCAATTTTCCCACATCCCATCCAACATTTATTATTTTTCTTTTCTGTCATATTGGCCAATCTGATAGGAATGAGGTGACACCTCAGAGTTGTTTTAATTTGAATTCCTCTAAAGAGTAGTGATTAGTGATTTAGAGCATTTTTCCATGTTATGAGAGAGAGAGAGAGAGAGAGAGAGAGAGAGAGAGAGAGACAGAGACAGAGACAGAGAGAAAGAGAGAGGAGAAAACAGGAGAGGCTTCATTCAAAAGGTAGTGCTTGAGTGAGTCTTAAGTAAGCCAGCTAAGTAAAACCTCAAAAGAAGTGGAGGTGAAAAGAGAATTTGCTCCAGGAATGGGAGAAAAGGAAATATGCTCAGACACAGGGATGAGAGATGGAGTGTCTTTTGTATAGAGATGTAAAAGGGTAAATGAAAAGGTACTTGAAGGGTAATAACATGTAATAATGCATAAAGACGGTTTATTCAAAAATGAATAAAGATGGCTCAGTGTATAGAATGAAAGGCCTGGAGTCAGGAAAACCTGAGTTCAAATCTCAGACACTTACTATGTGACCCTGGAACAAGTCATTTAACCTCTGCTAACTCAGTTTCCTCATCTATAAAATAGGAAGAATAATAGTACCTACTTTCCAGGGTTGTTGTGAGGATCAAATGAGTTAATAATTATAAAGTGCTTTACAAACATTCAAGTGTTATACAAATATCTAGAAAGATCTAGAAAGGCAGTATGGGGCAAAATTATGAAAATGTTAAATAGCCAGGAGGAGTTTATAAGGTATGCTAGAGGTAATAGAAAGTCAATAGTATATGAAGTGGGGAGCTGCTATGGTCAGACCTGTTCTTTAGGAATATCACTTAAAAAGCAGCCACATAGTTAATGGATCAGACTGGGGAAATATTTGAGGCATATTAACAACTAAGACTTGGAAAGAATTAGTGAAAAAATAGGAAGCTACCAAATAGTGCACCAAAGGCCGCAGTCCAGGTAAGAATTTCCCCAACACATTACTGTGGGCTCCCTAGTCTCTATATGGATATATTTATGGATTTATGGATATATTTCATACTGCTTATCGCAGGTGCATATGGTACCATTTGCCCTAGGTGAAAAATGTGCTAGTTGTACCTCTGGTTCTTACAATACTTAAAGTTCATCCCTGAATTCTCATGTTGCTCCTGGATCCTATTAATTCTTTTTTTTAAAACCCTTACCTTCCATTCTAGAATAAATACTGTGTATTGGTTCCAAGGCAGAAGAGTGGTAAGGGCTAGGAAATGGGAGTTAAATGATTTGCCCAGGCCCATACAGCTAGGAAGTGTGAGGCCAGATTTGAGCCTAGGACCTCCCACCATCTCTAGGCCTGGTTTTCAATCCACTGAGCTACCCAGCTGCCCCCAAGCCTCCTAATTCTTTATCGCTTTCTCTCTATTTCTCATGTTAGATGAAAAGGAAGATGAAAATGTGATAAGGGGGCAACAAGGTATCCAAGAGCCAGATCTGGAGATGGGAGATCTTAGGTTCAAATCTGGTCTTGAATACTTCCTAGCAGTGTAAGTCATTTAACTGAGTAAGTCATTTAACTTCAATACTTAGCCCTTTCCACTTTTTTGCCTTGGAACCAACTTAATATCAATTCTAAGACAAAAGATAAGGGTTGTTTTTAAAAAAAGAAAATGTCTTAAATTAGTGAATAGGGATTTTATCAACTCTGATAAATGCTTTGGCTTAGGGGATTAATCATTTCAATTTACAATTATATAAAATTTGGTATTATTTGTCTCATTTTATCCTTGCAAGAACCCTGTGAGTTCAGAGTATAAGAAATTAATATGAATTTTTAATTTAAAGAAACTGAGGCTTTGACAAGTGGTCTGATTTACCCAAAGTCGCTTATTAAAGAAGTGGTACTTTTAGGTTTATTTCCTAAGGTGATCAAGGAAAAAAACCTATATGTCCTAAAACACTTATAATACCTCCCTTTTTGATGGTAAAGAACTGGAAACTGAAGGGATGCCAATCAATTTTGAAATGGCTAAACAAGTTGTAGCATATGATTATGATGGAATACTACTGCACCATAAGAAATGACAAGCAGGTTAATCTTTTTAAAATATGGAAAGAACTACATGGAAATATGAAGAGTGAAATGAACAGAACCAAGAGAACATGATATACAGCAACAGAAACATTGCTTAAAGAATGACCTCCAGAAAAAGAACTGATAAAGAGAAACAAGCAAGACATAGTTTTATGTATACATATATCTTTTTGTCAAATGATGCCTTCTCTAATATAGGGAGGAGAGGAATGGTAGGAGATTCCTGGGAATTTTAATGTAACAAACTAATTAATTATTTTTTTTAAAGTGGTGAAACCAGGACTCAAAAACTCAGACTATCTGACTCTAAATTTTGTTTCCCTCTCCAAATACCACTATGCTGCAGCAGTCATCCTACAACAACCTTCCTTTTTGAAACTAGTAGTCTAAATCAAATTGGTCTATGATTATGTGTTCCAGTTTTTTTTTTACTTTGGGAAACTGTAAGTTAACTAACTATATGTTGATCTGCTCCTAATGACCTCCTCCTCCTCTTTCTCCCTCCCAAACTGTCTTGAACTTACTGTGTATGGGTACATTTATAGGTGTATGCATATATATTCTATATATAACCTATAGTTATTATTTTTCTATTGATGCTATGTATTTTATCTTTACTTCTTGTTTTTCCATGATCAGGTAAACTACTCTTTGTAAGTAGGGATTGTTTCATTCATTATACTTATATTCCCAATAACTAGCAATATGTCTGGCATATGGTAGATGTTTAATAAATATTTATTACTGTTAATTATTAGGTTTTTGGTTTTCTGTTTATGAAAAGGGGCTCATGGAGCATTAACTAATGAATTGCCTTTGTCATTAATGTATTTACTATGAAAATATTACATTGTAAGGATCTACTCTGGTAAACATATTTCTTAAATACTGCAAGGGTTGCTTCTAAAATACCTTAAGTATAAAAAGAATTTTTACTAATGTTTCTTGCATTCTACTAGCTGTGAGTCTGCCTCCTTTATTTTTTTCTTTTAGGGAAGATATACTTAGATCTTTTACCAGTCAACGTTCTCACTTCAGATAGCCAAATTATTTGCTATGGAAATGACAAGAACTCTGTAAATATTAATTGAAGATAATGGATGCCTCTTAGGAAATTAGTGACAGGATCAATAAGGAAAACTTTCTGGGGAAAAAAGTATCTATTCCCATTGCTGAGTCCTTTCTTTTATAGATAGATTTTCATCTTGAGACTACAATAAGGAAAAAAATCAGAAACCAGAAAACAAAAAGCAGGAAATGAGATAATGTATAATGCCTAAAGAGAAACTGGAAATGACTATTTAAATACTTTGGGCACAAAGGAAAGATAAGGAAAACACTTGTTCTTTGTGAAACAGGAGTGGGAAAGAAGTTCAGTTTCATGGACACTGAAAAATAGTCTTTAAAGAAAATGAGGGAGAATACTGAAGGTAGAATTACAAAGAAGACCTGAATTTGATATCTAGTTCTGGCATTTCTCTACTAATATGACCTAGAGTAAGTCTCTTAAGCTCACTGAGGCTCAGTTTTGCACACTATAAAATGGGTATAATAATACCTGTTACACCTCATAGAAGCATTCGTGGAAATGGGCTTCAATATCTTTTTACAATGATGGGATTGGACTAGGGTGGCCTCTAAGGTCCTTTTCAGATTCTACAGACTGATATGTAACCACAAAGCACTACATAACTAGAAGCTATTATTAACCTTATTTTCCATTACTGTACTTCGGAAGGAAAAGTCATCTAACCAATGCATCTATCAAGGAGCACAGTGTTTCACAAAATAGGGAACTCACAATGGAATATTAGTCCTGCTCACAAGAGGCTTACAATATGGTTAACACACAATTGACATAAAACAAGTAATGACAATATAACTGATAACTATAACAGCTAAACTATATGATCAGTAAAAAATGAAGTAGCCCAGGAAGCCTTTGTGGAAAAAGTAGAACTCAAAGTGAACCTTTAGAATAAGATTAGAATCAGAAAAGAAAGAAATGCATTCCAGGTAAGAGGATCATAAGCCAAGGTATTGAAAGTGAGAATAAGGTCTGTGTATTCATGCCACAGAAAGACCTATTTGGAGGAGTCTCCATTAGGGAAGTACAATTGAATTGGCAGGTTAAAGGGAAATGATGGAGACTTGACTAGCCTAGAAGAGGTTACAGAACCAAAGAATCAGAATCACAGAAATTCCAAGATGGAAGAAAACTTGGAGACTGTATATTTCAATATATAACCAAAAAAGAATACTCTGAAGGATTGGTGACAAGTGGTAAACAATTCAGTCTCTACATAAAGACCTCAAATGAGAAGTAAGCCATTACCTCCTAAAGCAAGCCCATTCCATAACTGGAGAGCTCTAATTGTTAGTAGCTCTTACTTTATAACCAAACTAAATTTTTTATCTTTCCAACTACCACTGACTTCTAGAAGTTCTACCTTCTGTTTTCAAGCAAAATAAGTCTAAACTCTCTCATACACAACCTTTCAAAATACTTGAAGACAAAAAGTTATACCTACCATCCCAAAGTACCCACTTCATGTCTTGATTCTCCTAATTTACTTTAAATTATTCTTCATAAGGCACAATCTTTTTTCTTTTTTTAATTTTTAATTTTTTCCCAATTATATGTAAAACAATTTTTAACATTCTTTTTCGAAAATTTTGAGTTCCCAATTCTACATCTTCCTCTCTTTTCCCTCTCCTCTTCCTGAAAGGGTAAGCAATTTTGATATAGGTTATGTATGTGCCATCATGCAAAATATATTTCCATATTAATCATGTTATAGAATAAAACACATAAAAAACAAGAAAAAATAAGGAGAAGAACAGTCAATCTGCATTTAGACTCCATCAGAACTTTCTCTGGAGGGAAAGGGTATTTTTCATCATAAGTCCTTTGGAATTATCTTGGATCACTGTATTGCTAAGAATAGCTAAGTCATTCACACTTGATAATAGTATAATATTCCTGTTTTGTGCACAGTGTTCTCCTGGGTCCTGCTCACTTCACTTTGCATCAGTTCGTGTAAATATTTCTGTGTTTTTCTAAAGTATTCCATTAGGAGCTCTTCAGTAGCAATTAGAAGTCAGGAATACCTGGATTCAAATTTGACCTCAGATACTTCCTGGCTCTGCGACCCCAGACAAATTGTTTCATCCCAATTGCCAAGCTCTTGCCACTCTTCTGTCTTAGAATTGATACTAAGGCAGAAGGTAAGTGTTCAAGAGAAAAAATAGTATTCCATTACAATTACATACTACAATTTTGTTCAGCCATTCCCTAATTGATGAACATCCTCTCAATTTCCAGTTCTTTGCCATCGCAAAAAGAAGTGCTATAAATATTTTTGTACAAAAAGGTCCTTTTCCATTGTTTTTTAGCTCTGTACTCTTAGATATTTTATTTTATGCATTTAAAAACACTATTCTAAGAAGGAATCCATAGACTCAAATTGATTGCCAAAGAAATCCATAGCATAAAAAAGGGTTAGAAACTGACTAAATTATATTAATACTTGGAATCTATGGATTTTCAAGATATATTAAGATCAAATTCTCTATATAAAGCAATTATTTTCAAAAAGTGCTGGCACATTTGCTTTTCAGCTAGTATTTCCCCCAAAGGAGTGAATTTTTATTTTAGTCCAGTATGTTTCATTAAATATAGAATTCAATTTAACTTGTATTTATTGTCTGTTATGTTTAAGGTGCTAGGAATACAATGTGTGGAAATACAAAAATAAAAAATTACAAAGTCTTTCATTCCCAAGTCCCTGTTTACAATTTTAAAAAAATCTCTATGGGAAATTTGTCTGGATAAAATCTATCAAAATGTTCTATTTCTGGTGTTCATAGGTCTCCTTTACATTTAGATTGGTTCTGCTAAAAAATATGGAGAGTAATCCAGTAAAGAATATAATGATCCCTAGAAGGACTTGAGTTGTTTTCAAAACATGGTATCTAGAGATAGTGTAAGAAGGACAAGAATAAATCCAAGACGAAACTAAGATTTCAGGTTTGAGCAACTTGGTGAATGATGATATTACTGACAAAGTCAGGGAAGTTGATAAGAGGAACTCATTTTGTGGTAAAGAGTTAAAAGATGATGAGTTCAGATTGGAACACAATGTATTTAGGTAAAGTTCTAATCCCACTTCTGACATTTAACTCCTTTGTGTCTTAAATCCTAGGACTAAATTTCTGAGAGGTAAATCTGTTCACATAGATCTTTATGTTTTACAACCCAGAGAGGATGCTCCCACACAGGGAAGTTTTCCTATGATTTCAAAGTAACAAATCTTTTAAATATTCCTGGCCTTACATCAAGATGGTATGAAACATGAGACTAGTGCTGGACAGGACTGAAGATATAAATCTTGGAGTCATTAACATAGAAGGGATGTCTGAAGTCTTGAGACTAGAAAAGTTCTCTGAAGGATAAAAAATAAAAGGCTGAGGAATAAGCCAGGGGAAATAGCCAAAACCAGGAAGATGAAAGAGTTAAAAGAGATCATGAAGAAAACCAAAGAGGATAGTATAGCATCATGCTAAAGGAGAAAAAAAAACATTCAGAAATGGGAGCAAGAATGATCAACAGTATCAAAGGTGGCAAGAATTCAAGAAGAATGAGGCTAAAAGAGAGGTCATTGGATTTGATAAAATGTCACATATCTAGTCCTTTGCCAAATCTCATTTCTATCTTTATCTCCCTTAGAAACACCATCCCTTCTCATCTCCACCTCTTCTCTTCCCTGGACTCCATTCAAGACTCAGCTCAAACTTCACCTTCTCCAAAAGGCTTTTTCTGGTCCCTTCTTACCACAGCTATGATTATGTTCCATTTACTCTGTATTTATCCTGTATGTATCCAGTTACTTTCAGGTTGTCCTCCCTTATATTATGTGAGCCTCTCAAGGAATAGAAATGCTTTTTTGCCTATTTTATGTTCCTAGCATAATAATAAATGCCTATTGATTGAGTCAGTTTCAGGAGAATGGTAAGTATTAAAAAAAATCCAGTAAGGAGTTAAGAGTGAATAGACAGAAAATGGAGGAAGAATATTCATCAATTTGGCAGCCTAAATACCCAGCACAGAGCATAGAACATAGTAGGTGACAAAAAATTTTGGAAGGAAGAAAGGAGGAGAAAGCAAAGAAAGGAGGGAAAGTGAAGACAAAAAATGGGGAATAAACTAGAATGAATGGAAGGATTAAGTAAATTTTTGTAGATTAAAAAAAGCTATATATTCTGAAAATCAGAAGATAGAACCCAGTTGAGAAGGGAGAGACTGAAAATACTGTCTAGCAGTGAGGTGAAGGAAAGAACCAACTCTCTTAGGAATCAGAAGCAGATGGGATCTAGGGTTGAAGGAGAGATAAGTTAAGAGAAGGAAAAGGATGGCCCTTCCTCTGAGACTAGGGAAAGGACCCAATTACTGGAAAAGGCAAAACCTAAGAGAAAGCAAGAAGTCACTCCCAAGAAATATCCTTGAAGTTATAGATGGCCTGAACAAAAGGAATCTGTCTAAATCTTCAGGATCTGATTTATATCACAAGATGCTGAAAGAAATGTCTGCAATCAATCAAAAGTTGCCATTAACTAGCCTTAAGAACTTCTAGTAGATGTGTGATATGACTGAAGTTTAGAAAAGAGTCATTTTTAAACCTATCTTTCAAAAAGAGGGGGAAAAGACATCCCTGGACATCAAGAGACATGTCACTTTTGAGTTCTAAAACTCAAAAAAAAAACCTGAAGGTGTAGTGCCCCAAAAAAGTAACAAATCTAACTAAAAATCTTTGAAAATTCACAAATTTGAGAATGAAAATCAATATTGTTGGTTTTGTTAAGGATAAATCAAGCCAGATTCATCTAATTTATTTCTCTGAGATAAAATGGTAGATTGATAGGAAAACAATACCTCTATCTTTCCTCTAAGAATTTTCTCGATTTGCTGCTCCTAAAATCAAGAAAATGAAGAAATTACAAGTTTAGGGAATACTTTTAAAAAATCTTAAGACTGAATTCTGAGGTCAAAATCTTTGCAACTGACTAGATTCATGAACTTAGACAAATAACAACCTATATGAGGCTTGGTTTCTCCATCTGTAAAACGAGAAGTCAGATTCTATCATTTCGAAGTCCTTATTTCAATTCAATGAATCTATCAATCATTCATATATTCAGTTTTACTATATACACTATTATCGATTAAATCACAGGTCCATTCTCTATTCTTTATGCTAATGTCTATCTGGTAAGGCAGTATGTGTATGTGTGTTTTTTTGTATACACTGTACTGTATATGCATGGTACAGTGCATCATATATGTGTCTAAAATATATTAATGAAATTGATACATTAATAAAATCAAAATGCAGGAAATTATGTTAAAATAGTATATGCATGTATATACAAGAACACATATGTGTATGTACACATATATATTATTGTAAAATATACAATAGATCTACAATATATGTACATTATAATAATATGTATATGCATGTATAATATATACATGTGTGTTTTAACATATTTTTCTATGTTTTTATTTTATTCATTTGAGGGAAGGAAAGAACTAGAATTATGATTTGATTAGTATAGGAAACCCCTACTACCAATGCATATTGACAACTGCTATACAAATTAATGTCATAGAAAGTTGCCTAGGACATTGAGACACTAGATAATTTTCTCAGAGACAGAGATGTGTCCAGAGGAAAGTCTTGAGCAAAGGTCTTCCTTATTCTGAGGCCAGTTGTCTATGTCTACCCAAGCCTCTCCAAGCTTGCTTGCTTTAAACAACAGATGCATTCCTGGGAAAAGTTGCCTATAAATCAAAAGGAGTCATTCTTTCATCAACCCAGTATATTCGAGGTCCTGCATTCTCATTTCTGATTTATCTTCATTTAGAAAAGTTTTCTAACAAGCAAGTGTCTGTCAAGTAGTTAATGATCTGAAATATAAACATTTAAATATATCAGGAAATCTTCTAAACCAAAGACCTTGGACAAAGTGTCATGTAGTATGAAAAATCACCTTCTCCTGTCCTTCCCTTCAAACATATCTACTTTAAAATTCTCAAACCTGATCTACGGCAAAGCCTTAACTGAGGAATTTTTACACCTGAGAAGCAAGCACCCCCCCAGGGGGACAAGCAGCACAAAATACCCCAAACTGAGGGAGGGAGAAAGAGAACCCAGGACACGAGGTAGCTAAGGAAAAAGTAGAAACCAGAGCAGGGTGAAAGGGGAGTTCACAGTAGCTCATTTCCTATCTTAACTAATTTGTCTTGTTAAATAGGTGCTATGTCTGTTTAGCATGTTTCCATTCTGGCAAGTATTCTCAGCACCCTCTAAATTCATTACTTTGGAACAATGCCCCAGACTCCCTGCCCTGGTTATGGCTATGAACTACAGGATTCCTTAACGCAAAACACAACTCTTGTTATCTGTCATATTAGAAAAATCTGTGTAAATGGCTAGACTATCCTGAAAAAGGAGTTGGAGATTACAAATCATCACTATTGCCTTTCTTTAATATTCTTTATTATATATCCAAATGTTTTCCTTGTTATATGTTCATATAAAGATACCTTATACACATACATATTATATGTCTACATATATATCTATGTCTTCATACATCCATGTGTGTTTCTTTAGAGAATAGATGTATGGATGTATAGATAATTTTATATATATTTATATATCTGTTTCTATAGTGAACACATATCTATATATACATACACACATGCATCATATACACATATGTGTAAGCACATAAGCATAGAGTATCCCAAAAGTCTTAGTGCAATTTTAAACTTTAATAGGGGTATGCATATGTGTGTATACATACATATAAATGTATATAAAACACTTGCACCTTGGAACATCCCCAAAAGCAGTGTCCAAAGAGTCCTTGCAAGTTGGGTGTCTTGTCTTTTTATTACCCAGGTTCTTAACTGCCCCAACTGCCCCCTCTCCTGGAGTTCTGGGAGGCAGTGTGGAATTCTGTGAGACAGCCTTAACCCTACTTAAGATCATGGATGTCACAACCTATTATATCTGAGAGGCAGGTTGGTGTAAGGGATGTAGATGGTCTTGAAGCCCAAAAATCTGAGTATGTATACATATCTATATATACTATTTTTTAAACAGAGTAAACTATGTGATTTGAGTCACCCAGCCTGTTCTGTTATCAAATTCAATAAGCCTGGATATTAGCTGCCATTCTAACATAACCCTATTCATCAGATCCAAATACACCGGTTATGATGAACCAGACAGACTTGATGAATGCAAGGATTCCCTGTGATGAGGCCTTCCTCTTGGAAGAATGAACTTTGGGCTAATTTCAGACACAAAATGCAACTAAAGCATAACTTAAAAGCATTTTCAGACCCATATCTCCCAGAAGAGCAAAAAAAAATCCTAATGTTAAAAAAAAATCTGTATTTGGGCTATGCCTACAATATGTTCATCAAATTTTAAGTGTGTTTTTGAGTGTCTATAAACAGGCAGCTCAGATTTCCTGCAGCCACTACTGCAGTTTGAAAAGGACAGTCTATTTTTCATTCCAGCTTAATAGACCAACAATGTGATCTGCTTCCATAGGACTACTTTTTTGCACAGACCTAGAGTTTTTCCCCCTTCAAATATCATGTAGACAAACCCTAATGATCAAAAAATGGGAAAATAAATGCCCTGACTGGGGCAGGATATTATATGGCTCCACGTTATAGAATCTCGGTACATTCAGAAGAGCGGAGAAAGACCCTCAGTCCCTACTTACCACAGTGCTGCTATTTCTCATCTTGGCTTTCTCGAGGGGGAAGACTGCCAAGTTCGCAGAAGATATGTGGAATGAAGAAAAAGGGCTCCTGAAAAATCTAATTTGTCAATTCTGAGTGCCTGTGGACCTTCAAGCCTCTTTCCAACTCATGTTTCTGATTTTCTTTTCCTCGAAACTACTCAGGGGAAGGAATTTTTTTTTCACCAAAATATGGCTGTCAATTTAGAGAAACCAAGTAATCAATTCACCTAAAATACTCTCCCAGAGTGGGATCCAGCCTGCTTATCCAAACTTCTCATAAGCTGCACAAGTAGCAAATTTGAAGGATTTATTTCTTTTCATCTCTTACTGAAAGTTCTATTTTAGGTTCCAGTGATGTGCCAGAAACCTGAAACCCAACTTGTTTGATCCCAACAACATATAATAGAACTTGATGCATATACACATGTGCATGTATACATGTCCATTGGATCTGGCCAGACCTCTGTAATCCTTGCTCTCCTTGTGATCAGTCTCCCAGGTGAGGAAATTCCCTCTACTAATGCAAAACAAAACTATCTCTGCAACTTACAGTCTTAGAAAGATAGTTAAGTGGCATAGTAGCTAACTAGACCTAGAACAAGGAAGACCTGAGTTCAAATCCCACATCAAACCTCTCCTAGCTGTGCAATTCTGGGCAAGTCATTTAACCTCTGCCTCATTTTCCCCACCTATAAAATGGAGGTAATACTAGTTCCTACTTCCTAGGGTTATTGTGAGGATCAAATGAGATAAAATTTGCAAAATTCTTCACAAACATTAAGGTGCTATATAAATTCTAACTATTATTATTGTTATTATTATTAGAAAGTTGCCCTGAACATTGATCATACAGCCAATAAGTATCAGAGGTAAGATTTAAATTCAAGTCTTTCAGGCTTCAAGGCCAATCAAGCTGCCTCTCTCTGTGTCTCTCTGTCTCTGTGTATGTGTGTATTTATATATATATATGTGTGTGTGTGTGTGTGTGTGTGTGTATAAATAATATTAAATTAAATTAAAATAAATATAAATTTTAAAATATATAAAGTAAAATATATTGATATATTATATATAAATACTTGCACATACATATAAATACATGTGCATGAAATATAATATATACAAATTTATATCCAAGGGTATATATACATATTTAAGTACAGATATATAGATATAGATAGGACTTATGATTTCATGGGTATAAAGTGCTCTCAGGATGGAAAGTCCTTCCACCCATGCTGATCTCTAACATTTGGCCTTGGAGCATTGCCCAAGGTAATGAAAAGGTGTCTAGGACGTCCATAACCTTATCAGAGGCAGAATTTGAACCCAAGCCCTTTCCATCACAAGACTGGCCCTCTGTCCAAGCTGCCCCTTCAAAGATCCAAATGACTGAAAGTGTTTGAAGTGGTACCATATTTTTAACTAGACCTCCAGTCTAAGACTTAGTCATAAGTCAGCCTTTATTTTCCTATGCATTAAAAAATGCATGGCCAACCTGCTGACCACAACCACCACCACCACCACTCCAGGGTCTGAGTCAGAGGAGAGCACTACATTTTCATCAGGCAGAACTACTAATAATGCAGATAGCCAAGGCATTTTGGGTTTAAAATCTGGTGAGCCAAAATATGGGTGATTCAGTGAAAATGGCTGCACATGAATACAAATCTGTCAGAAAGTGCAGGTGGCTTGGTGGGGTTAAGATTGTGAATTCAGCTACCCTCAAAGAGGATAGAATAGACCTAACTAGACTCGAGCATCTCCCATAAGTCAAAAAGTGGACACCAAGGACAATCATAATAACCTTTTTTCCAGTCCCATGTGCTCTTTTCTAGTTGCTCGGATATAACAAATTGGATATATAACATTCTAGAAAGATTTTAATGTACAAAAAACACCCTACCCCCCAGTCACCCTATAGGAATTTCTGAATATAAGTATATTTAATTTCCTTAAGATAGAACACTACTATCATCCTATATATGTTTGAACATAGGTCTAGATGTGGCACACAAAGTAACAGAAATTTATTGGTCTGGTTACAAGGAATTTATCAAGCCCATTTTATAGCTGAAAAAACTGAGATCCAGAAAACTAGGCAAATTCCCTAGAGTCACGTGGCATAGTAAGTGATAAAACAAGGACTGGAACCTAGATTACCTAGTGGACTTTGAAGTCTACTGTTTTTGTTTTGTTCTGTTCTGTTTAATATAAAAAGGAGTTCCACTGGTTTAAAAAATCAGGTTCAAATGCCAGCTCTTAAACTTTAGTCCTGGGTGGCCTTCAGCAAGTCATTTAACCTGAGCATATTTCTTCTTCTCAAAGATGGGAATAATACCTTCACTATCTACTTTATAGATAGGTAGGGAACTGTTGTAAGGGAACTGATTTAAAGTTCAGCTTGATGCTATAATTTGTTGATGATGTTGTTGTACTGCCCATTATGAATAATTTACATGTCTCATGAAATTTGCTACAATGGAACTCTTTCTTGTGCTACTAAAAGGCTTGCTCATGCCAATTCGATAATGCAACATCATTTAAATAGTTCAAATATCTTAGTGATGAATTTTGCACAGGCCTCTATATTATGTACCATTTTGAACTTTTAAGGGAAAAATTTTATGACTAATATATTTTATGAATAATTTACATAATATCCTAAGCCTGGATAATGGAATTCATGCCTTACTCTCCTGGTGACTTGTAATCTCTAAGAGTTTCATTACTTAATACTTAATTCACCGAGATACCACTTAGCATTATTGATGACTTACACTTAGCTTTTTGAGTCTTCTACCTTGATCAATATTGACCTTGCTTCCAAAGGAAGTCATAAAATACCTACTTGTAGTGACAGAATAGTATCAAGATAATAAAAAGAGAAAAATAGTAAAGATATTGTAAAGGCAATGAATTTTAAAAATCAATAGAGGGATCAATGTCACTATCAATTTTATCACAAAAATCCTAAGCCAGGGACAATACTTCATCACAAAGAACCCTGGTTTTATTGGCAGTTCTGGCAATGCTAATTAAATGGAAGCCCACTACTAACTGACTGATAAGGCATCCACGAAGAATAAATTGTTATAGGCTTTTGCATATATTTTAATTCACTAAGTTGATGTAACCAACTTTCCCATCAGTAGCTGCAACACTGGAAAATATTCATCCATTCAATCACCATTTTTTATTGAATGCCTACTCCATGAAGAGTGATGTGTTGGGCACCAGGAGAGATGCAAAGTTCACTAATGACCTTTTCCTAGGCATTATCCTTTTTGAATTCTCTATAACTTTTTAACCCCTTATCTTAACCTAACAATAGGATTGATAACTATAAGTTCCAAGACAGAAGAGCAGTAAGGGCTAGATAATGGGGGCGAAATGACTTGCCCAGAGTCACATAGTTAGAAAATGTCTGAGTCCAGATTTGAGCCTAGAACCCCCTGTTCTCCCGACCTGGCTCTCTATCTACTCAGCCACCTGGCTGCCCTCTCTGTAACATTTGACACTGTCAACAATCCCCTTCTGGACACTGATTTCTCTTGGTTCCACTCATTCATCTGGTGAACGATTCTGAAATTCCTTATGTAGATCATCATACTCTTCCCTGCCCATTAAATTTGGACAGCTCACAAGGCTTTATCCCGGACCCTCATTATCTTTTCTATATACCCCCTCTTCTCCTGTGGTAACCACACCTGCCCTCATGACCTCAATTATCATCTCCATATGGATGGCCAACAAACCTAGAATAGTAGCCTTAACCTCTCTCCTGAATTCTGGTACTTACTGATATCTTCTGGAAGGCATTTCAACTCAACATATCCAAAAGGTTGATCATCACATTCTCCCTCAAATCCATAATCCTTCCAGACACCTAGCTTCATAAACTTAAAATCATTCTTAACTCTCCCACAAACTTTCTATCTCATCAGTTACCAAGTTTCATCATATCTATGTTGGTACTATTTTCCTGAATCCCCTCCCTTATCCACAAAGTCTCTACCTTATTTAAGACTCTTATCACCTCTCATAAGGAATATCTAAGTGGCCTCCTTACCTCTATCAACTCTTCCTTTAATAATTCATCCTCCACACAGCAACCAAATTAATATTCCTAAAACATAGATCTGGCTATGTCACCCAACTAATAAAAACCATTCACTACTCCTTATTGCCCTCGATGAAATACAAAATTCTCAATCAAATTTCTATGGGCTGATACAAATTCCAACTGTCAGGAAAATCAAAACCTGATACATTTCTCTTGCTTAGAAAAAGCACCAAAGAATGATTTTATTTACAACAATGAAAAACTGGAAGTAAGGTACACATTAAGTATTTGTGGAACAATAATAACTTTTTTTGTATTTGCATAGTATTGTACATTTGTATATGTTGTATTTGTACAGTTTTAAGGATTATAAAACCGTTTACAAATAATATCATGTTTTAACCTCACCACAATCCTGGGAGAGAAATATTTTTATTATCTCTGTTTTATAGATGAGGAAACTGAACCTCAGAAAGTTTCAGTGAGTTAGGGTCAAAGTATATGAAGTGGGACTTTAACTCAAGTCTTCTTGACTCCAGGTTCAAAGTTCTATTTCTTGTGCCTCTCTCCACTGCCTGAATGTCTGAACAAATCAATGCAATAAAATGAAAAACGTAAGAGATAGAAAGACATTAAGAAACAATACGCAATAAGGAAGAACTAGAATTGCCTATTGTAAGCACAGAGTAGAAGAATAAAAAGTTTTCATGAATGCAATTATAAATGGAAAGAAAGCCAGAGGAGCAATAGATTGGGTTAATTTTTAAATATTTTGTATACTAAAATATAATTTTTTCTATTTGTAATGCTAAACTATATTTCATTACAAATAGTTCTTTGTATGAGTTCAAACTAGTTCCTTTTATTCATTTTTAAGTTCATAGTAAAACATTTTTGAATTAAGAAAAACAGCAGAATACATATTTTACTATTTCAAAGATCTGCGATTGATTTCATCAGTGTGAGAACTCTTTCCACATATGCTGATCATTACCCCTCTACAGTTTCCTAGATGGTCTTTGACAATAACTGTGGCCAAAATTTTTATTCTCGCATAGTCAAACAGGTTATAATCCTCTCTGCACTTACTAAGTCAGGTCAACATCCATTTATTAAGACCTACTATAGGCCAGGCACTTTGCAAAGCTGATCATCATACAACAAAAGCCCATCCACAAAATCTTTCCTTCTAGTTAGGGGCTGATGCCCACTGGTACTTCAAAAACCTTAGGTGACTGGCAGGGCATGATGAAACATTAGGAAAGAATCTTAGTCTAATAACATACATGGAAAATTTCCCAGAAATGACTCATAGTCTATGGATGAGGGAAATACATTACTGGTGATATAAAAAACACCATTATATTAAGGGATTCAGAAGCCAAAACCTCAAAATCATGCAGTATTCCACATACTAAAATCCTTGCTATTAAGCTCCATCTTTAGTTGTGTGGAGCATGAAGTGTGTGTGTGTATATGTGTGTGTGTGTGTGTGTGTGTGTGTGTGTGTGTGTGTGTGTGTGTGTGTTGGGGCAGGGGGAGAAAAGGAAGCTAAAGGTTTCCCAAAAGAGATGTGTCTATAGTACTGAGGAGAGGGCAAAAGGGACAAATGTAACTGGAATTTTTTTATGTCTTGGGCAATATTTACAAAACATACCAGAGACAAGGTGTAAGAAAAACACCCTCAAATAAAACTTTTAAGACAAATTCGGTTTGGGAGGGAACAGGAGAGGCAGGGATTCTGGAATATAGATGGGGCTAAGCTTGCCCTGGTGTAAGGTATTGGTAAGGAGGAATTAAGAGCCTTGATACTTTATCAAGGCCCCTCGATAGTTTAATTATTCTTTCTAATGGTATATTAAGCTAAGCTATTTCTATACACCTGAAGGAATTTAAGTGTGGTGAGCATCCCCTAAATCTGAATGTCCAAAGTTCAGTGCCACTGTCATCCTATCCTATTTGCAGTTCTGGTGAACTGTCAACGCTAGAAATATAGTTTGAGAAATAAGAAACTACAAAAACTCATATGAACTGTAATAGCAAATAAGCACCCTAAGAATATGTGAAGAAAGATCAAGGCCAAAGACTATTCCCATTCCCTGGAAGATTCTCCCTACTAAAAAGGAGAGCCACATGAGGAACTCTGGGTTCTTGTAAAGTACACCTGAACAGCTAAATAACCAACTCACCCCTCTCTTTATCTATTCACTCCTTTTCACAAAACGTATACTATCTATTCCAGTTTAGCTACCCAGAGTTACTTAGCCAAGAATTTCTCTAGATCAAGAAAATTTAAACCAGGAATTTGCCAACTCATGCTTGGTAGCTCAAAGTGTAGGAGAAGATATACAAGATTCACCACTTCAAGTATATCTTCCATTAGTTCTAGAGCAAATAACCTGGAACCTATATTCAAGAATGTGTCTCAATGCTTCATCACTAAAACATTCAAGGACCAAATCTGAATAGTGACCAGTGAGGAGGTACCATCAGAACAAGAAGCACATAGCTATGCACATAGACACAAAAATAACTTTACTCAAGGAATAAGGCTCACTAATTGACATGGATAATTATTTCCATTGCTTCAGAATCATCCTTTGTCATTCCTCAAAGGTCAAATCTTCATTTCTATCTCTGAATGGGATGGAATGGAAAGAACATTGGAATTGGGAATCAGGGGCTGGATTCCAATCCCAGCCATGCTATTTCCTACCCATGAAACCTTGGGTAAATAGTTAAATTTCTCTGGGCTTCAGCCTCCTTCTTTATAAAATTAAAGGGAAGTGGGTGGCCTAGAAGACCTCTATGGCCATGGTTAGATCTAAATCTATGATCCTATGATCCCAGTCGTTGTTGCCCCAATTTTATCTCCCCAGTCATCATTTCCTTAGGATACTTAGACCATTACTGTACACATAGAAGTTACTCAATAAATGTTTAGTGTTCAATTTCAAGGATGCAATTTTTTATTTTTTTGCCATAGTCTTATTCTTGTGTCTACGTATTTGATGTGTTTTGTCTTGATGTAAGTTTAATTATCTTTAATATCATCATAAAACTTGTAATAAGTAATTCTAAAAGGTAATGTAATGCTTCATACTTTCATGTTCAATGCAAATGTTAAAATCTTAAATTATGGGACTTTATTACCTAATAGTATGCACATGATTAAATCAGAATTATAATTGTTTTCTTAGGCTTTGGCAAGAACTTTTTGTAATTCAAATTTCATCCTTACCACTTTTTATACATGTCCTGTACTTTTTGCAATGTCTCTAGACACTTGGAAGTTAGAAATAATTTATATACAAGAATATTAACTATAATAGAAACAATTGAATATCCCAAAATATTCCTCGTGTTCTTTTGTTAGTGAATGTTCTAGCTGCTGAATGTGACAGTGTAAGTTTAAGTATAATACTTTAACTTTGGGATTCATCCTTCCAAGATTCATCTATTGTTTTATAATGGTGCAAAAAGGATAACATGTGAAAGCCCTTCATAATCAGAAAGTGTCATATAAATTTGTAATTATTACAATTATTTTCTTTCTTTACTTTCATCAGCTATAAAACAGAATTTTGCTTAATAACTGTCTAGGTCAGTCTTGTTCACAATAATCAGGTTAAATATTTGCTCTCAAGACTAAGAGAGAATGAACCTGCCCATAGACCAAAGGAGAACATCTAAAACATGAGGAGCCAGTAATAGTCTGGGCTCAGAAAGAGTTCAGTCTAATTTGCTTTGAAGGTCTCCTAAGGTTTTTTTCAATTGTTAGTGTTAACGGGATAGCTTTTGGGGTTTTTTTTTAGCTTACCTGAACATTAGCTCTGCTTTATAATTTTCAAGCCAATTCAATTGGATATAATCTACATTTTGAAATACATCAAAAAATAAATTTTAAAAGTTAGCATGGTTCATATTGATTCAAGGTGTTTATTCTATTTATGGAGCTAATTTGTAACCTCCATATGTCAAAGGACTGTAATAGTTTAAGATGCTACCCAGACGGGTAATGAAAGATTCATGACCAGCAAATCAACAAAGATTTCTTTAGCATGTGGCTATGGTATATAATACATGCACCAGGAATGAGCTCAAGGAAGCAGGAAGAGGAACAGAAATTAAAATATAGCATATATGTATATATTATAATAATCTTCCAGATTGGCTTATAGTTTAGTTGATCAAGAGGTGCTATCTTATATCTTATTTCTTTCTTTTTTTAATTTTTTTAATTCTTTTAAACCCTAATGTCTTTTATATATCCTTCTTTTGTTACAGGGCTAGGCAATGGGGGTTAAGTGACTTGCCCAGGGTCACACAGCTAGGAAGTGTCTGAGGCTAGATTCAAACCTAGGACCCCCTGTCTCTAGGCCTGGCTCTCAATCCACTGAGCCATCCAGCTGCCCCCTTATCTTGTTTTTTTTTTCAAAAGAAGAGCAACTTAATCAAAAATCCTGATTAAAAAATAGCTATTGTACCTATCATATACAACTTATCCATTTCCCCTAAAATTACTTCAGTTATTCAACAAGCATTTATTAAGAACCTAGTCTGTGCCAGACACTGTGCTAAATGCTAAGGATACAAAGAAATGGTGGCTGAGGGTAGGGGGAGTGTAGGACCAAATCCCTCTCCGAAGGAGCTCCTTGTTTAGTGGGAAAGAATAAGCAAAGGATGTACAAACAAGATAAAAAGAGGATAAATTAGAGATAATGAACAGAAGGAAGGCACTAGGACTAAAGATTTACTAAAAATAATTTAAATTATTCTCAGATCATTCAGAAGGCACTTCTAGATCTTATAGTATATTTCAGAATCATAATTATGAACATCAATTTTCCTGCAGCTGGTGAGCTCCTTCAGGCCAGGACCTATGTCTTTCTCATCTTTGTATCCCCAGTAGCAACCTACTGCAATGTTTTTGTGGTTTTGGTTTTGTTTTGAGAATATGCTCAATACATAGTTGTTGGATTGAATAGAATCTAAAATGAGGATTCACTATTTAAGACAGAGTTCTGGTAGAGGATGCCAGATAATCGGAAAGTTTACACCATTTTAACACTCAAAGATATCATGTTTCCTTAAGTAGATACAATTACTAATCATTAGAACAAAACCAAGTAACTACTGGAAATGCCTAAATATGTCACTTTTCAAATTTAGGGAAGGGAGATTTTTATTTGTCTTGGTTTATTTGTTTTTCAACTAGACCTGTGATTTTGTCAATGTGGAAACTCACCACCAATTCAGATTATCCACTCATAAGCTGGAAGAGATATCTAGGAAACAAGGTTGAATAACTTTCCCCAACATGGGACTTGAAACCAGATCTTTCTAAGTCAAAACCAGACCCCTATGCACAAAATCAAGCCTTTCATTATATGAAATAAATGTCTATGTAACAATATTCATAAATTGTATTTGTATAGCATACAGAATTCTAAAAATCACCTTCATATTAGTTATCTTATTTAATTCCCACAATAATCCTGTAAACTAACCAGTGCCAATATTATCTTAATTTTCTAGAAGAGGAAACTTAACCATAAAAAGATTAAAAATTACTTTCTCAAGGACACTGAGCAAGTTTGTAAAAGGCCAAACTAGGCACTAGTCTTCTCTTGTATCACAAGTCAGTTCTTTCTATTACCTCAACCTCACTAAACATTTATATAATAAAAAATAAGCCACAGAACACTACTATATTTTAGTTCTGTGACAATAACCAAAAAATGTCTACAAAAAAAAATCATAGTTATTCCAACTGTTTGAGTATGACTAGAACCATCTGAAATACTGTCTAGGGCTGGAGAGAAAAGGGCAAAGTATAGGGGGAAGACAATTATCATCATCACTTAACCAATAAATGTCACTGCCTAAGTTTCATCAGCATCAAAGTTTCCTGCAAAGCTGTTCAAAGCATCATTACAAAAATGGAAGTCTTACAGTTTTTTTTTTCCTTTTATCTACTGCTACAGAACATAGGGACCTAGTTGCAGCCATCATCTTCCCCCAAGGGTACCATAATCCCTGTGAGATACATGGCTGTCTATTTCCCAAAGCTTAGTCCATTCAAATGTCCTTAGCATGATGGGGAGTTCTGGAGCCCAGGTTTTACTACTACCCTAAACATGGATACCACAATGATGGAGGCTCCATCATTGGGGCAGTTATTCCATGAGGTGCTGACCTTGGCATAATTTGTTTGTGATGGTTCTTTAATCCAAGACAATTTCTACTTTTCTGGTTTTCATACTCCTTCAGAGTGAAATGGCCCACTCATTTAAAATCCTTTAGCACATTATATTTCCTTCAAATTCAATGCTAATACAAGAGAAAGCAGATTGTCTTATTTAGGGCGAGAGTATGGAAGATTATACACATATCTGTCCCTAACTATTGTCAGTCACCAAAAAAGCAACAACAATATAATTGTAATGATAATACTCTTTTTGTTCTGTTACAAAACATCTTCCTCCAATGATACCATAATGCTTTTAATATATAATTCTTTCTGATGTGAATATTAAATATTATTATTATCATTTTCATCATCATGCTTTTCAGGCCTTGGGATTTCATTGACAGAGGAAACTGCCAATAAAGAAACTCCCTCTACCAATGCAGAACTTCAACTGTTCTGCAATTTTCAGAACTTTTCATCTTATACAATTACTAGCAGTTAAGTGATTTGGCCAAGGTTACAACATGGTCACCTATATGTAACAAAAGTATTACTTGAACTTAGATTTTCCTAATTCTAAAGCCATATCCTTATCTGCCACCATCTACTGTGATATAGTTATGATCACAAAAACAATGAGAAAAATACTAGTAATAATAACATTGGCTTAAACTCATGCTTTAATGTCACAAAAAGCTTTTGTAGACATTATTCCATATGACTGTCCTATTGTATATATTTTAGAAGCCCAAAAACCCCTCTTGATATAGGAGAAACAAACCTACAGAATGTGTTGATACAAACCTTTCTTTCAATATCTTCATATAATCTTTCTTCTTCTGCTTCCTGTCACAGAAAAAAAAAGAAGTAGCCATCAACTATCTAGCAAGATATATATTGGGAAGAGGGCAAAAGATTTTATTCCCCGCCCATTTCTCTTCCCTTTCTGTTTCCCCCTTCTGGGCTCATAGACCATGTACTCTGTTTTTAAAGATATTGTTAATCCTGCCCTTGCTGTCTGAACTCTTAGAATATTTTGTTCATTGTTCATCCATTATGGCAAATACCCTTCCCTGCCTTTTATATTCCTTATTACTACTTAAACATATATTATTTTGAGAACTCTTTAGTATACACATTTTTTTCCTGTATTGCAATCTTATAGTGATTCTCAACCCTAGAATCAAGAAGAATTTTAGGGAAGAGAAGTGGTGAAACTCCAGATATCTCCACATTCTTCAATAGATGTTGTAAAATTCCCAAAATAAAATGAAGTTTAAGCACCATTTAGATGTGTGTGTGTGTGTCTTTTTGGACCTGGAGAGGGAGATGTTCCCCTGTGTCAGGTTCTATGCAGGATCCAAAAGATGAAAATCAATACAATTTACAACCTCAAGGAGTTTACTCTCTAATAGAGAGGATACAGATGCACAAATAGGATTGTACAAGAGAAAATGGGATGTCCCAGAAGAGGAGTAAAAATCAAGTGAACTCAAAGGAAGGATGGACCACATCTATTTGAGGAAGTTCAGGGAAGGCTTCACAGCAAAGGTAAAGCTTGAACTGGAGCTTAAAAGAATGGGTAGAATGCTTTCTCCTGATACTGTGAACAAATCCAGCACATTCAAGCTGTCCATCTGACAACCCTCTCTTGAACAAAGATTCATGGAGTTTGGGGAGAGGAACAGTACTATAGGAACTATTATAGGCTCTACAGCTGGAAAGCATCATAATTTCATAAATTTAGGGAAAGAAAGCATCTTCAAGATCTTCTAGTCCAACCCCCTCATTTTACAAATGAAGAAACTGAAATCCAAAAGAAAGAATTTTCCCAAGGTCACATCATGATTTAGTTCTGGGTTCTCTTATTCCAATCCAAGTGCTCTTTTTCGATTACATCCCAGCACCTCAGGGAAAGAGTTTGTCTTGGGGGGAAATACACGGAACCAGGAAAGCAAGGAGTACGTTTCAGCCATTCAGATTGAGTAGAGCATAAAGAATTCACAGGGTATTAGTTTCAAACATATCCAAAACCAACAACTCTCCACTGAACTTCTCTACTTCAATCAAGTCTTCCAGGTTGGTAACTTTAACACTTCCCTTAACTCCTCATTCTTATTTATACCACCTATCCAATCAGTTGCCAAATCTTGTCCTTTTGACCTCTATAACTTCTCTTACATCAAACTCCATCTTCTCTAATGACAGTCACTATCTTCATCATCATCACCTCCTGCCTTTACTATTACCATGACTACTAATAATCTCCTAACGAAAATCCTCTTCCCTCTCCTCCATCAATACTCCAAAATGCTCCCAAAGTGACTATCCTTCAGTTGTAGATCTTACCATGCCATTCTCTTCCTGGAGGCAAGTCACAATCTCTCTAGGCTTGTTTCCTCAATTTTAAAATGAAGAGTTAAACTTGGTGACCACTAGGGTCCTTTTCAACTCTAAATTTATAATTCTATTGTAACCAGGGGCTCAGATGATATTGCATAAGATTTTCCTCATTGTTGGAGTCTGATTAACTCAATAGAGTCAATTAGCTGTGTGATGGGTGAAGTTAATGAGAGCTTGGAAAGAGAACTCTTGACCAGCTTCTTTACAAGTAATCTTCCCAGAATCATTCACCCAGTCTATCTGTCTCTCTATCTGTCTCTATCACTGTTTCGTTCTGTCTCTCTCATCTTGAAGTAAAAATGTGCTGCTTGCTTGTTTGATTGCTATTCCAATTTCACAAATATCTACCTTTTCTTACATTCTGCACAGTTAAGCAAATCTGAACACAAAGAATTAGAGGCTAACTAATCTCATCTCCTTTCCTTCCCCCAATTTGTTTCAAGCATTCAATTAAATTAAAATTGTGTGTGGTAAATGCAATTAGAAGTGAGTAAAAAGAAAAAAATACAAATGTTTTCATTTTTATTACCTCACAGTAGGGTTGTTCAAATCAGTTAATTAATGAATGCTGATAACAATGAATTCAGAAGATGAAAAAAAAGTATTCCTCAAGGCCAAAGCACCATCAGAAGTTGTCAGGACAGGGTAATTAGCTCATGAAGGCATTCTTAAGGTGGAAAGGCATGATATGAAAACTAAGAGCTAAAAGCTTGCTTTTCCAAAAATTATTGCACTTCACCTGTGTCACAAACAAACAGAGTAGCAAAAAAAAGTCCACTTGCTCCCAAGTTCTGCTTTTTCTGTTCACAACCTGGATTCCCATTTCTATAGGCCCTTTGTTCGGCACATCTTGAAATATTTTCAAAGTATGACTGAACTGAAACATATGGCTGATTCATTAGGAACATGATAAATGAAATAAATAGAAATAGCCACCATGATGCAACTCTACATAGTAGTTATCATTCTATATCCATTGTATAAGTAAGTTGGTGAGTTAAGCAACTTGCTCAGTCACATAAATCAATTCAATAAATACATAAGTACTTGCCACTTGCAGGATGACAGCATTTCCTTTTATGTCTTGGTAACTGCAGAGCCCAGTATATTGTCACACACATCCTCAAACACTCAAATAAATATATGATCTCATCAGTTTGGATGCTTGCTTCAACAATGGACATAGGAAGCCTTATCCTCCTATGTCTATATATACCCATAGTTCATTAAAAATGGTCCACCATTGCACTGGAGGACATTCTCCTTTAATCCCAACATTATGAAGATACCAATAAGACACTCAGCCTGTACACATTTCATTTCTTTAGCCAGAAATCCAGCTCCTCTTCTCTTCTTATCACACATTTTCTGTTGTCATCTCTTACTCCTACTCTTCTTCAAAGTTCCTTATTGGTTATATGTTTCTCCTACCCACCCATATACCTTTCCTTCATCTTCTATACAATTCATTTTCAAATCTTGAGAAACAGTTGTATTCCAAGGCTTGAAGTTATACAACACAACTTATAGAATTATTGGCATTGAAAAGATGAGTCTTTGTTTCTTGAATGTAGTTTCCTTAAGGCAATCTGCTCACTGGCTCTTCTCTTGCTATTTATTATGGACCCAACTCATCATCTATTTGCACTATCCAAAAATAGATAGATAGATAGATAGATAGATAGATAGATAGATAGATAGATAGATAGATAGATAGATAGATAGATAGATAGATAGGATAGATAGAGTTAGCTAAGTCCTATCAGTTTCCCATCCAACTTCATGCCATCATCTGGGTAATATATGTTCTTCATCTGCTTAGTCAATTCCTCTGTAGATGGCCAGGCAAAACTCTTTTTAGGCATTACATATCTCTCCCAGGAGACTCTATGGTCTGCTACCACTAGGACACTGTCATCTGCATCTCAAGGACCTAACCATTCATGGTGGTGAGCTAGATTATACTTCTTCCTGTTGATCTGATATCTTCTCCAATTAATTTTATAGATGAGGAAACTGAGGTAAATAGGACTAAATGACTTGCCAAGAATCCCACAGCTAGTATCAGAGGCCAGATTTGAACTCAGGAAGATGAGTCTTCCTTACTATAGGTCTGGAGGACACTCTCTCCACCATGCCACCTAGCTAAAGAATGGCTTAGATTCATGTATAAATAAGTCTCATAAAGACTCCTATAAGGCATCTTGCAGACAGGTTTATTGAATTGAACGGCTAGGCATTGTGGGAATATAACAAAAAAAAATAGACAAGATTCCTGCTTTCCATTAATTCAGTCAGTCAAAAAAAATCTTTATTGAAAATTCAGTGTTTTTAGAATAGCATGCAAAACAATGAGAGATCTGTGCCTGCTCTCATGGATCTTACTGGAATCATCGTCCTTATTAATAAAATTAAGCACAAAGATTAGGTAACTGCAATACAAAATATTGTGCAAGAAGTGCTTTGCGACGGTTATTACCACTAGGAGGTATGGTTCAGAGCCAGCTTTATGGAGAAGGTAGTCTGGAGTTGGCTTTAAAGGAGAGGTAGATGTGCAACAGGCAAAATAGAGAGCCAGGAGCTACTCTAGGCGTCGGGATAACAAGAACAAGGTCAAAAAGCTGGAGTTTGTCTTTAGGGTTTGTCTTTATCAAAGAGTTCGATGTGGCTAGAGTACACAGTGTGTGAAATGGAATGGCATAAGACTATATAATGTTATAAGGGCATGCCCTATTTGTGGAGAAGCTCGAATTTCAGGCACAAGAGTCTGAACTGTTTGTTTAACAACAGGAAGCCGCTCAAGACCTTTGAGAAGAACAGGGCCAGACTCTGGTTTTGCTATAAAGGATGGAGTGAAAGAGGAAGAAAGTAAAGGTGGGAAGACCTAAGAGGAGACCATTGAAATGGCAAATTTTAATAAGGATTGATGCTAGGGTGATGGAGCAGTTAGGTGACACAATGGAAAGAGTACTGGGCTTGGAACCAGAGAGATCTCAGCTCATATCTTACCTCAGATATTTACTACCTATTTGACACTGGTCAAGTTATTTACCCATTTGTCTCAGTTTCCTCATCTGTAAAATGAGCTGGATTAGGAAACAAAAAACCATTCTACTACCTTTGCCAAGAAAACCCCAAATAGGGTCACAAAGAGTCAGACACAACTGAACAAAGAGTCAGGCACAACTGAAAAATAATAGGCAGCTATGGCTCAGTGATTAAGTGCATTTGACCCAGAGTCAAGAAGATCCAAGTTCAAATCCAGCCTTAGCCACTTCCTACCTAGGTGGATCCTGGGCAAGTCTCTTAACCTCTTAGTGCTTGACAAAAGGATCCCACTAGAAAAGTAAATGACAAACCACTCCAGTATACTTGCCACCAAAAAAAAATACCAAAGATAGTCATGGTCCACGGGGTCATGAAGAACCCAAAACAAAGGACTGACTCAACAACAATGACAAGAAAATGATGATGCAGACCAAAAGGAGGTGATTCATGTCAGAAATGCTGTAAGAATGGAATCACCATGAAATAACAACTGATTAGATATGAAAGGTTAGGGGAAATTTAAGACTCAAATAACTCCAAGATTTCAAAAGCAATCATATTAGAATATCTGGTATCATTGACAAAGACAGTAGAGTCAGGAAAAAAGTTTATAGGGAAAGATTATAAACTTTGTTATAGATGGACATATTAAATTTTAGATATACTTCTGATATCCAAGTGTAGGCAGATGGAAAGATGGACCAGCTAGGTTAGGCAGTGGATAGAATGCCTGGCCTGGAATCAGAAGACCTGAATTCAAATTTTCAGATACTAGTAACTATGGGACCCTGGGCAAGCAACTTAACCCCCTATTTGCTTCAGTTTCCTCTTCTGTGAAATAAAGATAATAATAGCAACTACCTCTCCCAGAGTGTTTTGTAAAGTGCTTAGCACAATACCTGGCAACATAAGTGCTACATAAATGTTAGCTATTATTATTATCATCATCATCATCATCATAGGCTTATTCTAGATTTAGAATTAGAAGGGATATTCAAGCTGATTTAAAGCAGCCCCTTCATTGAAGAGGTAAAGAAACTAAGACCCAGAAGGTCTAAGTGATTTTTCCCAAGATCCCACATATATTAAATGGCACAGGCAAAGTTTGAACCTAGTTCCTCTGATTCTAAATTTTGTGCTCTTTTCACAATACCACATTGCTACCATAATACAGATCTAAATCTTGTAAGAGCTCGGAAGTAGAAATACAGATTTGGGAGTAGCTTGCATAGCAGTGAATGGTAATGAATGAGAAAGTGAAGGGAAAGAATATAAAGAAAATAAAAGAAGCTGGAAGATAAGAGTCTAGGAGACATTCACCTAAAGAACTCAGAAAGAAGGTTAATAGGCAGAAAAAAAAAGATGTAAAGAAAAGGAAGAGATCAGAGAACCAGAGAAGTAGCAATGCAGACTAAAAGAATAAGCATCCCATAGGAAGAGTAACTCCACCAAGGACGGTCCCAAGCCCGGCTGAAAAAGGAAGAGGGTTGGGCGCGAGGCTAGCAACCTCACCCCATAAAAATTTCACTTGCTATAGAAACTGGAACCTCATTAAACCAACAAAACCAACGATCGCCTAATCTGGAAGATTGCTCTCCAACAGAGTCCACGACGCGTGCTGGCAAAAGCCAACAAACTCCAGGCCTACGTCAAATCTTGAACACCAGATGGCCTGAAAAGATCTCCAATACCAGACTCTGGGAAAGAACAATTCAGTATCCCATCAGTCAGGACGCTATGAAAAAAAATATGGAACCCACCAGGGAGGAGAAAAGTCGGAAGGCCAAAACAGACCTGGCAAAGATATGCCCAGTTGGTGGAAGTTGCCCAGAACAGAGTCCGTTGGCATGACATGCCCAGTTGGAGGAAGTTGCCCAGAACAGAGTCCGTTGGCGAGAGATGCCCAGTTGGGGGAAGTTGCCCAGAACAGAGTCCGTTGGCGTGAGATGGTTGAGGCCCTATGCTCCTCTGGGAGTCAATAGGAATAATAATAAATAATAATAATAATAGGAAGAGTAGTCTACTATGTTAAATGTTTGAGTATCCAAGTGCCTTGAGGATGGAGTTGGGGGAAAAAAAGGAAAAAGGCCATTGGTTCACTGATCTAGTCATTAGCAACCTTTAGAAGAGCAGAATTTGGTGCAGTTATGAGAGTTGAAACCTCAATTGCATTAGACTGAGAAAAGTGATGAGAGGCAATGGATGCAAATGATTTTTAAAAGATATTCAATACTGAAAGATTATGTAAAAGATGACATATCAGAGGGACTGTGGAATGGAGAAGAAGCCTGTGGAGAAGGAGGAAGTAAAAGCTCATGTTTAAGTGGAATTGATTGATGGAACCAAATCTTGGAGGAGGAAGCAGGAAATGAGATCAAGAAGCCTGGAAAAGTGATTAATTCTTCATAAGAAATTTGGGTGCCTCTCTTTTCTCTAACTAGAGGGAAGAAGAAAAAGACTGGGTACTCATCCTGAGAAGTTTTAAGTGGTATAGGAAGGAAGTTAAGTTAATTTCTTCTAGATGGCTTGTTTTCTCAAGTAAATAAGAAGCTAAACCCCCTGCTATTAAGTGTAGGGATATACCTGAGAATTTGTGGACAGAGGAAAAGGCTTTGCAAAGTTCTTAAAAATAATGAAATAGGGAATTAATAAAAGTAGAACAGGATGGTAAAGAAGTGGTTGAGGAACTAGCTGAAGTTATGCATTGAAAATTTGTGGTGGACAAAATAATCTCATTTTCATTATTTTCTCCAAAATATTTGGCAAACCAGTGGTAAGAATGGAGAAATTAATTGCTAGGGATGATTACCCTGGGAACAAACATTCATATAGCTCAGGCTATGACTTCCCAGCCAAAAGTATTATCACTTATACTCCACCAGAACCTTGAACTCTGCACATCAGCTATTCCTGGGACTCCAGACTCTGATAAATGAGCCTTCTTTCTGCCAAAACCCAATAAGAAACCAACCCTGACAATATCAGAAATAAAATAAGAGAAAATAACACCGAGGAAGAAGAAAAGAATTCTATATTAACTCAGTATCTATTTAAATAAAACTATGTTTCACTAAGAGCAAGTCTTCTCAGAAGGAAGCAATTCAGTCTCGTCATTTCAAAGAATGTCACAGGAATCTTGTCAGTGCCACACTGATGAGACAAAAATGCCTGGATTGGCAATACGACTTCAAAAGACACAGACACATCAAACAAAACCATAAAGTATATGGTGAAGTAGAAGTCTTTACACTTGCTTCTGCTGCCACCTAGAGAGCAATCTCAATCCAGACAGACAGTCCTATGTAACCACAAAACTAAATATAGGATTTAGAGCTAGAAAGAACAAGATCATCTTGTTAAAATGCTTTATTTTAAAAAGAGGGAAATTTCAGCTGAGAGTGGGGAAATGATTTATCCAAGGTCACAGAAGTAATAAGTAGCAGAATTCGTGTTTGGTCCCCAGTCTCCTAATACCAAAGCTGATACTACTTCAGTACACCACATCATATCTATGCTAGACCTCTACATCTTCTGCTATAGTTCATTTATTTTGACTAAACAGAATTCAGATGAGGGAGATATATATAAAGATATATATATA
>NC_058131.1:202606900-202718125 GCF_016433145.1 Gracilinanus agilis | reverse complement strand
CATCAAACAAAACCATAAAGTATATGGTGAAGTAGAAGTCTTTACACTTGCTTCTGCTGCCACCTAGAGAGCAATCTCAATCCAGACAGACAGTCCTATGTAACCACAAAACTAAATATAGGATTTAGAGCTAGAAAGAACAAGATCATCTTGTTAAAATGCTTTATTTTAAAAAGAGGGAAATTTCAGCTGAGAGTGGGGAAATGATTTATCCAAGGTCACAGAAGTAATAAGTAGCAGAATTCGTGTTTGGTCCCCAGTCTCCTAATACCAAAGCTGATACTACTTCAGTACACCACATCATATCTATGCTAGACCTCTACATCTTCTGCTATAGTTCATTTATTTTGACTAAACAGAATTCAGATGAGGGAGATATATATAAAGATATATATATATATATATATATATATATATATATATATAAAGATAAGGAGATTCAATCCTTGACCTCAAGTTTACAATTTGGTAATAAAGGTGAGAACATGGACACATGCAAATACTCTGTAATATAAAAGATTAATGCCTAAAGAAAATCAGTGAACCCAAGAGCTCTAAAAAAGGGAGAGAGTATTAGTGATTAGGGCAGCTCAGGGAAGACCGCCATGAATGGGTCACACTAGATCTGTGCCTTAGAATATTTCTACAAATGAAAAAGGAAAAGGAAGGAATTGCAGGCACAAGGAATGGCTTGAGCAAAGACACAAATCATGAAAATACAGGAAAGGCAAGCTGCTTCTAGTTTGTGGAAGACCATACATGCCAGACTAAGGAGTCTGGCTTTTATTCTGTAGGAAACCAATAAAGAGATTTAAGCAGGAGAACAGCATAATCTGGTCTGTGCATCTGCAGGAATATGAAGGACACATTGGAGGTGGGGAGAGACTATATAGATAGAAACACTGAGTCAAAGTGATAATAAGTCCAGGTGAGAAGTAATGAGGACCTGTACTATAATGATGACAATGGAAATAAAAAGTAAAGAAAAAATTCAAGTGATCTTAAGAGAGATAAGATTGGCAGAACTTGACAACTTATTGGATAAAATTAAAATAGGAGAGATTCATCCAGAAATGTTGATTGTGTCTAAGTGGCTGAAAATAACAATAGTTTCACAGATAATGTCAATGACTTTAAGAAATAAAATGTGAGATTATAAAAAGAAGTTCATGGCATAGTGAATAATGAGTTGACCTTATTAGAATCAGGAAGACCTGAGTTTGCATCTTGCCTCAGACTCTTACTAACAGTATAGACTTGGCCAAGTCACTTAATCTCTCTGTATCTGTTTCCTCATCTGTAAAATGGGGTTAATAATAGCACCTACTTCATAGGGTTATTGTGAGAAGCAAATGAGATAATATATGTTTTACTGACTCAAAAGAGCAACATAAGGGTGAGCCATTATTACAGGAGTTAAAACAGATTCCTTGTGTCACTAATGATTAGTTATTTATAGATATTTTACACACTAAAGGAGTTATGAATGCCCTAGAAATCTAATTACTAAGGGGAAAATGTACCTAGAAATGAGATATTGGGTTTTAATTTTCAAATATGTAATTTGACTCTGATTCTTTCCCCCCTACCTCTCCCCCAACATGTGATAAGTACATCTGAAAATAATTGATAAGACATTCCCATATGCTCTAGATACTGAGAAAAATTAACAAACTTACTTTGCTAGAATGACTACTGATTAAGTCAAAAATATCCTCATCTTCTTTAACCACTTCAGCTGGTCTCTAGAAGAGAAAAAATTATCATAATGTAAATACATATCTATTGAAAATGTCAATATCCAAAAAATAATAGAATTCATGATATAGTATGATTTTTTGTACAATTCTTTGGTTATAAAGAAATAACATACTTTTTTTTCATTGCAAATGTTACCTCAAATACACATTAGGATCATAGGAGGTAGAAATATGATTCTAATGATCATCTGACCCACCTCCTTCATTTCATTGAATAAAAAAGCAAGGAAATCAAGTCACTTGTCAAAAGTTGCACAGATAAGGACAATGGCAGGATTTGAACTCAGGCCCTTGGACTCAGAATCCAGCGTCCATTCTTCATCTGGCTCTACCAGTGAAATAATTGTCTGACAGTAATGTTTGAGGAAAAATCATAGGCCTTAGCAGAGGTCATATTTAGGAAGTGAACAAATGACTAAGAAGATGATGTCTTAAGAAGAGGATGATGTAGCTTTGCCAGGACTCTGGTCGAAAATACAGAAATGATGGCTACAAACTGAAACTGGATGCACAGAAAGAACAGGAAGGGAGAGCAAGACCCAGAAGGAGCTGCAGAGAAACTGCAGAGAGAAAAAAAATGGCATAAACAGAATAGCAGTAAAGGATCTCAGTAATTCAAAGGCAATAATGATATGGAAAGGCAGTAAAAACTTTCATCAATGCAATGTCCATCTGTGACGCCAGATGATTGATGATGAAGCATGCTATCTACCTCCTGACAGAAAGGTGATGGATTCAGGGTGCGGAATGAGACTTTTTTTTTAATACAGCTAATGAGGGAATTTATTTTGCCTCCCTTTGTGTATTTATGTGGAATCTATTTTTCCCCAATAGGGTAGGGGATGGGAGAGAAAGAAAAAAAAATTGATGTTAATTTTTCAATAAAATTTAATTTTCATAAAAGAAGCATTATGGTGAAGGAAAAGAGCACCAACCTCAGAATCAAATGCTATTAAGTGGAGAAACTTCCCTCCTTTAGCTTCACATCCCCTATTTGTAAAATGAACAAGTTGGACCAGATGGCTTATAAGACACCTCATATCTCTAAAGGTTTATGAGTTTATGATTTTATCTCATTAGTGACCAGGTCACTACCAGAGTTTCCAATCAGCAAGTTAGAACTTAGTTATTTTACTTGGTTGTCTGCTTAGGAACTCAACCAAGTAGCTTTGTTCTCTTCCTCCTTTAGACAGTTTTTGCTGAGCCTTCCATCTTAGTGAAATACTTGGCTGATTGTATTCCTCTCACACCAGTCGATCAATTCTCTCCTCATTGATTTTTCCCCATCCTTCATAGCTCTGTCAGGTGTTTCTGATGGCAAGAGAATGATGATGATAGACTTTTCTGGACCAATACAATCCAACTCCCTAAATAGAGAAGTAGAATGCATCTCCTCTATTGGAATGAACCTGGTGGACCTTTTAGATAGTTGAAAGTAAAACTAAATGCTTCTTATTTATGCAATCCAAGTGTTTTCTAGGAAGTAGCTAATTTCACATTTCAAAATAATAGGAATAGCCCTAACATATAAATTCTGAATGCCTGGTAAGTCAAACGGCACCCAACAGAAATATACTTGTGGTAGTAATTTCTGGGTGGTGCAGTGATGGAGTGCCAAGACTGGAGTCAAGAAGACTCATCTTCCTGAGTTTGAATCCAGTCTGAGACACTTACTAGCTGTGGGAAATGGGCAAGTTACTTAACCTTGTTTGCCTCAATTTCCTCATCTATAAAATGGAGAAGGAAATGGCAAACCACTCCAGTAGCTTTGCCAAAAAATCCCAAATGGGGGCATGAAGAGTTTGGATATGACAAAAACGACTAAATAACAATGGCAACAACTGACTGTAAGTCCCATGTTCTTTCTTCCATACAATAGTGTTTTAAATGGAAACTAAAGCCAAATGTCATTTCCTTCAGAGAATAAAAGCAGAAATAGCAACTGATAACATAATCTGCCTATGCGTCTATAATATTCTATACATGAAACAGTAATGATTAGAGCTTAAGAGTAGAGAGGGGAGGGTAAGAAACCTCATACCAAGGCCAAAGGTAGATGAAAGACTAAAAATAAACTTATTCAGAAAGTTTTTAATGTAAAAAAACAATAGTTCAGAAACAGATGGAACAAAGGCCAAGTATAATCAAAATCAAAGACGATGATTGTGGAAAAAAAATTTCCATCACAGAAGTAAAAGGATTTATTCCATCCTGATTTTATAGCCTACAGTTCCAATCCCTAAAAACTTCTCCATTTTATTTTTATAACATTTTCTAGGATATAAAAATTGTATCCTACGCACCATCCACTAAATGTGGAACAAAAAGCCTTTTGTATCTTTCAAATCTTGGCATTGTTGTTAGATGAGCCACCAAGATTAGTCAGTTAATGACAGTTTTTCTAAGAATAATTTGTACTCTCCAACATGGCTGCCTCATTCCTCAACTTATTAGAAGCTAAAATCTATGGAATTCTAAGAAACACCACATAATCATGTATTGATATTAATTTATTTGGGGAGATTTAAGGTGGGAGGAATTTATAAATTCCATTCCAATGAATGGCTTTTTAATTAATTTATTTATTTAGTTGGCTTTTTTGACATCACCATTACCATTTCCAAATATATCCCTCCCACTTTCCCTACCTAAAAAAAAATCTACCTCTTGTAATAACAAATCAAAAGTAGTTTTTAAAAAAAAGCAAGCTATTAGGTACAACTAATCAATCTACAAACCCAGTATTCACAATATTTGCATTACTCTGCATCCTCAGTCCCTCACCTATGCCAAGAAAGAAAGATGTATTTTCTTATCTCTTCTTCATGATTATAATTACAAAGCATTCAGTTTCAGAGGCAGGGTTGTTCCTTTGACTGACATTAGTGCAGCCATGGACATTGCTTTCCTGGTTCTGCTTAACTCACTTACATTGTATCAAAATTCATGTTAGTCTTTTCGTAATCATCATTTTTTATATTCCATCCCATTTCTGTGCCACTATTCATTTAGTCATTTCCCAATCAATAGATATCATTTTGTTCCCAGTTCTTTGCTACTATAAAAAATTACTGCCATATTGATTTTGTTGGAAATGGGGCCTTTTTCCTTGACTTCTTTATGCCCAGCAGTGGGATTTTACTGATATTTAAAGAGATGTTACCATCTGCTTTGTCTCTTCAGCTTATGGACCATAGGACCTTTCCATTTGGCTTAAAGCTAAAACCTTTTATACATGCTGTCTCCCCCACTACACTGTGAGTTCCCTGACAGTAGGGGCTGCCTAGTTTTCTACTTGTATCCCCACTGTTTAACAATGTTTTACACAAAGTAAGTGCTTAATTAATTCTTGGCTCATTCATTCATTCTGGATTAAGTATAAATGGGATTGGCGTTTAAAACTGGGAGCTCTCAATTAATAGGGAGAATCTTCCAAAAATTGTGAGAAAAGCAGGGATTCTATAGAGTTCAACTTCTGTAGAATTCATATTCAAATCTAAAGGTTCAATTCAGTTCTGTAGAATTCAACAATAAGAGTTCTGTTGAGAGAAAGCCAAGTGGCTAAAGATTGAGAAAGATGGAAAAGACTGAAATATTTTGTGTGTATGAAATACTTCTCTTCTCCATATTCTATATATATTTATACACATATGTATATATGGAAGACTGAAATTATATATAAAATATTGCCATAAGATTATATATATGAAACATATATATAAAGACCTCCCATACTGTGACTAGATGGGGAAAAAACAATTTTATACTAGAACAAGAAAAATTGAGTAATTTTCAGAATCTGAGGTGCAAGGTCAGAATTTATGATTAATAGGCATCCTGGAATGTCAGGGCAACTAATTCCTCTCGCCACTGATGACTGATCTGTAAAGGCAGAGTTTCTGACACCTTCTGCCCTCATGAGACTAAGGGAACAGACACCAATGGGAACTGGCTCCCTCTCTCTGTAAGGCCACAAGTATTTCTGGAAATGACTTAAAGGTGTCAGGAGGAAAATTGTAAGGCACTGGAGTTGAAGAGTATGGGGGTTGGGGGGAGTCGAAGCAAATAGCTGTAGATTTAATGCTTCAAAATAGAGCTATTCACCATCTTAGATTAAATGTGAGATTACAGGATGCAATCGAGCCTGGCTAGAGAAATACAATCTGCTCTTTTTTGTTTAGAAAAACCTTAGCTTTGGCTCTTGTTCTTGCTCATTTCTAAAATGGGTGTTAAATCATTCTGATTTATGCTGTGATGGAAGAGTATAAGTGTACTCCAACTTAAGTGTGCTCCTTATTGAGTACGGCAATCCTCTGGGCTTTGGTGTATATTATGCATATTTATAATGTAATGTCAGCTGTTACACTGGCATATTGGATTTAGGGAATATTCTGCCTTCTTGAGCTCCTTTCTTACAGTTACAGTGCCTTGTGTATAGGAAGCACTCAATAAATATTTGCTGAATCTAAATTTTCTCTCAAAAGCTCTCCTACTGGCTTCATAAATGTATTCTTTGGATATTAAAAGCCCATAATATTGCATTACTGATAAGAGCCACAAAACTACACTTGAAAGATATTGTTGACTCCAGAGCTACAAGAGAACTTAGACCTGGACCTAGTTCCACTCTCTCATTTACAAATATGGAAATCAAGCTCCCATCAGCTCAAGGTTTCATAGGTAGTAAATAGTACAGCCAGGATTCAAAACTGGGTCCTTCCACTCAAGGTTCAAAACTCTTTCTGACCTATCTCACTGTTCCTTTATAGTACACTCATCAAAAGACATCAGAACAAGCTAATCTAAAAAAATACCCTCTCCTTTCCATTCCTTTTCTCTGTCTAAGGAATGGAACAGTGATCTAAAACCCCATGTTACCTAGCTTTGGCTTTTTAAATAATCCCAAATAACAAATTCTTGTCCTGGCTTTCTGATAATTTTGCCTTTTATAAGGTAGGGAAGCAATCAGAGAAAGGCTACCCTAAGCCTAATGATCTAGTAAAGAGAATTGGTTGGTACACTGGAAATGAAAAGAACTTGTCAGCTTAAAATTCATGATCAATAAGGAATGCTTCAGGCATAATACAGATTACTCAAGACTTCAGGAAAACAGATTTCAGTGAGTTCAGAGAAATGAAGAGGAGGATCCAATAGCCTGAAGCTCTAAAAGAAATGTCAGCTCAAGAGAGATGAGAAGCTCTTAATTCAATGCAAGAAGCAATTATTAAGTTGCCTACTGTGTGGGGGTGATTGTACTAGCTCTGAGACTACAAACACAAAACCAAAAAAAAATAGTCTTGGCTCTCAAAGAGCTCACATTTTATTGGGGGATTGTAGCCTGGGCAATCAGAAGACCATTAAGTTTGGTCAGTCACTCAACAACCTGATGAGATTATAGGATGTAGCTTTTTGAACTGGACCAGCAGCACAACCTCTTGACTAAGACATAAACTCAGACACCAAGGATTCAGATATGGGAGTACCTATATTTTAAGAAGATTATTCTGGCTTCAGTAAAAAGGTCACCAACCCCTTGGTAGTATGATGCAGTTAATCATTAGTCTTCAGACTATTGAAAGAACTGCCTCCTGCTGTGGTCTCTAATAGTGAGCTTCTGAACTATTCAACTCTCTTTGGACCATTTTTTTAAAACCCTTACCTTCTCTCTTAGATTTAATAGTAAGTATCACTTCTAAGACAAAATAGTGGCAAAGGCTAGGCAATGGGGGTTAAATGACTTGCCAAGGATCACACAGGTAGGAAATATCTGAGGTCAGATTGGAAGCCCTGGCCTCTTATCTTTAGGTACGGCTCTTTATCCACTGAGTCATGTAGCTGCCCTCAATGGTATCTGTTTTCATGAAATTTTTAGTGTCTATATCAATCACTCTCGGTGAGTGGCATAGTGAATAAGAATAAGTTCTTTATTTTTGTTTTTATTTCATTTTTATTCATTCTCTACCTCTTCAGATTTCCTTCTTACCAAAACCTCAATTATTCCTTAACCCCTCTAATCCCTTCTTCACTCCAACAAGTTAGTCATCCATCTCTTTTCCCTCTGGCTTTAGCACCAATAACTCTCTTCTTTACCCTGTTCCATATTCCACCCAACACTCCTAATTATCCTGTCTTCCTCACTCTTAATGATACTCTTCAATCAATCAATATTTAGTAAGTACATACTATGTGCCAGGTACTATGTTAAGTACAAAGGGAAAAAGAGGCAAAAGAAAATAATCCTTGCCTTCAAAAAGCTTACTATCTTTTAGAGGAGACAACATGAAAACAAATTATATAAAACAGGATAAATCAAAAATAATAGAAGGAAGACACTAAAATTAAGAGAGGTTAGGAAGTGTTTTCCTGTAAAAGATGAGATTTTAGTCGAAATTTTAAAGACAGTCAAGGAAGTCAGTAGGCAGAGTTAAAGAAGGAAAACATTCCAGACATGGGAAGCAGCCAGAGAAAATGTCTGAGCCCAGAGAGATAGTGTATTATTTGTGAAACAACAAGACAAATGTCACTGGAGAAAAGAGTACATGGCAGGGAGCAAGAGGTAAGAAGAATGGAAAGGTAGATGAGGGCTGGGTTATAAAAGGCTTTGACTGCCCAACAGAGCATTTTGTGGCTAACCTCCTCAAATGGGAGGAGTGATCCAAGTAAGGCTTGGTTAGATCATAAGATAATGGAGACTAGGAATTCAAGAGAGGAGAATAGTGTAGAGCTGAATTGGTTCATGAAGGGGTCAAAATGGAGAAAAGAGGCAGTGGCTAGTTTTGAAGATCAGCGAGCTTCCAAGCTATAACAATTTACTTCCAGGCATCAAGCCATCTCACTGAGCTGGCTTTTGTCAAAGGTAAGATGGAGATCTGCTCCTTATTTATCTGTAAACAAGAACTCTCTAGGGTAAGAAAAGTCAGCAAGCTCTAGTCTCCACATAGGACTACAGTGACTCAATCATCTGGTGAAGAAGAAAGGACTTGTTGGCATTCTTCTAGGAGAAAAGACTCATCTCTTCCTATGAAAAAGTAATGAGGGAGGATTTGGGATCTCTAAATCCACCTCCTTAGTGGCTATTTACCAATCAAAGATGTGGAGGGAGATCCAGGGAAGGGACTGAAATGATGAGATCACAAGGGGAATATAAGACATGCACCAAGGGAATTCTTTTTTTTTAACTCTTACCTTTCATCTTAGAATCAATACTAAGTACTAGTTCCAAGGCAGAAGAGCAATAAGGGCGAGGCAATTGGGGTTAAGTGAGCTGCCCAAGGTCACACAGTTAGGAAGTGTCTCAGGCCATATTTCAACCTAGGACCTCCCATCTCTAGGCCTGGCTCTCAATCCACTGAGCCACCTTGCTGCTCCCACTAGAGGAATTCTTGCTCTTTTACTCTACTTGAGCTCTTGGGTGTCTATTCAGATTGTGGAGGGAGTCAACTGATCCACTTTAGATTGTCTTGAGGAATCAATTAATAAATTAACTTAAAATTAAGAATTTCTGGAGAGAACACTAATAATAGCAATATCATAATAATAGCAGCATCACAATAACAGGAATATCATAATTATAATCAACTGTGAAAGACTTAGCTACCCTGATCAATATATGATATACATATCAATACAATTGGAGCCATATATCTTAATATACAATCATTCATGGCAAATCCAAAGGATTAATTATGAAAAATAATTACCCATCCCCAGAGAGAGAGAACTAATAGATTCTGAGTTCAGGTTGAGGCATTTTTTTCCAGTTTTTTTCTTGAATTTTGTTCTATATTTTTTTGGTGGGGAAGATAACATAGCTAATATGGAAATGTGTTTTGTATGATTTCCCATGTATAATGGGCATCATATTGTTTGCCTTATCAATGGTGGAGGGAGGGGGAATTAGAGAGAGAACTTTTGGATCTAATAATTTTTAAATGGATGTTAGAAGAAAAAACAGCTTTTCCCATCCAACCCCTCACCCATCTATTTCCAAGTTTGTTACCTCATCAACTGGCAAGTCTACTTGCAAATTCTTATCCTCTTTCACATACTGTGCTCCTTGAATTTCTTTTCTAGAGGTGCGTGCTGGATACACATCGCCTTCTGGAGAGTAAGAAAACAGATTTAGGAAACTACATTAAGTCACTGAGCTAAATTTACATTTGCCTTAGAGAGGCAGCCTGATATATAGTGTAAAACATGCGGTCCCCAGAGTCAGAATGCGTGGCATCCTTGGCAAATCATTTAATCTTTCTAATATAGTTTCTTCATTTGCTAAATGTAAATCATACTTGCACTATCTACCTCGTAGGATTGTTGGGAGGAAGGCATCTTGTTCAACTTTAAAATTTCATTTAAAAAAAAGTATTTACCATTTTATTCCTTTAAATTTGTGGTACAATAGAAAAAGCACTTCGTCTGGAGTTCATATCCCTATCCTGATAATTATTACCTGTGTGACCTGAGGCAAGTCACTTAACCTCCCTAGGCCTCAGTTTCTTCATCTGTAAAATGAAGAGGGTAGGCAAGTTGGCCTCTGAAATTCCTTCTACCCCTACATCTGCTGCTAATTAGTTATGACTCAGAATACACAATGTGCCTGCCTTCTTCTATGAAGCAGATAATCTAAATTATAGTATAATCTCATTCATTCAAAATAATTGAAGGGTAAGACCATCAGACTAGGTCAAAATGTCAATTATAGATTATTTCCAAAGAAATACAATTTTATTAGTTCTAAGAATATTTTTACAGAAACATAAAGAGGTTTAAGAAGGGGAAACTTTGCTTTAACAAAGAGGTTATCAACAGCATGTAATTGTGGACCACTGAGCCCCAGACCCTGGTCCTGGGCTGCCCCACGAAGCCCTTGTCTCTGCTACTGACAGAACTGTCATAAGGTATCTGCACATCCCAGGAAAAGTAAGAAAAGTAAAGTTCTGGAATATTCCTAACCAAGTGAAGCTAGAAAATCTTTTAAAAAAAACACTCAGTACAATGGAATGAGTGATGGGTTTAGAGTTCAGAAGACTTTGGTTTGAATTCCAGCTTTGCCCACTTATTACCTGTGTGACCTTGGATAAATTATTTAACCTCTCTGGACTTCCATTTCCAGCTGAATAGAACTACAATGAATACATGACCTGTGAGATCCCTTCCAGCTAAAAATCTGCAATCCTATGAAAGGCTACTCAAAAATAGACTCCAGTGACCATGCATGACCCCACAGGACTAATGATAAAGCATGTCACCATTCTTCTGACAGAAGGTAATGGACCCAAGGTAAAGACTGAGACATACATTTTGGGGCATGGAAAATGTGTAGATTTGTTTTGCTTGACTATATGTGTTATAATTATTTTACCCCCTTCTTACTGGGAGAGGAAGGCTTGAGGGAAAGAAAAGGGAGCTATCAATAATGCTGGGGGGGGGAGGACTAAAAGAAAAATGGGTCAGTGAAGTAACTTTTTTTAAACCCTTGCCTTCCTTCTTAGAATCAATACTAAGTATTGATTCCAAGGCAGAAGAGTGGTAAGGACTAGGCAATGGGGATTAAGTGACTTGCCCAGGGTCACACGGCTAGGCAGTATCTGAGGCCAGATTTCAACCCAGGATCTCCCATCTCTAGACCTGGCTCTCAATCCACTGAGTCATCTAACTTCCTCCCAGTGAAGTAACTTCTAAAACATATAGAAGGAAACAGAATGTAGGCAAAGGGAAACATGGACACACGGGTCATCTTTGAAAGTAACATGCTGAATTTATTATATGCGTTTTTAAAGCAAACTATACATTCATATATTTATGGTTTTACATAGAATTCTCATTTTCTATGCTGTTTTTTATGTGGCAATGTCCTTTTCTGAGTGTTTGTTGAATTCACAATAAATAAACAAGAAAAGAAATAAACATAAACTCCTACGTGCGAGAGAAGGGGATTGTCTGATGTCAAAAAATAAGTGCAATATTGAGCGATTTGGAAAAAAGTTCCTCACTGTGTTCCTTTCTGCTGCATGTATACCTTGGGCTGCTTTCCATCTTGCCTGATTCTGGTTCTATTTAGTGGGCATTTAGCTGTCCCCACAAGGCTCAGGAATCACCAGGAGAAAGTCAAAACAAAACTTTGTTGTCAAATTATGCACCATTCAAGCAGCATCTACCTATAATTTTTTCATTCAAAGAAAAGAGTTCTCATTTGAGGGATATGGCCTATTATGTGTATGTGTGTGTATACATATATAAACATTATATATGTATTAGAGGTATCTATCTTATGGTTGGACTAATAAGGCCATTGCCCTACTCATGACCAGCTGTAGACATACCACCCAGAACTGAACCTCTAAAGGTTAAAGGATAAAAAATAACTGATGAATCATAACCAGTAGTTAAATCAGCTAATAAGCTTCTCTGAGAGCAATACCAGTACTTTGAACTGCACCACTGTTGGTGGAAATAGCTGAGTATAAAAAATACATTTTCCTAAAATTTCAAAACTTGCTGAGATATTCTCTGCTTCACTATGTCTTTTGTTTCTGGAGTCAAGAAGACTCGTCTTCCTGAGTTTAAATTTGGCCTCAGACACTTACTACTTATGTGACTCTAGACAAGTCATTTAACCCTGTTTGCCTCAGTTTCCTCATCTATAAAATGAAGTGATGGAGGGAATGGCAAATCATTCCAATATCTTCACCAAGAAAGCTTCAAATGGGTTCACAGTCAGACACAACCAAAACAAATGAACAACAATATCCCTTCTTTTGGTCTCTTTTTCCCCATTTTCCATCTTCTCTTCCTTTCTTCTCCTTCTATGTCTTTCTCTAACTTCCTTTTGTACTTTTCTCTCTCTTTCTCCCTAAATTAACATCTCTTCATCACTTCCCTCTTTCGGTTGAGGGCATTCTCATCTTGGGCACTTTCTGTTGAGGGCATCTTTCCAAGCATAGAAGGTGACAACTTTCTTAACTATTCATTTTTCCTCTCTCAACTATGGCTAGTGAAATGCCAAATTTCATATATTCTGCTTCCTAATGTCTCTCCATTTTGTCCCTTTCTCTTCATTCACCCAGTTGCATGCTAGATTTTGATTTGGAGAGTGTGAGTCTAAATTCTGGTTTACAGCCTGTGTAACGTCTGGCAAATAACTTAATTCATCGGTAGAATGAGTCAAATGTACCAAGCACCCTTAAACTATTATCCTTCATTCTACAATTATAAGGTCCTCACAGTAGTTCAGAGTTCATCACCTCTCACCAATACTATTGCCACTACCTCCTGCCTTGTCTCTTCCCTCTCCAATCCATCTTCCGTGCACCTATAAAACTGATCATTTTAAGTACAAGTCTGACCATGTCAGTCTTATCCAAGAAGCTTCAGCAGCTTCATATGACCTCTAGAAGAAACTATAAATTTTCTGTTTGGTATTTAGAGCCCTTCACAACAAGCCCTTTCTTGCCCATTCTGATTTCACATGACTCTTCTCACAAACTCTATATTCCAGTTAAACTGGCATATTTTTCCCTTCTCTCTAATTAATATTCCATCTCCCATTCTTTTGCCTTTGCACAGACTATTCCAATTTTTTGAGATATTTTGCCCTCTCACCTCTACTTCTTTGGACTCCCTGGCTCCCTTCAATACTAAGCTAAAGGGGCAACTAAGTGGACTCAGTGGATAGAAAGCCAGGAAATCCTGGATTCAAATCTGACCTCAGACACTTCCTAGACCCTTTGGCAAGTCCCTTACCCCAAAAAAGCTAGCCCTTACCACTCTTCTGCTATGGAGCCAATATGTAGTATCAAATCTAAGACAGAAGGTAAGGGTTTAAAAAAGAAAAAGACTAAGAGTCACTTTCTATATAAAAAGACCTTTCCTGATTCCCCCCCCCAAATAATGTCCCCTCAAAAAATTTTTCGTAATTTTAATGTATTTTTCTTTCCTTGTCTATGTATATATTGTTTCTTTCTAATAGAATGTAAGCTGCTGGTGGACAGAAATGGCTTTTATTGTGTCTTTGTATTGCAAGCACCTAATACAGTGCCTGGTGTAATAATAATAATAATAATAATAGCTAGCATTTACTCAAGCACTTCATGGCTTGTAAAGGGATTTACAGTTATCTCATTTTATCCTCACAATAATCCTGGGAAGTTTTTTACAGATGAGGAAACTACTAAGGTTGAGAGAAGATCAGTGACTTGCCTGGGGTCACAGAGCTAATAAGTATCTGAAGTATTATTTAAACTCAGGTCTTCCTGACTTCGGGATGAATGTTCTATGCATGCCTTCACCTAGCTGCCTCCTATTGTATTTATAACCAGTGCTTACTTAATATAAGCTTTTTTTTTCTTGTTGCTTTTCTAATTCCAACTTCCCCTTTATACATCATAAGTCATAGGATTTCGTGATGGAAGGGAGCTTTGAGATCACCTAGCCCAATACCCTCTCATTACAAGTAAAGAAACCAAAGACCAGAGAGGGGTGATCTTTGCCCAAGATTGCACAGCAGCAGAGCAAGGATTCAAACCTAGATGTCCTGATCCCAGAGGATGTACCTTAACTTTCCAACTCCATCATGCTGAATCTGTCTTAACTGGCCATAGTATAGAATTAAAATAATATTCTTTGTAGTTAAGGATTCTTTCCAATTAGAAAGTAATATCAAAGTCAAACAGAAACAGAGGACACAAAACCCTACTTATGGACCCTGTGGGTGCATATTGACTAAGAAAACTATATATTAACATTATCTATGTTCTATCATGTTTTTATTTATTTTATTAACTATATACCAATTATATTTAATCTGGTTCAGGCCACATTCTGAGTGTTGGAAGCTATATTTTTGATACTTCTGACACAGAGGATAGTTTTATACTTGAAGTCATAAAAAACTGAGTTCAAATCCTGTCTCTGGGGTTTCCTAGCAATAAGGCTATGAGCAAGGACGTTAACCTCTCTGATATTCATTCCTTTCACTGTGAAAAAAAGATAAAAATAACCATTAAAAGAGGATAAAAAACATAAATGATGATACCTCACCAAAAAAGTCAGTCATTATATTTTCTATTCTTAATTTAAAATGCAGATAAATTTAATGATATAGACCTACTTTTTTAAAAACCCAAACTAATTGAATGAGATTTGTTTTGTCAACTGATTTTTCTATAATCGGTGACATGTGTGCATGTAAGCATACATTGCCCACGTGTGTTCAGACATTTACAGGGCATTATTTACAGATTTAAAGCTTAAAATTGAACAAAAATAACATCCTACATATGTATGTACATATATATGCATGCACATCAATATAAACATACTCGTTTTTCAATTTTATGGTTGCCTGCACACAATAGAGAATGGTGAACTTTAAGGTAAAAAAGACCAGAATCTTAATTCTGCCTCAGGCATTTATTTACTAACTATAAGATTCACTTATTCTCTTCGGAGTCTCCGTTTCTTCAACTATAAAATGGGGATGATAACAACACCTCTCTCCCATGGTTGTTGTGAGGATTAAATGAAATAACAAATGTAAAGTGCTTTGCAAATCTTAAAAAGCTATATAAATCCTAGTTCTTATTATTAATTGTACACAATATGGTGTAAACCTAAATTATAATGAAAATATTTATTTCCATTTCAGGTATGTACACCTCTAACAAACATCTCTTTTTGTTCATTACTAATAGCCAATAGCTAACTAAAAGGATTAACAGTAATGTGACAAATGATTTAAATATGAAGGTCGATGGGCATGCCATTGTACAAGGGAACCAAGGTTTATTCATTATGAGCAAAACCACTGAATTTCATATAAGAGGTAATATATAATTTAAAGCTAAAAGCACATATTTTTAAAATAACTAAAAACTACTATTGAAATATTATAAGTTTTGTATGGTATTTCAAATTTATATGCTTTTTTTAAAAAACTCTTGCCTTCCATCTTAGAATCAATATTGGTTCTAAGGCAGAAGAGTGGTAAGGGCTAGGCAATGGGGGTCAAATGACTTGTCCAAGGTCACACAACTAGGAAGTGTCTATGGCTAGATTTGAACCCAAAACCTCCCATCTCTGGGGCTGACTCTCAATCCACTGAGCCACCAAGCTACCCCCAAATTTATATGCTTTTCTATGTTACTTTTATAGTCTTCTTTGGGCTGTTGCTGGCCTCATCACTCCTATTAGGATCCTTGCCTACATCCTTCAGGGTTCCTCTTGTGATCTTCTATTACCTCTAATAGTCTAGTTCAGGGTATTGGAACATTTACTCAATATAATGCTAGAAATACACTAGAAATCTTATCAATTTTTTAAAAATTTTTATCTAATAGAAAATACCAAAAAATACTAACATTTTAAGTACCTAAAACAAATAAAAAATTTCCCCTTACCTCCGCCACTTAGAGTTAAATGATCTATGAAACTTGGCTTCTTGCTTAACTTTGCATAAAACACTGAGCTCTGGGATTTTTTCAGAATTTCTTCATATAAATGATGATCACCGTCTTCTTTTAGATCCTGGTGAAAGCATACATTGTAAACAAAACAGCATTGAGTAAGCTTCATGTTCCAATCAGTCTAAACAGTCATTCTCACTGGTTTGGTTTTGAGGTAAAAGATTCATGAGCGTACACAATAGGAGTTGGAAGTTAGGCAAATTGGAAATAAGTATTGCATAAAAACCCTGCTGTAAGCTACACCCAACAATTTGTAGCCTTTGGAGAGTAGGGAGAAGAAAAGAGAAAATCTGAATCTTAAAATGTCAGAAAACAATTGTCAAAAATTTTATCTATATGTAACTGATAAAAATTTGTTTATTTATTTGTCTAAAAAAAATGTTGGAGTTAGTGGGGAAGGGTTTAGTCACCTCTGAAGAAACCTTACCTCCTCTACTGGCTCAATCCCAAAGTGTCTTATATTTCCAATCTGTAAAATGGCAATAATCGTTCTATCACCTCCCCCCACCCCAAGGGATGATACAAGAGTTAGCTAATTACCAGAAGGCATTCCACCTCAAGTCAGATCATGAGTGCCTGTAAGATTTAATATATAGCTGGAATAAGAAGATTTTGTTATGAGAACAAACAAGATGAATGGGAGTCTATTCTCATTTTTCTATGCTTCTCATCAAATCAAAGTAACAAAATTTCAAAAAAGATTCAATAAGTAACTTCTGACCAAACATCAGAATGAAGCAAGTGTTTCTGGTATAGAAATAAAACATGTGGTGCATACAATAAGAATTAAAAATGTTTTATGAGCCATCCTTATGGATATTAATAGAACAATGTAACTTTGTTCAATATATTTATGTATACTACATAAGAAGACTATATTAATTAATGTATTACTAGAACCAATATAATATTTTACTACATTCTGGCTCTATAAAAAAAAAACCTAAAACTTCCTCATTGAATATAAGCTCCTTGAGGGCAAAGACCATTCTATCTTGTTATATGCCTGTTGCTTCCTAAATATTTGCTGATTAATTGATTGCCTTTATTGTTTTTATTATGCGCTTTACTAAAACATTTGGACACATGACATGATAGGTGTGTCTGTACCTAAATATAAGGTATATGTTTGTTTCTTAGATTGGACTTACGATTTTCCCAGTAAACTCTAGTAAAGAAATTACCTCTGTGGACACAAATCAGTAATTACTCCACATTTTGCATTTTTAGAGAGTTGCCTAGATCATAGCCAACATATGCCAGAGGCAGGACTGGAACCCAGGTCTTCCTGACTCAAAACTTGGCCCTTTCTCTAGTATCCTACCTCATGCATATGTACATATATATATACATATATATATGAGAATAATAATTAGTATATATAGTGCTTTAAAGGTTTACAAAGCGCTTTTACATATATTACTCTCATTGCAACAACCCTGTGAAGTCTATTATTGTTCATTTTACAAATGAAGAAACTAATGTTAAAACAAGTGACTTGCCTAAAGTGACTTGCCCTGGGTCCAGGTCATTAGTAAGTGTCTAAAACAGGAGACACACACACACACGTACATCTATAGTTTTCACATATGTGCATATATACCTATTTATACATATAGGTATGTGTATTCATGTGTACATATATGTGATGGATAAACACATTTATATCAATCACCAAGCATTTCCTATGGCAGTAGTTTCTAGGAATATAAAAACATAAATAAAATCAATCTTGCCCTCAAATAACAAATAAAAATATTCCAAATAGATACAATAGATATAAGGTAATTGGAGGAGGCACCACTGGTATCTGGAGTCATCAGGGTAGTCCCTACATACAAAGGGACATTTGAACTGAGATTTGGAGGAGGTAGAATCAAGATGGTAGAGTAAAGGTTCTCCCAAATTCCCCTCCAAACAACTCTAAAATAACTCCTCAAATTAAATATTGGAGCAGCAGAACCAATAAAAGATCAGAGTGAAAGAACTTTCCAGACCAAGACAACTCAGCAGATTGTCAGGAGAGGTCTGTCTCGCCAGGATGGTACCTGAGTCATGAATGCAGTGCAGCACAGGCTGTGCCCCAACAAACCAGTGGCCAGCCTAAGAGGCAGCTGCATCAGTGGCACCAGCAGCTTCTAGAATTCTCAGTCCACAGAGAGTAAATAGGTCAGACAACTGGTCAAAAAGAAATTATAGGAGACCCTTTGTTAGTACAAAGTGAAAGACTCTGCTGCATTGCCCATTCACAGTTCTGGGTTACAGACCCAAGGCAAAGAAGCACACTAACATAGTAGCACTTGCAGTTTTAGTGGAGCAAGAGCCCTGACCACAGTTCTAGAGTGCTGTAGAATGTTCATGGTTGCTAGCAGACCAAAGCACAGGCCAGGAAAATATTAAACACACCTCTCCTTAGATCATACCACCTTGTAAGAAATAAAAACTTATAGACTCCCAGAACTAGCTTTGAAAACCACAGCAGGAAAAATCTGAAACTGGGGATAATGCCCCCTATAACCCAACTTAGGAGCATAGCCCAACTTTAACATTAAGTTAAAAGTCAAGAAATAGCCTGAGGAAATGAGAAAACAACAAAAAGGACCTGACCAAGAAAAGTCATTACAGTGACAGGGAAGATCAAGACACAAACTCAGAAAAAGACAATAAAGTCAAGATAACTAACTACAATACCTCAAAGAAAAATGTGAATTGTACATAAATCCAAAAAGAATTCCTGGGAGAGCTCAAAAAAGATTTTATTTTTAAGATAAGTAGAAGAAAAATTGGGGGGGGGGGAGGTTGGGGAAGAATAAGAGTAATGCAAAAAAAATTTGAGAACTTGGCAAAAAAAGAGGTAGAAAAAAATAGTGAAGGAAATAACACCTTAAAAATAGAATTGACCAAATGGTAAAAAGTCACAAAAATGCACTGATGAATAGGAGAACTCCTTAAAAAGCAGAATTGGTCAAATGGGAAAAGAGATACCAAAAAATCACTAAAGAAGATAATATCTTAAAAAATAGAATAGATAAATGGAAGTTAATGACTCCACAAAACATCAAGAAAAAATACAACAAAGTCAAAAATAAAGAAGAAAAAGTCAAATATCTCACTGGAAAAACAACTGACCTGTAATATAGATCCAGATGAGATCATCTAAGAATTACCAGACTACTTAAAAGTCATGACCAAAAAAAAAGGAGCCTAGATACCATATTTCAAGAAAGTATCAAGAAAAACTGCCTTGATATTCTAGAACTTGAGGATAAAATAGAAATTGAAGGAATCTACCAAATCACCTTCTGAAAGAGATCCCAAAATGAATACTCTGGGGAATATTATAGACAAAATTCCATAGCTCTCAGAAGAAGAAAATAATGCAATCAGCCAGAAAGAAACAATTTAAATATCATGGAAACAAAGGATAGCCAAAGATTTAGCAACTTTTACGTTAAAGCCTGAATGGCTTAGAAACTGATATTCTGGAAGGCAAAGGAGCTAGAGTTACAACCAAGAAAAATCTACCCACCAAAATAGTATAATCCTACAGGGGGGAAATAGATATTTAATGAAATAAAAGACTTCCAAGCATTCCTGATTTTTTTAAAAAGGACCAGCATTGAATAGAAGATTCTGACTTACAAAAATGAGTCTCAAGAAAAGCATAAAGAGGTAAACATGAAAGAAAAATCATACGGGATTCAGTGAAGTTAAACTGTTTGCATTGATATATGGGAAGATGATATTGTTAACTTCTAAGAACTTTATCATTATTCGGGTAGTTTAAAGGAGTATACATAGATTGAGGACATAGGTATGAATTGAGTATGATGGGATGATTTCAAAAGAATAGAATTAAGGGTTAAAGAAAGGAATGCACTGGGAGAAGGGTGGATGAAGAGGTAGAATAGGGGAAATTATCTCAATAAAAGAACCACAAAAGAAGATCTTTTATAGTGGAAGGAAAGATGTGGGGTGGCAAGCAACACTTAAACCAGAATTGGCTCAAAGAGGGAATAATCTACATATTTAGTTGGATAAATAAACCTACCTTATCCAACAGGGAAGAGGGAAAGGAGATAAGTGTGGGGAAGGTGTTGATAGATGGCAGATTAACACAAGTAGAACTGAGATGTGAAGAAAACCAGGAATTCTATGAGGAGGAAAGTGCATGGTATAAAACTAATCCAAAAAGACAGAAACAAGAGATAGAATGCCTAATATAATAGCAAGGTAGCTGATTTAATTAAACCTGAAAGGTATAGAAAATGAAAAATGGGTAACATGGATAAAAAGATTGGATGGATCCAGACTGTAAAGATCTTTAAACATCAAGCAAAAGAATACAATTTGTTCTTAGGGTTAATAGGGAGCCACTGGAGATTATTATGCAGGAACTAAGATGGTCAGATCAGTGCTTTAGGAATATCACTTCAACAGTTATGTGGAAAATAAGACTGGAAAGGATAAAAACCTAGCTGCAAGAAGAACAATTATAAGACTTTTATAATAGTACAGTAAGGATATAATGAGTATCTAAAACTAGGATAGTAGCCATATGAATGAAGAGAAGGGGATGATTAATTTTAAAAGTTATAATGAGGATAGAATTTTATGACATGGAAACTAATTAGATATGTGAAGTAAATGAGAGTGAGGAGTTGAGGATGATGCCAAGGGTTGTGAACTTGTATAACTAGAAGGATGGTGATATCTTGAATAGAAACTGGGAAATTTAAAACAGATATGGAAAGGTTTGGTAGAAAATATATTAAGTTCTCAATTAGACATTGGAAGCTAAGTGGCTCATTGGATAAAGTGCAGTAAGTTTTCAAAGCATGAAGCTTAAGGTGAGGAAAAAATGTTAGGAACAGCCACTATGAGGATTATGATAGAAAATCAATTAGGAAGGAGCAAAAATATTGTCTTGTTGCAGTGCAAATCCATTTGAAATTGGATAACAGAAATTTGAAGAACCCATTTCGTAATATATACATTCCTCCAGCAACATTCAGGAGCTCACCACAAGGATCAAAGTAGATGGTAGGAAGAATCTGGGTTTGAGTTTGGGAAGACCTGAGCAATAGGACAGGTAGGCAAGGGACTCCAGAGTAGATGACAATCGAACTGGTTACTATCAGGTCAGGAATAGTAAGGTTCAAAAATGAAGCTAGAGCAAGAGCAACGGCCTAGAAAATTCTGGAGGAGATGGAGTTTAAAATGAGGACTAATTGGAATGCAATAGAGGGAGAATGCTAGATTTTGGTCATATAATGAATTTCAGAATGTTCAATCATAGAAATAGAACACTGCAGGTGATTTTTAAGATCAAGAGTATGGCCTTAGCCCTTACTACTCATCTACCTTGGAACTGATACTTAATATCAATTCTAAGCATAAAGTAAGGGTTTTGTTTTGTTTTTATAGAACAATATACAATATCAAGAGGGGACTGGACTGTCCCTGTGTGTAATTGAAGTAGAATGGGTACTTTTTACTAGTGAGATACATACTATAAAAGAATAAAAAGCCACATCTATATGTTTATGGTATATTTTCACCTTGATGTTAAGATAGACACAGATATGAAAGGATAAGAAATTCACAATGCAACAAGTTCAGACAGACATTGATTTCTTCATACTTCATTACTAGAAATTTCTAAATTCCTTTCATCAGTAACCAGAAACAGTGCAAAAGTTTAGTGGGACCAAGAAAATTAGTTCAGTTTTCCATTTCACTCAATATTGCATAGCTAACCCCTATGAGCCATACAGTACTATATTTTTCTTATCTTATTCAACTCTTACAGTAAATGAAATTTATTACAAATTATTCAAACCTGCCTGCTCATTTTTCTTATTTTCCTTTATTTTATTAGAGCACCAACAAAATGGTTTTTGGAAAACCAAGCATTGTTTGTATATGTGTGTGTATATTTGAATATTTCTCTCTCAAACTGTCCATGTCACTTAAAATATCTAACAATCCCCCACTTTGTAGCTTTAATATGTACATATACCATAAAAAACCACCTATTTTTTTCCTTTGCAAAAGTAAAGTGTGAAAACAGCCCTTCACCCTCATAAAATCAGGTCTAAACAACAAATGTATCTATGCTCAGATTTTTTACTGTAACATTTGGGGAATTTTCACACGTTGAGGAAGCAAGATTTTAAAGGAGTCTTTTTTTCTTTACAAACAGGAAATGGGATGTAGGTAGGTGGTTGTGTTTGTTGGTTTGGGGGAGGGTGTTGAGAGGAGAGACAGCAGTTTGGCTATGTATTGTGAATATGAATCTTGCCAAAGTTTGTCTGTGGTCATGCACATTTTTTCTATTCTTTACTTCAAAAACAAAGTCTAAAGACACCAAATATTTACCTCTTTGCCTATAAAATGTAATTGAAAGGACAATGATTCTCATTAAGAAGGGGAAACCATGACAGCCTAATTTATCTTTGTGTGCAGTGCATAGTCTATGGGGAGTAAATCTGTTCAGACACAGATGAAGATCACAGTTATGTTACTGTTGCATCAGATATTTTATACCAGTGTTAACTTACTATGAGTGTATGAAGTGCCTCAGAAATCTCTCCCCCATCTGTCTCTCTTTTTCTCTCCCCAGTCTCTTATTTTCATTCCCATTTCCTATTCCCTTCTTTGTCGAATTCTCCCCAACTTTGTTTCTCCAGCCCAACCCATCTTTCTTTCTCTCTATCTACATTCTCTGTCTCTCAAACCCATGCTCATCTTTCTTCCTCCCTCCCTTTTTGTCCCTTCCTCCCTCCCTACCTTTCTTTTTCTCCCTTTCTCTTGTTGTACCTGCTCTCCAAGAATTAATATAGCTAAGAATAGAGAGGTTGATCACCTGAGGTGATGAATTTTTTGTCATGACAACATGACACAGATAAAAAATGTAAATAGTCTTTAATCCTATGTAGACACTTTCCACTTTTACAATCCTGGTGACCAATTGGTGCAAAAGGCAGCAGAGAGTATTATTAACTTATACATGACTCTCCATTTCCCACTTCCATGCCTTTGAACTTACTATCCCCCATACTTGGAATATACTCTTTCCTCACTTCTGCTTCTCAGAATCCCTGGTATCAAGACTTAGATCAAGCATTCTACTTAGATCAAGACTTCTACATGAAACCTGTTTTGATCCTTGTCCCCAAGCTGCTATTGCCCTCTCACCCAAAATGATTTTGTATTCATTTTGTTTATACCATATGTATGTTTGTGTATATATGTGTGTGCATGTTTGTATAATATAAATGTATATGCATTTCATCTTCTTCTATTACAATGTAAGTGCCTCGAGGGCAGAAACTTTTGTCTTGCTATACTCAATGGCTCAACACTAGATTTAACACATAGTAGGTGCCCAGTAAATACTTGGTTGATTGATTGTAAAGTCCACAATCTGATGGACTATAAATATAAATTTAGTTCTTGATACTGTAAATGGGAACCCCTTACAAAGCAAATGATAACCACACTGATACTCTTAAAATCTGCTACTAGACAGAAAGAAGGATCACAGATTCTCATTATACGAGGTGAATAAAGATAATGATAGACTTGGCTTCCTCACATGCCTAAAGAAGCAAGAAACATCATTTAATGAGACATGGTCACCTCATCCACAGCATGCTTGTTGAATATATGCCCAAAAGATCATCTATAAGATAATCACACTTTATGTACCAATTATCTGCTGAAAAAGATAATGCAGAGAAATTCTATGGAGAATATGGCAAGATCCTCCAAACCAAGTCAAATTGATACTTTGATAATTGAACACTTCGGTATGAAGATGAATATAGAGGAAAATCATTTGGGACTAGGAAAAAAGCAAGTAGTTCATAAGTCTCATCTCTATATATCAGAAAGAGGTTTTTTTCAAGAAAGGAATCAGAGTGAGATGTACATAGGAAGCACCAAATATTGGCATGCAAAAAAAATGAACTTGTCCATATCTCAGAAGGCAGGTTTCAGATATGAGATTCATTCAAGAATCAGCTGTCACATCACTGACTAGTTAAAATGAAATTCAACATTAAAACCAAGAAAGAAAAAGAACAAGTATGACAAGAAGCTCAAACAACCTAATTAAACAAGCTGTTGGCTAAAAAGAAGGAAACTGTCAAAGGAAAACATTGACTCTGATGATTAGCATTTCTTGGAGTCACCACAGGAGGCCAAAAGAACCACAAAACTGCCTCTACCAGGAAACATTTGATTTTCTTTTCAAAAGGTAAAACAGGAGAAACTGTCTAAAGAGTGGATTCACAAGGAACCTACTCACCAAGGTGGATTTTTTAAATAGGTACAAAGGGTGGAAGGCAAAACGTGTTAAGATAAATATGAGGGTAGCTGGGTAGCTCAGTGGAGTGAGAGTCAGGCCTAGAGACAGGAGGTCCTAGGTTCAAACCCAGCCTCAGCCACTTCTCAGCTGTGTGACCCTGGGCAAGTCACTTGACCCCCATTGCCCACCCTTACCAATCTTCCACCTATGAGACAATACACCAAAAGTACAAGGGTTTAAAAAAAAAGATAAATATGAGTTCATAAGTCTAACACAATCCTATATGAATATTGTCAGGTAGAGAAGTAATGGACTCATAGTATACAATGACTCATATATGAGTGAGTGAGAAAGACATACAGAGAGATAGAGACAGACAGAGAGAGAGACAGATAGAGAGAGAGAGAGAGACAGACACAGACACAGAGAGAGATAGAGACAGAGACAGAGACAGAGAGAGAGCTAATGAGAGAATTTCTTTTGTTTGACTATGCCTATTTATTAAAGAGTTTTCATTTTTCTGTTTTTCAGTAGGGGAAGGATATATGGTGATGAAAATTTACGTGAAAAGAAATTTTAATTAAAAAAGAAGTCATGAATGTTCAAACACAGCCTCCCTCCTACGAGTCACAAACAGCTACCTTAGAGAAGGGCATATAAGGGTGCATTACAGTTGTACAAACTTTCAGGAATATGATCTTTTCAAAGGGAATATATTTTGTTCAATAAGTAGTCAGTAAAAAAAATGGCAGAGCCTCTCAATAATGCAGATCCAGAAGAGGAACTGGAGCAACATGACTCAGCCTTCTGAATAGAAGATGGGGCATTTCCTGGGCAGTTCTGGTATATTGGGAAAATATAGATCCAGAAATCCAGCCTTTCCCTGTAGAAGAGAGGGGAAGTTTCTGGACAGTGCCATACTCTTGGAGAAAAAAGATCCAGGAATATTACCTTCTAGAGAGAAAAGGAAGTGTTCATAGACAGTACCAGCTTCATGGAGAGAGGAGACTAGTACATGTGACTCCAAAATTAGAAGAGCAGTCCCAAACTGAAATAAAATATGGAATAAACATCTGAACTTTCCCATCCACTATCACCATAAGCCATTTATATTCTACTGGGAAGGAGATGGTCTCTATAGCAACATTAAGTTCATTTTATTCTGTAGAAGTCCAAGCCCTAATCCTCAAAAAGAGTAAAATTTAACCTAAATGCAAAGGGTTACCTCACATTCATTGCCCCAATTTCATTTTTCTTCTAGAGGATTCCAAACTTCTATGAGAGTGATGTAAGGCTTGGAGTCAACATAGGTCCCCACCAAGGTAGAAAGTAAGACTTACCAAAGGGAATGTGAGTACCTTGATGGTATATGAGCAACTGAAATTCTTTGTGTTTTCTGAATTCTGTTCTTGGTGTGAAATAAAGGCCTTCCTAGAGTCTACAAATTGTTATCCTGAGTGCTTACATTAGAACTAAGGACTCTTTTACCCAAGTTTGTGCAGTTTCCCAGAGGAAACTTTCAATCAAGACAAAATGAAACAGTGATTTTAGGACAGCTTCCCAAGATCATACATAGTATGTGTAATCCCAAAACTTTAGACACTATAGACTTTCAGTCAATAGACTCCAGGGGGAAATTAGTCTGAAGAAAGTTTGGTTTGACTCAAAATGAATCTAGATTATCCCAAAAACATTTATAGATGAAATAAAGAAGTCAACAATTAAATGTTATTGTCTGTTCCTATCAATATGTAGTCTCATAATTGATGATGACTGATAAATGGGAATTTGGGAAGTTGGGAAGAAGGAAATGAACCAGAGTGGAAATACAGAGTGGATGGAATGAAGAGAACCAGGAAGGGTAGGGGAAGCTCTCAGAATCCTGGGTTAGAATTCTGAAGGAGATAACTGCCATCAGGGTTTGGACTGTGTCATTTGAAATTGTTATAAGCCCTGGAAGACTACGTCTCCCAGGACACTCTCTGCTACAACTTCCCCTGACAACTCCCACTTCCTTTGTGGGAGGTGTCAGGGAAAGTATAAAAGAGAAAGTTTTGTGCCTTTTCTCTCTCTGGACCCTGGAAGCATCACTCTCTGACCCTGGAGTCTCTCTTGCTGCTCTCTTGAGCCCAGAGGCTCTCGGACCCTGATCTCTCTTGGTGCCTTTTTCCTTTTCTTCCTACCTCCTACTTTTCCCTAGACCTTCCCTTTCCTAATCCAAATAAAACCTAGCTATTCAAAACCCTAAAGTTGCTCTCTGCTCATTTATTTGAGCCCCTGAAGGGCTCTGATCAATTTTCCCCTGTCTGGGCTGGAGACTGCTACCTTCCTCTCTCCTTTCTCCCATCCGTCCTACCTTCCTACCTTCCTACCTTCACTTTCACCACACAGGACCCTGAAGAGGTACACACCTCCTAAACCCAGCTCTTTCCTCCTATTGAGCTATGATCTATTCCTGTGCTTATTCAACCAATTCATAATACCAATTTTGGCCATAATCTGATTCAACATCTGAATATGTCTCAAGCAGGAATTATCAGAGACAGTGACCTGAACTTCTCAGTTGCCTTTGGTGGGCATTATTAGCCTTACCTAGGTGACAAGGTCACTCCTGGCACCTGATCCTGACTCCTCAAATCTGTGCCTTTCATGAGAGATTATATTGAACATGGGCTTGGCCTAGAAAATTTAGATTAGACAGGGAAACTTGAGACAGAGAGGAAGTAGGAGTAACCTTACTTAGCTCTGCTAAGAACAGAAGCGATTCTTTACAGAATCAGATGGTGGGGAAAAGGTTGAATTGATTAAGATTAGGGAATCTTCAGTCCACATACCTTACCCTGTCCTAAACAACATTTTTCAATAAATCTGCTACTTTTTTAAGTGAAGTCAGAGTGGTTGTCAACTGGCCTGAGACAGAGAGATGCCATCTTGCTCTCTATGTAAAGAAGATCTTCGGCCCAGACTGGGTTAAGTAAAATCCCAGTCACCTGTCTTTATTTACCATCTTTCACAGTGGAGCCTTTGGACTCAATATCCAATATAAAGAATTAGAAAATATATTCAGCAAAATAAAGTCCTACGAATCAGCTAGACATTAGCAAATAAACTCATGGAGGAAAAATGTGGGTAGATACTCCTTAAAGTCAAATAGTGATTGCTTTAAAAGATATCTTAAAGTTGGAAAATTTCAAAAGGATTGAAAATGTCCCAAATAGAATTGATAATGAAGATATTAGCAACTACTGGAATACATGCAAACTTTTCCCTACTCTAGGAAAATCTTTAAAATGTCTTCAATATACATCACAGGATCATAGATTTATAATTAAAAGGAACTTTAGAGGCACCTAGTATAATTTCCTCCTTTTAGAGATGAGAAAATTAATGCCTAGAGAGGGCAAGTGATTTGTTCATTGTTACATGGGTAGCAAATGACAGGGAGAAGATTTTAACCAAGATTCTCTGATTCCAAAGTCCATGCTCTTTTGAATGTACCTCTCAAAGAATCAAGGTTGTCCTTAATGTCCTTAATGAAAATATGATAGGGGTAGGGGGTAGCAAGGTAGCACAGTGGATAGTGCAGCAGGCCTGAAGGCATGAAGACCTGGGTTCAAATATGCATTTATTAAGTGCATACTATGTACCAGGCACTGTGCTAAATTCTTATAATTATCTCATTTTATTCTCACAATACCATGAGTGGTAGGTGCTATTACTGGGGATCCATTTTAGAATTGAAAAAAATTGAGGTAAACAGAGTTAAATGACACACCCAAAGTCACACAGCTAGGAAATGTCTAAGGGAGGATTTGAACTGAAGTTTTCCTAACTCCAAGCCCAATACTCTATCTGCTCTAATACCCAGCTGCCTGGGTATATAACTTGTGATCACTTTTAATATTCCTTTGATTGTCAGTATCTATCCTAGACCCTATTGGCTTATACCTACTGGTATAAACAGATAAACAGAGCATTTATTAAGCATTTACTATTTGCCATTTATTATACACTACTAGGCACTGGAAACACTTGTCTTCAAGAAATTTATATTCCATGACAGACCAAGAAAATTGGTCTAGAAGAGACAAGGCAGAAATTAATAGAAACTTGGACTCCATACTTAAAGAAATTATTCAGCAAAATTGCCCTGAAGTTCTACAACAAGGGGGCAATATAGACATTGAAAGGATCCATAGATCACCCTCTACACTGGACCCAGAAAAGTCAACACCCAGAAATATAATAGCGAAATTGAAGAGCTTTCAAGTTAAAGAAAAAATCTTACAAGAAGCCAGAAAGAGACAATTCAAATATCAAGGAGCACCAATAAGGATCACACAGGATCTGGCAGCCTCAATGCTAAAAGACCGCAAGGCTTGGAATACAATATTCAGAAACGCAAGAGAGATGGGCCTGCAACCACGAATCAACTACCCAGTGAAACTAACCATATACTTTCAGGGGAAAGTATGGGCATTCAACAAAATTGAAGAATTCCAAGGTTTTGCACAAAAGAGACCGGGACTAAATGGAAAGTTTGACACTCAACCACAAATATCAAGAGAAAGATGAAAAGGTAAATAAGAAACAGAGGGAAAAGAAAGAAAACTCATAGTCTTTTAAGCTTGACTCTTTGAGGGCATAAATAAGATCTAATTATCTGTATTACTAGGTGGAGAAATGCTATGTATAATTCTCTGTAGTGAACTCTATACACTATTATAATATTCACTATTATAGCAACCAGAAGAATAATTCATAGGGAGAGGACAGGATACTAAATGGTCTAAGAAGACATGGGGGTGGGAAAGAGGGGGGGAATAGTAGGGGAAACCAAGAAAAATCCGAGTAAATAAGAAAAATAAGATATTCTATTACACACAAAGAGGGCATGGGGAGGGGAGGGGATAAATAATACCATAAGAAGGAGAGGAAGAGAGCATAATCAAACCTTACTGTCAGTGTAATCAACCCGGAGAAGGAAGAGTAGCTTTATTATCCATCCGGATAAAAAACTCTATCTAACCCTACTGAGAAAGTCAGAAGGGATAAACCAAAGGGAGCAGGGGAGTGGGGAGGCCAAAAAAGGGAGGGGAGAAGAAGGAGGAGGGAATTCATTTGGTCTTTAAAAAACAAAAATAGGGGAACAACAAGGGAGGTGGCAGAAAGGGAAGTCAATCAAGGAATGGGATAAGGGATACCGGCTCAAAGCAAACCACTGGTGTAAAAGAAAATAGTGTAAGAAGGAGTGGGTGCAGGGGAGGATACAAAAATGTCAGTGAATACACAACTAACAATTGTAACTCTGAATGTGAACGGGATGAACTCGCTCATAAAATGGAAGCAAATAGCAGAGTGGATCAGAAACCAAAATCCTACCATAGGTTGTCTACAAGAAACACATATGAGGCGGGTAGACACACACAAGTTCAAGGTTAAGGGTAGGAGCAAAATCTTTTGGGCATCAAATGAGAAAAAAGAAGGCAAGAGTGGCTATCATGATCTCTGACAAAGCCAAAGTAAAAATAGATATGATTAAAAAAGACAGGGAAGGTCATTACATCCTGATCAAAGGCAGTATAAACAATGAGGAAATAACACTGCTCAATATATATGCACCAAGTGGTATAGCATCCAAATTCATAAAGGAGAAACTGGCAGAGCTCAAGAAGGAAATAGATAGTAAAACCATACTAGTGGGAGATCTAAATATTCCTCTTTCAGATCTAGATAAATCAAACCAAAAAATAAATAAGAAAGAGGTAAGAGAGATGAATGAAGTCCTAGAAAAATTAGATTTAATTGATATGTGGAGAAAAATAAACAGGGACAAAAAGGAATACACCATCTTTTCGGCTGCACATGGTACATTTACAAAGATAGACCATGTAATAGGGCATAGAATCATGGCAAACAAATGCAAAAGAGCAGAAATAATAAATATAACGATCTCAGATCATAATGCAATAAAAATAATAATCAGTAAGGGCACCTGGACAGGCAAATCAAAAACTACTTGGAAATTAAACAATATGATTCTCCAAAACCAAATTGTCAAAGAAGAAATCATAGAAACAATCAACAATTTCATTGAAGAAAATGACAATGATGAGATATCCTACCAAACTCTGTGGGATGCGGCCAAGGCAGTACTCAGGGGGAAATTTATATCCTTGAGTGCATATATTAACAAATTAAGGAGGGCAGAGATTAATGAATTGGGCATGCAACTCAAAAAATTAGAAAGTGAGCAAATAAAAAACCCCCAGATGAAAACAAAATTAGAAATACTAAAAATTAAGGGAGAAATTAATAAAATCGAAAGTAAAAGAACTATTGAATTAATAAATAAGACTAGAAGCTGGTATTTTGAAAAAACAGATAAAATAGACAAAGTACTAGTCAATCTAATAAGAAAAAGGAAAGAAGAAAACCAAATTGACAGTATTAGAGATGAAAAGGGAGACCTCACCTCTAATGAAGGGGAAATTAAGGCAATCATTAAGAACTATTTCGCCCAATTATATATGGCAACAAATATAACAATTTAGGAGATATGGATGAATATTTACAAAAATATCAATTGCCTAGATTAACAGCAGAAGAAATAGAATACCTAAATAATCCCATATCAGAAACAGAAATTGAACAAGCCATTAAAGAACTCCCTAAGAAAAAAATCACCAGGACCTGATGGATTCACAAGTGAATTCTATCAGACATTCAAAAAGCAACTAATCCCAATATTATACAAATTATTTGATATGATAAGCAAAGAAGGAGTCCTACCAAATTCCTTTTATGACACAAATATGGTACTGATTCCAAAGCCAGGTAGACCAAAAACAGAGAAAGAAAACTATAGACCAATCTCCCTAATGAACATAGATGCAAAAATCTTAAATAGAATATTAGCAGAGACTCCAGCAAGTAATTAAGAAGGTCATCCACCATGATCAGGTGGGATTTATACCAGGAATGCAAGGATGGTTCAACATTAGGAAAACCATCCACATAATTGACCATATCAACAGTCTAACAAACAAAAATCACATGATTATCTCAATAGATGCTGAAAAAGCCTTTGACAAAATACAGCATCCATTCCTATTGAAAACACTGAAAAGTATAGGAAGAGAAGGACCTTTCCTAAAAATAATAAACAATATATACCTAAAACCATCAACAAGCATTATATGCAATGGGGATAAATTAGAACCCTTCCCAATAAGATCAGGAGTGAAACAAGGATGCCCATTATCACCTCTATTATTCAACATAGTACTAGAAACACTAGCAATAGCAATTAGAGAAGAAAAAGAAATTGAAGGTATCAAAATAGGCAATGAGGAGACTAAGCTATCACTCTTTGCAGATGATATGATGGTATACTTAAAAAATCCTAGAGAATCAACTAAGAGGCTGGTAGAAATAATCAACAACTTTAGCAAAGTGGCAGGATACAAAATAAATGCACATAAATCATCAGCATTTCTATACATTTCCACAACACATTAGAACAGCAATAGGTAGAAAGAGAAACACCATTTAAAATCACCCTAGACAATATAAAAAACTTGGGAATCAATCTAACAAAACAAACACAGCTATTATACGAAAACAACTACAAAACACTTTCCAAACAAATAAAACTGGACCTCAACAATTGGAAAGCCATTAACTGTTCATGGGTAGGACGAGCTAACATAATAAAAATGAACATCCTACCCAAATTAATTTACCTATTTAGTGCCATACCTATCAAATTACCAAAAAACTTCTTTACTGAATTAGGAAAAACTATAACAAATTTCATTTGGAATAACAAAAGATCAAGAATATCAAAGGAAATAATGAAAAAAATGTGAAGGAAGGGGGCCTAGCAGTACCAGATATCAAACTATACTATAAAGCAGCAGTCATTAAATCAATATGGTACTGGCTAAGAGATAGAAGGGAGGATCAGTGGAATAGACTTGGGGTTAATGATGTCAGCAAGACAGTGTATGATAAACCCAAAGAGCCCAACTTTTGGGACATGAATCCACTATTTGACAAAAACTGCTGGGAAATTTGGAAAACAATATGGGAGAGATTAGGTTTAGATCAACATCTCACACCCTACACCAAGATAAATTCAGAATGGGTGAATGACTTGAATATAAAGAGGGAAACTATAAATAAGTTAAGTGAACACAGAATAGTATACTTGTCAGATCTCTGGGAAAGGAAAGATTTTAAAACCAAGCAAGAGTTAGAGAAAATTACAAAATGTAAATTAAATGGTTTTGATTATATTAAGCTAAAAAGCTTTTGTACAAACAAAAACAATGTAGTCAAAATCAGAAGGGAAACAACAAATTGGGAAAAAAATCTTTATAACGAAAAACTCTGACAGGGGTCTAATCACTCAAATATACAAGGAGCTAAAGCAATTGTATAAAAAATCAAGCCATTCCCCAATTGATAAATGGGCAAGAGACATGAATAGGCAATTTTCAGGTAAAGAAATCAAAAGTATCAATAAGCACATGAGAAAGTGTTCTAAATCTCTAATAATTAGAGAAATGCAAATCAAAACAACTCTGAGGTATCACCTCACACCTAGCAGATTGACTAAAATGAAAGAAGGGGAGAATAATGAATGTTGGAGGGGATATGGCAAAATTGGGACATTAATGCATTGCTGGTGGAGCTGTGAACTGATCCGGCCATTCTGGCTGGCAATTTGGAACTATTCCCAAAGGGCTATAAAAGACTGCCTGCCCTTTGATCCAGCCATACCATTGCTGGGTTTGTACTCCAAAGAGATCATAGATAAACAGACTTGTACGAAAATATTTATAGCTGCGCTTTTTGTAGTGGCAAAAAACTGGAAAATGAGGGTATGTCCTTCAATTGGGGAATGGCTGAACAAATTGTGGTATGTGCGGGTGATGGAATACTATTGTGCTAAAAGGAATAATAAACTGGAGGAATTCCATGCAAATTGGAGAGACCTCCAGGAAGTGATGCAGAGTGAAAGGAGCAGAGCCAGAAGAACATTGTACACAGAGACTGATATACTATGGTAAAATCAAATGTAATGGGCTCCTGTACCAGCAGCACTGCAATGACACAAGACAGCTCTGAGGGATTTATGGTAAAGATGCTACCCACATTCAGAGGAAGGACTGCAGGAGAGGAAACATATAAGATAAACAATTGCTTGAATGCATGGGCTGAGGCGGACATGAATGGGAAATAGACCCTGAACAAGGACACATGTTACAACCAGTGGAAATGTGCGTTGGCCATGGGTGGGGGGACAGCGGGGGGGTGAAGGGGAAAGTAGGGGCATAAAGCATGTAAACAGGTTAAAAACGAATATTAATAAATGTCTAATAAAAAAAAGAAAGAAATTTACATTCCAGTGGAGGAGGATAGCTATATAAAGGCAAACTGGAAAGGGTAAGCACATGGAAACATTCTAGACCATGGAGATTCCTAGGAGTGCAGTAGAGATTTGGATCCAGGGAAGATAAAGCAAAAGCTGGTCAATCAGAACCCAGGGTGGTTCCAAGGACAGAATCTGAGATGGTGGAGGAAGAAGGTGATGATGGTCCAAAAGGGAAAAGCATTGAGTGAAGATGACTGAGAAGTTCTTCACAAGCTTATAACAGCACAAGATAAGGAAAGATAGCTATCTAACAGATGACATAAGATCAAAAAAATCTACAAACAGAAACAATTGGGTACTGAATCTAATAAAATGAAATTTAATACAACTAAGAGCAAGGAACAGTAAATACAAAGATGAAACAAAGACTGTCCCTGCCCTGTGTCAGTAACATACCCTATTGGGATTAATTTTTTTGTTTATTTTTTGATAAAGTTGTGATTTCAGCAATTTGAGATCCCAAAGAGAGCTCCCTCAACCAATAAAAATCAGCACCTACTCTGCAACTTGCCTTAGACAGTTGTCTGAGGCCACTGAGAGGTTAAGTAACATGTTTGGGGACCCACAGCTAGTATAGAAATAAACAGTAGGCTAATAAAACAAACGAGACTCACAGGGGAAAAGTTACTTGCCCAATGTCCTTCAGTTAGCATAAAAAAACTGAACACAGGTTTCTTCACCCTAAGTCCATCATTCGACCTTTTCCAGTAAACACAAGCCATTCTCAGACCATCCACTCAATAACTGTTTTAATTTCTGGAATGAATTCAAAGTATTTCACATATATGATACCCTTTGTTCTCACATGAGACATACAGTGAGACATACAGCTGAAATAATACTGGCATTTTATGATATACTTCATGGATCCAAAAAAAATCATGATGGCATATTATGAGGCTGTCTCAATTTGGCTTGAAGGGAGGCAAGAATAGATATATCTATAGTATTTTCTCCCAAGACCCTTTTCCAAGGAGACATTAGATCCTGCCCTGAAGGGAAGTAGGAGAATAGAATGAAAGATTGCTTCACTCTCCTCAGAGAGGGTTTATCTGCTCCCTCAAATATTATTAATTTAAGGCCATATTGTTGAACCTATGGCACATATGCCAGAGCATGCTAGAGGTGGCTGCTCCCTTCCCCCTCTCCAGGCACACCTGAGGACATTTCTCACATCAGCTATGCTTCTGTCCAGCAGCTGAAAGGGAGCTCTTTCTCTCTTCCCTATCTGGAGTAAGGCAAAGGAGCTTACATGCACCGTGAGGGTTGCTAATTTCTAAAAGGTTTGCCATCACTGGTCTAAGAGATACAATATTTCAATTCAAACTAAACTCCTAATTGCTATTTCTTATCATGAAAAAGAGGACTTAAAGCTTTATATCCATGGCTTACCTCCATTCCACAATGGAAAAATACACAAATAGCAAGGAAACCCATTCATCCAAGTTGATAGTACAACAGAAATTAGAGAACATAAACATAGGAGAATACATACCAGATTTATAGATTGAAGAAGTTCCCCTGTTAGGAGCAAAGTAATTCAGCTCATTCAAAAGGGAGACTCTAGATCTCACCTAAATGGAAAAAATCTCACCTCCCAGTCTAGTGTAGCAAGCTGAAAGAAGAGACATAATAAGGACTGCCAGATCCTCATATGCTAGCTTCTTTCCAGAGTCTTTTTCTTTCTTGAGCAAGCTGGAGTTCAGCACTGTACATCCCCCTCTTTTTCTTAAAACCCTTACCGTCCATTCTAGAATCAATATTAAGTATTTGTTCCAAGGCAGAAAAGCAGTAAAGGCTAGACAATTAAGGTTTTGACTTGCCTAGGATCATACAGCTGGGAAGTGTCTGAGGGCATGTTTTTACCCAGGATCTCCTATGTCTAGCCCCAGCTTTCTATCCATTAAGCTGCCCCCATCTTCCTGTTTCTTAACAATGGAAGTCAGAAGAGCCCAAAGAGTCTTAAGAGGATGAAGAGAGCTCTCCTCTCTTCCATTCTTGCCAATTCCACCCTGCCCTTCAAAAAGGTTCAGGGCACACTAATCTCAATTAATGAGAAGAGAGTCCCATCCAATGAGTTTGGGTTAAAAATGAAAGTGTCAATAGCTGTAAAAGATAACAATTATTTTGTGGTGGTAGTGGTGATAGGACCAAAGATGTTTTCATTTAAAATGAAAAACAAAATCTAATTATTACATTTAAACTTCTGTTTCAAAAACAAGAATTTTTAATTATGCTGAACTATTGTTTGATGAATAGTATTATTCATTAAGAGATATTGAAGATGTGCAAGGGTTAAAGTATCACGCTAAAGCATTTTTAGGATATCTTTTAAGTTTCCTTAAGTACTACTGGAGAAAAGAAGGAATGCTCTAAATATAGCTTAAACGGAATTGTCACCAAGAAGTTCCAGTTCATACTTCCGTCATTCAAGAAGTGTTTTAATTATTTTGGAAAAATTAATAATCAAAATTAACCAGTTAAAAAAAGAAGTGTTTTTTTCCTTCATTCAACCAATCAATAATTATTTATTAAGGGTCTACTATGTGCTTGGCACTGACAATAGAAAAAAAACAAAAACAAAAACAAAATAGCCTCTGCTTTCCAGGAGTTTACATAGTCTATTTTCTTGCCATAATCAAGCCTCATCCCTTTCCAAAGAAATAGCACAGTAGAGGCAAAAGGACAATAGATTAGGATGTTGGAAGATTTGAGGTTTGCACTATAGCTCATCTACTTACTGCCATGTAATCAATTAATTAAGCAATAAGCATTTAGTAGGCACATACTATGTTCCAGGCACCATAACAGATGCTAGAGATACAGAAAATGAAACAATCCTTCCTCCTCTCAAGCAGCTTAGGGAAAACCACTTAATTTCTCTGATTTATTTTATAAAAGGAAGAAGTGGGAACTACATGATCTCTAAGGTTACTTTCAGCTTTTCTATAATTTTATAAGTCTGTGGCCTTCCACTACCATTGACAGAGGAACCAATTTCCTTAACTTGCAACCTCTTGGACTACTTTCCTAGGATATTCTGAGTCCATGTGGGGTGACTCCCTTTCTCCTGTCTGGTGAATTAAGTCCTTTCAGTCAATTTTTCTATCAGCCCACTGTAAGAGTGAGGTTTTCACAACCCTGAAATGCTCTAATTTGACTTTCATACTCTCCCAAGAACTCATCAACTTTATTCCTGATCTTAAAAAAAAGAAAAACTTATTTCTGTCTTAGAATTGATACTAAGTATCAGTTCCAAAACAGAAAATCAGAAAGTGCTGGGCAATTGGGATTAAGTAAATCACCCAGAATCATACAGAGGTCAGATTTGAACCCAGGGCCTCTTATCTCCAGGCCTAATTCTCTATCCATTGAGCTACCTAGCTGCCCCACCTGAGTGATTTTTAAAGCCTACAAGGTGGTTATTTTACCTACTATTTTCACTTATTGGCCATTGGCTTCTCAAAACCATCATTTGGGTTAGAGAAGCAGAGACTCAGACTGGAGCTATAATTGGACAAGGTATCTCAGGCTATTTAAGGAAGTCCCCTAATCATCATAGGCTTGCCTAATACCAAAAGATTGATTCCTGTCCCCACCCCTCAGCCAATTAGGAATTAACGAGTATATTCATAACATACGAGACATCTGGCAAGGGATATGTCGAATCCCTCAATAGAACATAAACTCCACAACAGCAGGGATTGCCTCACTTTTGCATCTGTGTCCCCGGTGCCTAGTACAGTGGCTGACATATACTGTAGCAGGTGTTTAATAGATACTTGTTGATTGATTGAAGGGGAAAATACAATGGAACTCACCTACCCGCTCCCCTAGCTCCCTTCTTAGGGGTTGGTGGTCTGTGGAAAAATTCAGAGGGAGGTGGCAATATGTTCACAATATCATTTGCATTTCAAATTAACTCTGCTATTTCAACTTATACCACAGCTGACACCCATAGGCCAGGCTCTTTGTCTTTGAGTCTTCTCCCAAACTTCCAGACTAGATGATATAAAATAGATTATACCAGAAGGATAAAAAAAAAGATTTCCCCTATATTCAAAAGAAAGTAAAAAATATGATATCCAGGAAAACTAACCAAGTTAACTACTGAAACTATTTCCTTCCTGAGGCAATGAGTATAGTATAGTGGAAAAAATTTTGGTCTAGCAGTCAGGAAACATGGGTTCAAAACCCATCTCTGACACTAATATCTTATCAAAGAGAAAGTATTTTAAATGGTTTTGGAATTGTAAATCAGCTACGGGGAGGTAAGGGAGAGTTTGGGGGAGAGGGGAAGAATATGAAACATGTAACTATGGGAAAATATTCAAAAGAAAAAGAAAAAAAGAAACTATTAAAAAATAAAATGGTTTAGTCTCAGTTTCCTCTTATACAAAATGGGAATATTAATACTTGTAGGAGGCAGCTGGGTAAGCTCAGTGGATTGAGAGTCAGGCCTAGAGACGGGAGGTCCTAGGTTCAAATCCAGCCTCAGACACTTCCCAGCTGTGTGACCCTGGGCAAGTCACTTGACCCCCATTGCCCACTCTTCCACCTATGAGCCAATATACACAAAAAAAAAAAAAATACTTGTATCCCCCACCACAGAGAATTGTCACCACAGAAAAGTGCTTTGTAAAATTTAAAGCCTATTGAAAACCCAAGGGCTCTGACAAATAATCATAAAAATATCTCACATTTTTATAATTTATACACAACTATGAGGTGGAAGGAGTTCATGTTTAGTTTGCTTTATCTATCATCTCTATTCCTGTTCAAGATCTTTCCTTATCCGTGACCTCTCTATGTGCCCTATACTCACATGTCAGTTTCCAAGGTCCCAAAGGGTGGAAGCCTACCTAATTCTTATCTTTATGGATAATGATTTATGCTTTCAACTTTTTAATGAACCCTCTTCCTTACACAAAACTTACCTGTGATGTGCTCCTTCCCTCAGGACTCTGCTCTTGCATGGAATTTGGAGACATGTTATCTGAGTGAGTTTCATGGTTCTTCTTATTAAGTTGTTGATATTCTTGGTCTCTAGGTTTCCTCACCTATAAAATGAGGAGGTTATATCACATAATCTGTAAAGTTCATTTCAGCTCTAAACTCTTCATAGCTGTTGAAGTTATTCTTTCCCAGAATGCTTCATCTCCAGACCAACTTTTCCTATAAGATTTTAATTGCAGAACTCAAAGATTACTGGCATGGATGGTATTCAAGATATTCTAGTATCCAATGCTGGTATTAAAGATCAGGAGGGCATTCAAAATAGTACTATATCTTGAAGAAACATAACCTTCAAATGAATAATTTTGATTACATTAAATTGAAATTAAAAATATTTTGTACAAACAAAAACAGTGTAACCAAGATTAGAAGGGAAATAACAAATGTTGAAAAAAATTATAACAAATTTCCCTTATAAAGGCCTAATTTCTCAAATTTATAAAGAATCAAGTCAAATTAACAAGAATACAAAACATTCTCCAATTGACAAATGGTCAAAGGTATGAACAAGCAGTTTTCAGACGAACAAATCAAAGCCATGGATAATATTAAAAAATGTTAGATTAGCCAATATGACAGTAAAGGAAAGTGACAAATGTTAGAGGAGATATGTCAAAATTGAGACATTAATGCATTGTTGGTGGAGTTGTGAACTTATCCAACCATTCTGGAGGGCAACTTCAAACTATGCCCAAAGAGCTATAAAACTGTATATCCTTTGATCCTGGGTCTGTATACCTTAAGAGATCATAAAAAGGGGTAAAGAATATATTTGTACAAAAATATTTATAGAAACTCTTTTTGTGGTGGCAAAGAATTGGAAATTAAGGGGATGTTCATAAACTAAGGAATAAAATGTGGTATATGTTAGTGATGGAACACTTGTGCTATATGAAACAAAGAACAGGATGATTTCAGAAAAAGCTAGAAAGATCCACATGAACTGAAGAAAAGTGAAATAAGCAGAACCAGGAGAACATTGTATACAGCAACAGCAATATTGTACAATGATCAACTGTGAAAGATTTAGTTACTCTCAGCAATACAATGATCCAGGACAATTCTAAAGGACTTGTGACAAAGAATGCTATCCCCTCCACAGAAAAAAAAACTTTTGGAGTCAGAATGCAGATCAAAACATACTATTTTTCACATTAATTTATTTTTTTTATTTTGAGGGGTTGGTTTTATATGAGTATTTTTGGATAATGCATGTATAATTCAGATCAAATTCCTTACCATCTCCAAGAAGAAAATGGAGGAACACAATTTGGATCTTATGATTCTGGAAAATGTATATTAAACATTGTCATTACTTTTAACTGGAAAAATAAAATATCTTTGAATATAGAAAAATAAACATAACCCTCCATCATCACCAGTCTAGCCAATGAAACTTGGATCATTCCCATTCAACTTGCTGATTTATCTGATGAAACAGGCCTTCTTTGAATCAACTTCCCAAGTTGACAGAATGCATGGACACATATAATCTCATGGAAACCCAAGTTTTAAATATTCAAAAAAGCATAAGATTGTAGATTCATAACTAGAGGAGGACTTGGAGGTTATATCCAAGTCCAACATCTTCATAATCAAACATCTTCATCTTACAGGTAAGGAAACTAAACTCCAGAGACATGAAGTGAGTTTCCCAAGGTTACAAAAGTAAGAAATGATAAAAGACAGATTGAAATGCATATTCTCTGATTATCAGTCCATTGGTTTTTTTTTTCCATTGCTCTTGAGAATATAAGCCCTTCAAGCATTTCTGGAACCAAAAATCTTTGTTGGGTTTTTGCTTGCTCCAGTGGATGATGATGAACAAGCAACCCTCATCTACAATATTATTCCTTTATGGAATAATTCATGGTTATCTCACATAAGAATTCAATTGCTTAAGTTAGAGAATTTAACATACATAGGATATGCTATAGTTATTGTGGGAAAGGGCAAATGGAAACACTGCCAAGCCCCTATAAGAAACTACCCATTTGCAGGACTTGAGAGAGTGTGAGGAAGAATGTTCACCTGATAACCTGAAATTTCTGATGGCTTCAGGTTCAACATGACATCCTTGAGTAAGTCGCACCCATGAGATCTATGCCTAAACTAAGGAATAATTTGGGAAACCCCAAAATCCCATTAACTCTTCTCTAGTTGTGTGCAGTGATGAGTGATAATTTCCATGAATTCTGTAACCAACTAACCCCCATCCAACACCAATAGTACACCATAGTTTTAGTAGAAACTTTCAGTAAAATGAGGCAATTCTTGCTCTATCCTATCCTAATCTTCCTCCTGTTCCTTTAAAACATCCTCTTTCGTGAGCTATTCAACCACATCATTTTAAACCATATTCTATTATTCATATTTTAGAACTTTCTATAGTTCTGAAGATTAAAATGTATCTCTCTACTGTATACTACTTCCAATCTATCAGACACTGCTTTGGGCAACTAGGTGGCACAGTAGATAGAACATTGAGCCTAAAATAAGGAATATCTGAGTTCAAAACTTCCCTTATATACTACTTATTAGCTTGTGACCTTGGACAAATCACATAACCTCTGTCTAACTCAGTTTCCTCATCTGTAAAGTAGAAATAATAATAATAATAGCACTTATCCTCCTCCCAGGTTAGATGTGAGAATCAAATGAGATAATAGTTTAAAGTGCTTAGCACACTATCTGGGACATTGTAAATGCTATATAAAGGGTGTTTGTTATTATCATTATCATTATATTTGTAAATTGCTTAGCACAGCACCTGGTTCATAACTGACAGGCCATATGCCCTCTTCTCCCAATCCCTACCCAAAACTAACAGGCCCCACTAGCCTCAACAACCTGCCTGGCAGACTCTGTTCCCTCATCCTGCACATGTACCTCCTTCAGGGCTGAACACCAGGTCTGGGAACCAATACCTCACCCAAGGACTAAGACTCCCCACCCTCTCAGAACCATCCAATTAACTGAACCCAAATAGCTTACCTTGCCCAGAGACAGCCCAATAGAGGCTATCCAGGTTACCTCATTTCTGACAACTCTCTATACTTCCAACCTTATAAGAGGTTAAACCCATCTCCACTCAGATGGAGATTTGGCAACCATCTTTGCTGGTGTTGCTCTCCTCCCTTATTCCCCCCTTGCCTCTCCTTCCCACCATCCCCCAGGCCACCTCTACTGGCACTAGGAACCCCTGCTCTCCTTTCCTCCAATAAAGCTCTGCTATTCCACCTCACTCTGGTATCATTTGTCTCATGGTCAGACCCCTGTCAGTCATACTGACAATAATAGTCAAATGCTTGTTCCTATTTTCCCCCTTTCTTCTGTAGGATAGTCTCTCCAGTGCTGTCTTTCATCAATGTCTTAGAAAAAATAATAGAAGATAAACTTCTCAACAGAAATCATAATAGCATGCTTCTTTGCAAAAGATGAGGCTGGGAAGAATTGATAATATATTGCATGGAAGAGTCGGGATCCATAAAGATTAAAACAAGTTAGAAAAATAGACTAATTTTAAATGAATTTAATGAAGAAAAATATAAAGTTCTACATGAATCCAAAAATCCCATTTCAAAAGTGTAGAGAAGCATAGCTAGACAGAAATTCCATCCAAAAAAAATCCAAAGGAGTTTCAGTGGATTGTAAGACTAATATGAATCAGTCATATGACATGGCAGCCAAAACATCTAATGCTATTCTAGGGTGCATTGAGTCAGGCAGGCAACAAGCATTTAAGCATTTGCCATGTTTTAGGCACTCCAATAAATGCTGGGGATACAAAAACAACAAAATGAAATACTCTCTGACCTCAAGGATCCTGTATTCTAATTGGGAAAGATAACACATTAAAGAGAGCTAAACATAAGGAGTGAGAGAAGTCTATATGAGACCATAGTTGGGGAGAGGGAGTCTAAAGAGTTATAAACAGAGCTGGGAGAGAAATGAAGTATGCCAGCCTGAGATTATCTCCAAAATGGTGGCTCCAGAAAGAATTCACTAGTAGGAGTAAGGGGCTGGCACAGTGAAATAGGTTCCAAAATAAAAAGTCTCCAGGAACTGATGGAAGTTTTGGGGTTAAAGGCAGCTCTAAGTGAGACTGGTAAAGTCCAAGAGAGTCAGAAACAAAGCTGGGAGGGAAATGCTTCTTTTCATTAAAAGAAAAATACAAGGAAAGGAACAGTATTAGTAATGCTATTTCCTGGTCTTACTACATCTGGAGTACTGCATTTAATTCTGGCCTTGTTACATGAGGGAGGATCTGAAGCAGAACCAGAAAAGGAAAAATGGTGTTGAGAGAAGCAAAAATCATGCTAATTAAGGATTGTTTTAAGAAATAAGGGGTGTTTAGCCTCCAAAAAGGTAGACTTGGCGTGATGAACCTATGCTAATTGAGAGTTTTTTGAAGAAATAAGATGTCGTTAGCCTGGGAAAAGGTGGTCTTCAAGAACAAAGTCTTTAATGAAAAGGAGGCATCAGAATCATTCTTCCTGGACATAATGTAGGGGAGAATTAAGAGCAAAGGGTAGAAGTTGCTGAGATTTAGACTTGACGTGAGAAAAAATTCTGACAACATAGAGTTGAACTTCCCATACAGTAGAGGCTTAACTAGATCTTACAATTTCTCTACAAAAAAATCCAGATTCCAAAATACCCAAAAGTGGGTCACTCTAATTAGATCTACCAACTCTAATAACAACCCTTCCTTCTAGCTACCACCCAAACAGCTTGGTGCTGTCCACAGCTTGAGTGCTGAACCAGCTGGTTTTCTCATTACTGCTACAACTGTTGGCTGTGATGCTGAAACTTCTTTGATCACAACAGTGCTAGCACGCTTTTTCAAGATAATTTGGAATAAATTAGATAATTTGTCTAATTATCAAGCAAACTACTTGGGAGCTAATCAATTCTCATGTATAAAGTTACAAAAGTTTCTGCCAGAGAAAACATCAATTGTCTCAAACTTAGTACCCTAGTAAAAATCAGGCAAAAAGGGTTAAATTTGGTCCAGCTTCCAAATTTTATATTAAGACATTTACAATTAGGAATTCAATGCTCAGAGGCTGCTAATAATATTTTATTTATTTCCAACTCTTTTTAGCTCACTGTGAAATGCCTTTAGGTTCAAACTCGGCATCACAAACAACTTCACAAATATTTGAACTAGCAGGAAATAATACCCCTATATTTTCCAGTCAAATTTTAAAACCCAATTCATTTAGTTGTAAATACACAGATAGAAAAGTTCGATGAGCATGGATCAATAGCAGGTCTTCTTTGAAGATATTAATTATAATTACAATTTGCTTCCCCCAAAGGTAAATGAATTTTAGTCAGCCTACACTCCAGTAGACTAAAAAGCTCCAGGGATATCTTTAAGAACAGGATTCAAATTTCCTATTAATTTTCCTAGTCTCCAAGCAAGCAATCACTGGGGAATTCAGATAATTTTAAATCTAGCTTAGCTGTAGTATGCATAAATGAATCAAGATACATAGCACAGAAACATCCTGGAACCAAATCTGAGTCTTCTACTTCAAAGTTCTCTTTAAAATGTGCTCTTTTTCCATACAGACACATGAAATTTTTTCAATATCCTTCACAGAATACTATAACTTCTATATCCCATTTTATAAAAGCACAAGGCCCTACCTACTTGCTCAGTAAATGTTTCAGTTCCAGTACACTCCAACCTACCCCATGCTAGATTGTTCTAAACTCAGACCAGACTCCCTCAGAGTATCCAACCTTTGACAATATTCAATGAATAATTGAAGTGATAGCCATGCAGTGAATAATTTTGACTTGATATCAACCTGAGTGGCAATATCCCCCTTAGGAATTTAGTTTGAGGCCTCATTCTACTTAGGTTTACAATTAACTTCTTTAAATTGTTTGTCAATGACAACCATTACCATTTTTAAGTATTTTATTCTGAAAAAGTACACTATTGAGATGCTACTGTTTATACAGAGAATAGTCAGGAAAGGCAGCATATTACAGCAGAAAGGGCACTAGACTGGGAACAAAGAAAGCTGAATTTTAGTCCCAATTTTATTATTAATTGTGATTTGGGACAAATCACTTAAAGTCCTTGATCTTCAGTTTCCACTTCTATAAAATGAGAGCACTGGACCAAATCTCCATCAATTGAATCATTTCCTATTTTAAGTCTAATTTTGTTCAAGATTTAACCTGAGTTTTGCTTATTGGTTACATATAAAGCACACAATTATCTAGGATCATTGCTCTGTGAATTTCTCAACCCAAAAGCACTCTACACACATGATCCCTGGTACCATCAACTGATATGTGCTATGAATTTCAAACTTGGAATAGAACAAATGGAGAAAGAAAAGTTATAAGGCTTTCTTGGTGGTAAAAATGTACAAGAAGAAACACATTCACCTTTGGAATCCTTAACTTCCATAGCCTATCTTTGCCAGGGAAAAATCACTGATTCTTTCATATTCTAAAATTTCTCAAAGTCTAAAAGATATCAGTTCAAATCATCAGTTCACCAAATGTTTATTAAGGCCCTAGAGCAAAGCACTCTACTGTGCCTGGGATATAAAGATGAAAATGATATTCTCAAGTCACAAGCTTACTTTGTACCTATGCACAAAAATATATGCTATCAGAAGAAGAGCATGGTGGAAGCAAAGGAGAGATTGGGTCAAAGTATTCTATGAAATTTTTCATTTTCCTTCTGAGGACATAATTTACTGGTTTTATTTACTTGCTATTCCCTAAATCATACTAAAATAATTCAGATGAAGAAGCTGAGAATCCAAATAGGTACCATTTCACTTTAAATTCCAAACTATACAGACTTCATTTCCTTTTTGAACAGAAGGATGGGGTGCAACTGGGTAGCTCAGTGGATTGAGAGCCAGGCCTAGAAACAGCAGTCCCTGGGTTCAAATCTGACCTCAGATACTTCCTAGCTGTGTGATCCTGGGCAAGTCATTTAACCACCAACACACTTAGCCCTTACCACTCTTCTGCCTTGGAATCAATACATAGTATTGATTCTAAGATGGAAGGTAAGGTTTTTAAAAAACAAAATAAAATAAAAGTACAGCTAACATCCCTTTCGTCCTATTTTGTCTCAAAAAAGAATCATGCAAAGTTGAACTCCCTTGTCATCCCCAGAGGCTCAGTTCAAACTTCAGCTAGCAGGACACAGGTACTGAGGAAGTTTTCTAGAGTGCTTGGTAAGTGACAAGCTAAGCAGGACAAAGAAAGATTTTATTTCTGATAAAGGGAAATATTACATTAGTGAATCAAACAGAATTACAAAGAAAATGGGTATATTAGAATATGTTGGAGAGGACCCCTTATTTTTTTCATGTTGAGACATGTAACAATTATCTCCAACAACACAGACTAGAAACTCATCTGTATTTCATATAGAACGTTGCCTGATTTCCCATAATCATTCAGTAATATATATCAGAAGCAGTTTTTGAATACACGTCTCCCAGACTCCAAGGCTACCTCCCCTTTATTCACTATACCATGCTTCACATCACTTGTCTCTGCTCCTCTGTTTACAAATTCTTTAAGACTGAGATTATAGAATGTATCATATCCCTTTCAGAAAAAAATTTAGAACAAAGAATATCAATGCTGAAAAGGACCTCAGTACAGTAACACCATTCTCAAATGGGAATGGACTTCTATCAGCTGCCTATTGACTTTGAAAACCACACATTTATATTATCTGTGTTGTATTATATTTTTATCTACTTTGTTAAGCATTTATCAATTACATTTTTAAACCCTTAACTTCTGTGTATTGGGTCATAGGTGGAAGAGGTGGGCAATGGGGGTCAAGTGACTTGCCCAGGGTCACACAGCTGGGAAGTGTCTGAGCCCGGACTTGAACCTAGGACCTCCCATCTCTAGGCCTGACTCTCAATCCACTGAGCTACCCAGCCGCCCCCTATCAATTACATTTTAATCTGGTTGGGTAGCACTAGGTCCCATGAATTTGACACCTCAATCTGAAATCACAGAGCGTAAGTTGAAAGAGACCTAGTCCAAGTGCCTTAATTTACATATGTGAACATTAAAGCCCAGAGGAGTTAAATAACTTGACCAACATCACACAATTAGTAAATAGGAAAGGCAGATTTTGAACCTAATCTTTTGATCCCAAATCTAGCTGTTCTCTTTTCCACTATTCCATTCTGCTCCTCACTCTCCTATCTGTATATGTGTTTATAAATGTCTGGGAAATTAAGAATAAATTCTATTCACAAAGGCAAAAAATTTGTTATTTTGGTGTGCTCTCTCAATGAAGTTTCATTGTGTTAACCTCCCACTCTATTTAAAATACCATTTACAGAAAATAAATCCAAGGAATGCTGTGTTTTGCTCTCTGTAGCACTCTAAGACATATTATTAATTTCTATACTGAGCCTATTTCAATCAATCTTGTTATAGTTTAATGCTATTATAATGGATTATCTTTCTCAGGCACATGAAAATCAGTTTCCCAAGATAATTTGGGCTGAATTAGATCATTTGTCTAATTGAAGAATGGTAACAACCTATCATGGAGTCAATCCATCCTCATGTATACAATGACATGAGCTGCAGGCAAAAGGCATTTCACTTTTCTCCCAAGTGGATCTGTTGATTCCAAGGGGATTTTTGAGACTCCAGTGCAGGATCTGAACATTTATTAAAGTAGAAACCAAGCTAACATTTGAACTTGGGCATTGCATCTTTATGCTGCTGGAAGATGACAAGAAACTCTTTATTGTGAGGTACTGTTGAAGCCTTGAAATTATTAGCCTGAAAATATCAATTGCAAAATATTCATCTTACCTTGAGCTTTTTACATTGGAGAATCCATTATTAAAGTGTGATTTCTCGGTCTTTTCACATATACTTGTAAACGTATACATGTGTTTGCACTTATATGGGATTTAAAGGAAACTAGAAAATACAGTAGGTGGTTATGAGGATATAGAGTATTCAAAGCATGGGGAACAGACAGAAAAAACTGCTAGAGCTGAGAGATGTAGTGTCTTGTTCAAGAACAGCCGGGGGGTCAATATCACTGGATCAAAGAGTATGTAGTAGGGAATAAGGTATAAGAAGACAAGAAAGGTAGGAGGGGGATAGATTGTAACTGGCTTTGAACAACAAACAAAGGATTTTGTATTTGATCCTGGAGGCAACTCTGAACCACTGGAGTTTATTGAGTAGAAGGGACGACAGAGTCAGACTTGTGTTTTAAGAAATTTGCTTTATTTTGGCTGAATGGAAGATGGATTGGAGTGGGAGGAGACTAGTCAGGCAGAACCACCAGCAGACTATTGCAATAGTTCAGACATGAGGTGATGAGGGGCTGTACTAGAGTGGTGGCAGAGTGAAAAGAGAAGGGGGGTTGTGGGGGGCAAACTTGAGAAATGATGAAAAGTAAAATTGTCAGGCCACAGCCACAGATTGGACATGGGAGGAGTGAGAGATAATGAGAGGTCCAGGATGACTCTTAGGCTGCAAGCTTAGGAGACAGACTAGAAGGATAATGTTGTCTTCTATAGTAATAGGAAGGGTAGGAAAGAGGAAAGTTTTAGGGGAAAGATAATGAGTTCCATTTTTGATCTGTTCAACTTAAAATGTCTATACTGGACATCCAGTTCAAGATATCTGAAAAGCAGTTGGAGCTGCAAAACTAGAGGTCAGCAGGGACAGGATGGGTAGATTTGAGAATCTTCAGCGCAGAGATATTAATAAAATCTGTGTGAGCTGATGATATCACCAAGAGAGAGGCGAAGTTCAAAGACAGAATCCTGTGGGATATCTACAATTAAAAGGCACAATCTGGATGAGGATCGAACAAAAGAGACTGAATAGGAGTGGCCAGATAGGCAGGAGGAGACCAGAAGAGAATGGAGCACAAAAACCTAGAAAAAGGAGAATATCAAGGGGAGGGTGATTACTAATGTCAAAAGCTGTGGATCAAGAAGAATGAAATTTGAGATAGGATCACTGGATTTAACTTCTAAAAAAATCATTGGTAACTTTGGAGAAAGCAGTTTGGGTGGAATAATGTCTGAAGCTGGATTATAAGGGGTTAAGAAGGGAGTGAGAGGGAGGAAAAGTGGAGGCATCTATTAAAGATGACCTTTTCAAAGAATTTTTTTGCTCACAAAAGGCAGAGGAGATATAGAACAATGGTTAGCAAGAATAAATAGATCAAGTGATTTTTTTTATAATGGGAGAAATATGCAAATGTTTGTAAGCTAAAGAGAATGAGCAGGTACAGGGGAGAGATCGAAAATGAGTAATGAGGGGGTGGGAGGCATCTGGGTGACCCAGTGGATTGAGAGTCAGGCTTAGAGACAAGAAATCCTAGGTTCAAGTCTGACCTCAGACACTTCTCTCAGCTGTGTGACCCTGGGCAAGTCACTTAACCCCCATTGCCTAGCCCTTACCACCTCCTCTTCTGCCTTGAAACCAATACACAGTATTGATTCCAAGATGGAAGGGTAAAGGTTTTTTTAAAAAAAATGAATAATTGGGTGAGAGTGCTAGGGAGGGTAAGGGGAGAGAATCTGTTGAAAGCAAAGGAAAGGAATAGGATCACTTGAACAGATAGCAGGGTTAGCCTTGGTAAAGAGTACAACTACTTCATCGTGAGGGAGGAGATAGTAGCAGAAGGCATCTATCTGAGAGATATGAAATAAGGAAGAGAGAAGAGAAATGTCACAGCAAATGTCCTCAATTTTTTCTACAAAATATTAGGCAAAGTTCTTAGCTGAGAGTGACCAAGTCCACCTCTACAATCCCTCCCAGAAAAACTAGGACACCAGTCATTAACCTAATTCCTAAAGTACATTTTTAAAAATTACTATTATTTTAAGCTATTTTATTTTCCCAATTATAACAACAATTTTCAGCATATATTTTCTGAAATTATACAATCCAAATTTTCTCTCTCCTTTCCCTCACCCCTGCTGGAATTGGTAAGCAATTTGACATGGATTATATTTTTGTATTATCATTCAAAACATACTTCCATATTGGTCATTGTTGTACAAGAATATGCTTATGAAACCAAAATCCCAAAATAAAAACATAAACTAATATGAAAAATCATATGCTTTTATTTCCATTTTGACTCCAATAGTTCTTTCTCTGGAAGTGTCATAAATCTTGAGAATTGTCCTAGATCAGTGATTCCCAAAGTGGGCTCTACTGCCCCCTGGTGGGTGCTGCAGTGATCTAGGGTAGCGGTGATGGCCACACTTTTTTTGTATTACATTCTATTCTGAGTTTAATAAATAGTTTCATAATTTCCAGGGGGGCACTAAGTAATATTTTTTCAGGAAAGGGGCCAGTAGGCCAAAAAAGTTTGGGAACCACTGTCCTAGATCATTGTATTCCTGAGAGAAGCTAAGCCTTTTACAGTTGATCATCTAAAGAACACTTTGTAAGGTCATTATGTCCTCAACTCCTTGCTCCCTTGCCACCATGAATGCCCAATTCCCATATCTCCAGCAAATCACTGCTAGAATGTCCTACAGCCCAAGTCCCATCAGTTTCCAACCTGAATTGGACTCCATTCTCTCCTCCTTACTCCCAAACTCACTCATGGTCAAAATAACAGCCTTCATAACTCCCTCTATTGTTTTTAGCAATGCTTAGTTGTGGAAGTGGGCTAGGAAAGAAGATGAATAGCTGCTGACCCATCCCCACAATCTCTTCTATCAAAAGCCCCACCTACCCGTCCAGTCGTAGAAGATGGTATCCAGTGCTTTACAGTTCTCTGAAAGAAAACATTTAGGAACAGTGAGACATTCTTATTCTTCTTATAATCTAGATGCTGCCCCTTTCAAATTTCATTCTTTTTTTTATAGATTTTTTTAAACCCTTAACTTCGGTGTATTGTCTCATAGGTGGAAGAGTGGTAAGGGTGGGCAATGGGGGTCAAGTGACTTGCCCAGGGTCACACAGCTGGAAAGTGGCTGAGGCTCGGTTTGAACCTAGGACCTCCTGTCTCCAGGCCTGACTCTCACTCCACTGAGCTACCCAGCTGCCCCTTCAAATTTCATTCTTAAAGCTCACTTTGCCTATTTAAAACAAATGAGAGAAGTCAACTGCTTTATTACTAAAAGGCTATACTACCCATCTTCTTCTGGCATTCCATCTCAGCGATTAATGTATCTAATTGTTCAACAATAAGCATATAAAGTCTTGGATGTTGCTACGTACATATGATTTCATGATTCAGCCAATATTATTATTTTCCACAACTCAAGAATATTCTCTGCTAAAGCATGAAGCTATGATCCAAAATAGTAGGGAGAAGACCCACACTGGTAACATCACAGCATAGTACATCAGAGTGGGAGCATCAGATTTGAGATAGGGAACTCAAATTCAAATCCTGCCTCACAGTGTGTGACAGGTAAGCTACTTATCCCTTCTGGGATTAGTCTCCTAATCTAAAAAATGAACTTGGACTAGATGACTGCTAAAGACCCTTCCATATCTACCAATGTGATTTTGTAGGGAAGGTGTATCTTTGAAAATATCAAAGTAAATAATCCCCTGGCTACCAGGCTTATTGTATGAAGGAAGGGAAAGAGAAAGAGAATAAGCACTTATTATTCAACTATTTCAGTCCTAACTGTTTGTGACTCCATTTGGAGTTTTCTAGGCAAGGATACTAGAGCCATTTCCTTTTCCAGATCATTTTACAGATGAAGAAAGTGAAGCAAAAGGGATTACATGACTTGCACAGGGTTGACACAACTAGTAAGTGTCCAAGGTCCAATTTGAACTCATGTCTTCCTGACCCTAAACCCAGCACTCTATCCACTACACCTCCTAGGTCTCCCTAAACATTTTCTAAGCAATTGCTAGGTTCCAGGTACCATATATGCTCAGTACTTTACAAATATTATTTAATTTGACCCTCACAACATCCTGTAGGGAAAGTGCTGTTGTTGTCTCCATTTTACAGTTGAGAGGAATATGACAAAAACAAAGCCTGAGTGACTTGTCCAGAGTCACAAAACCAACAAGTATCTGAGGTCAGATTGAACTCAGGTTCTCCTGACTTCGGATCCAGCACACTATTCATCTGGCTGTGCTAGTTTGGTCAAAGTACAAGACATTTTCTCATTCTCCAGTTGTTAGTGCTCTCTCCCAAAATCCAACCCCAAAATATTTCGTATTTACTTCTCTGTGCACTTCTTCCTAGTAAATAGTAGACTCTTTTAAGGCAGAAATACATATATTTTTGTCTTGGCATCCCCAGAACCTAACACAATGCTCTGGCCCTTAGTAAGTATCTAATAAATGGTTATTGAATTCAACTGAAATCATCTGTTCAGAGCCTTTTTTTGTTTTTCTATCAATGCATGTTAGCAACTATTCTAAAACGTGTAGTCTTCGAGAATTACCTGAGATATTGAAAAAGATTGTGACTAGCCCAGTATTAGAAATAAGATTTGAACCCAGGGCTTATCCTGTAGAGAAGCCAATTACCTATACATTATGACACACTGGTTCTTCCAAGTCTTCTTACATCTTATTTTCTTCCCAAGGTGCCTTACCCTTCATTTTTTTCTTCTTCTTCCTCATCAAATTCCTTTATAAATAACCTTTACTTAGTATTAAGGATGTCTTAAGTGCTTTCCACATTATACTTCAGAAATCTGATCCCTTATCATCTCATTCACTTGGTTACCATGACAGCAGCAAAACTAATTATGAGGAAAAGCCATCATCATCATTATTTTGGGGCAAATTTTTATACAATTCAAATACATTCAAGCAATTGCACTCAGGGATAGCTCACTGTTTTGTTCATAAAAGAATTCTTAATGATGATGATGCAAGACTTGTAGTACAACAGAATTGCATTGTGCTATGGCTTCCCATAAATCTGTTTGATACTAAAAGCAAACAATATACAGAAAGGCCATATGGACTTGGCATATGTCACATTTGGGGTTCTCACCCTTTTTTGGGTAAGATCAAAATTGGGTTTCTACCAAATATTTTCATCTAGACTTTGGGATAGAAATTGAAAATGGCATTTTTGTTTGTTGCTGCAATTCAGAATTCAAAAATGTCCACATTTTCATGGAGAATCAAATCTTTAAGAGATAGCAAGCCATAGAAACCTCAGCTGATATCTGTTCCCAGATACCCTTTTTGCATACATAACACTTCGCAGATAGAGAAGCCCATACACAAGTCTCTATTTTCCTAAAGCAGGGATTTTTAACCTATGATACATGATACATGAAGCCCCAAAGGACCCCTGGATGGATTTCAGGAGCTCTATGAATGTGGATAGGAAAAAAAATAAATCTTTATTTTCACCAACCTCTAACTAAAATTTAGAATTTCCATCAATTATTTAAAAATATTATTGTGAGGAGTCAATAGGCATTATCAAACAGCCAATGGTTGACTCAAAAAAGATTAAGAACCCTGCTCTAGATGGATTTTTTTTTCATTTTTCATCAGACTAGGTGTGAAATATCTTGCAAAGACACTTGAAAATTGGCAGCAGCAATCTTGAGTATAGTGTAGAGTTTAACATATTCACTTTGGGTCTTGGAAACAAATGAGAAAAGAGAAATTAAAAACAGAAGGATGGTAAAGGGAACACATTGCCATAGAACAGTGGTTCCCAACCCTGAACCAAGACTCAAACTGAAGACTCTGAGGGCCTACAAAAGGCTCAAGAAACTTCTGGAAAGTTTCAAAAAAAGAGCTAAGTGTATTTGAATTGTTCTCTGGGTCACAGGTATAGCCAATGAGAGCCCTCTCCTGGTCCCATCCATTTCCCTCTCTCTTCTCAATCCAGAAAGCAGAATCCAACTCTAAGATTGGTCATGATGGCATCTGACCTTTCCAAAAGGCACCTATATTAGGTCTTTAATGTTTTCCACAGGCAAAAACCTTGCAAAGATAAAGCTGGGAATAAGGAGTAAAAGGGACAGAGTATGGTAAGAATAGTGATTTGACCTCGGAATATCCTAGTTTGAATTATTAGTTCTGCCAATAACTAGTTTATGTAACTTAGCCAAGTTATGGTTACCTCTGTATCAGTTTCCTCATCTACAAGCTTAGAGGATGATTAGGTGATCTCCAGGGTCCCTTGGATTTGTGAGGGAGATGAACTGATTTTTCAATCTTTTCTTAGACATTTGTTAGTCACTATATGACCATAGATGATCACATAACATCTTCTCAGTCTCATTTTCTTCATCTGTATGTATATAAAGTAGTTAACTAACCTTAAGGTTCTAGCATGCAACATATAAAAATTCTAACATGTAAATTTTATCTATAATGGTTTTTTGTTATTTCCCAAATTAGAGAGAGGCATCTATAAGCTCAGTATGTGGAAAAAATTGCTAATGATTAGAGCTATCTAAAAGTGGAATGGATTTTCTTGGGAAATAAGGATTTCTCATCAACAGAGGTATTCACATAGAGATTGAATGACTATTAGTTAAGGAATTTATCAAAGAGATTCTTGTTCAGGTATGGGTTGAATTAGATGAAATCTGAAGTCTTTATCACCTCTGAAATTCTATGGCTCTATGAATTGCCACAGTTGGTTCTAGTTCTTCTTCCATAAGAAGAGTGGAATGCTATTCTGAAGATTCAGATAAGATCACACCAACAATTTTAATAACCAAACAACTTCTAAACCCTATGGAGACCTAGCAGTGAGGATTTGCTGATTCATACAAAACAATAAGTCTATTGTCTTTCTAAGTCAGATCTCAAATGCCCAACTACACAAGTTTAACCTAGCACTTTGCTTACCATGAAGTCAAGATGGCACCTGAGTCATCAGAATATGGCCAGGAATACATCCAGATCATATATCCCCAGAAAATTCTTCCTTGTCACAAAATATCTATAATGTAATTTAACTCTATTAATGGCCCCTAATTTTATCATCTTCTGGTGCAAGAGTGTCCCTGGGCCTTCAAAGTCTTTGGAGTGAGAAAAGACAATTCCAATTACATAAGAGATGTCCCAGCCTCACAGTTGTGCCAAGATTCAGTTTAATTAAAATAAGTTATCTCTAACTCTAATAACCTTTCACCTTCTTATCAAAACTTTTTTGAATAGACACACACTATACAGTTCTATTGTTAGAAGATCTATTTTAGAGATTTTTGTTACTTCCCATCTGTGAAAAAAAAAGCTATTAGTATGCATGACTGTGGATTATATATCTGCTGTGCAAGCATCTATCTAGCTATGTGTGGGGAGGTTCAATGACTAAAGAATTATTTTGGTCAGAGCAACACATAAAACCATATACATATGGTTAGGCTCTAAAGAGGTTGGTATCTCATCAGTAGAAAGAATAACCAAGGAAATCATGGATCTTTAAGACCTTAAATTATGACTTAATGAACTGCAGCATATTTGTTTCTCTTTTTGTTATAGATAACTCTTTTTAAAAGCATAGTCTTGACCATGAAAATCCACTGCACTGCAGCCAGGCAGTATTGTCCAAGATCATAGAAGGTAGATGGAGGAAAACTAGTGGGAGTCCATTTTGCAGGATAAGGATGAAGATGGAGCAGAACTCAAACTACTGAGTCTCAAAATGACTAAGCTAGTAACTTGCTTTGGGCCTCTAATGAAGTTAACAGCAAAAAAATGGACACTGTCCATCTGTTTAATCAAAATGTTTAGTGATTCTCCTATAGAAGCCAGATAGTTTTGAGATAGATACGACAATAGTGATTATAATGACAATTGTAAAAAGTACTTCTAATAATTATATTCTTTAAAAAAATTAATACTTACTTTTTTCTTTCTTCGTGGGTTCTTTTCACATTCAGCATACCTTCTAAAACACAAAGTATGTGTCAGACTGAAATTCAGTATATCTTAAACATATCTTTTATAAAAGAGTTCACAAAAGTTTCCCCCTGAAACACTAAGGTGATAGATACTATTAAAACTCAGTGGGGTGGGGCAGTAAGGTTGCTCATATCGAGAGCCAGGCCTAGAGATGGGAGGTCCTGGTTTCAAATCTGGTCTCAGATATTTCCCTGGATATGGAACCTTGGGCACTACCCCATTTGCCTAGCCCATAAGAGACAAGGTAAGAGTTCAACAGAAAACTAATGATGTTGCTATTTCTATGGCTTTGACATTTCCCTCAGATCAAGAGAGGAGAATATAACAATATGGAAAGCAATTATGCTTGACCACCATCCTCAGTCTTTGCAGGAAGCACCACTGAGGGCAATGACACAAAAAGGGCTTGCCTGTGGCAAGAAGGATTTAGGATGGAAATCATTAAGTCATTATTTATAGAAACTGATAACGTGTCTGAAGAAGCAACTGAGGCAGTCTATGGAACCATCTTTCCTTTAGTCCAAATAGGATGGATTCACATGACCAAAGGCTTCCTCATCTATAAAATTGGAGAACTAGACTAAATTAGCCACTAAGATCCTTCCCAGCTCCTCTAAACCCTAAAGTCTTTAATAATTTGGGCAGCTGGGTAGAATAGTGGGCAGAACACCAAGCCTGAAGTCAGGAAGACCTGAGTTCAAATCTAGCCTCAGGCAATTACTAGCTAGGTGACTCTGGACATACCATGCATAAGATCCATGGTGTATCCTATATTATTTACATATACATAGATACAATCTTATCTTTTTTTAGCCTTTGACCATCTGTCTTAGAATCAATCACTCAATTCTATTTGCCTCAGCTTCTGTATCTGTAAAATGAGCTGAATCCATTTTTTTCCAAGTAAATCCAAATGGGATCATGAAGAACTGGACATGACTGAAACAACTCTATCACAAGAACAAGACTACTTTAGTGATTTAAACATCACTTAGCCTAAAGACAGGGGCATGGCTCTCTCAAGATCTCTTCCAATTTTAAATTTCTCTCCTTTTCCCTCATCAAAAGCCCCACAAAAATATTGTGCACCTGGGAGAGAAACAAAGATGTTCATCCTCTATCTAAGGTACCTCAAAATTTAGCTACAAACTCTTCCCCAAAAAATTTATAGATTTAGTTCTGGAATGGACCTCAGAAGCCATCTGGTTTAACCTCTTCATTTTAATGATTAGATAATTAAGGTATTTCAGCAAGTCTTGATTATTACATTTGAAATGCTTTCTGCCCTGTGATACCCAGTGAGAAGGGAAATCCTTTTGTCCTTTTTCCCCTGCTTTGAATGTTAAATGCATCATAACCTCTTAATGATAGTGTTCGGCCATAAAAAGTCATCACAAGTTATGCCCATATCTGCATTCTCTCCTTTAAGAGTATAAGCTTTAGGAGTCTGGGCTCAATAATCATTTGCTAAGTACCCACTATGTGCAAAACACTGTGCTAGGAACATGAGACTCTACAAAAATAATTAAGATATGACTGATTCCTATGCTCATGTGCTTTACAATCTAGCAGGGCAAATTAGGGATTTGACACATATGAAATATGTTATAAATATATGAATGCCATTTATGTGATCTATGTCCATATAACCTGAATCCATATGAGAATATGCTAAGTAGTATTGAATCCCGTGCTATGCTTTTAGGATATATTAAGCAGGTTCATATTCCAGTTAATTTTGTTCACTTTATATCAAGGTTCAATTGGATTCTCAGTGACTAGCATTTATCATCTTCCCTATGGATTTAACAGTCAAATGTGGTTGTCTCTTTGCAGTATAGTTTGTTATTTGTGGGTATAAGATTTTATTGTGTAAGATAGATACATATATATATGCATATCTTTCATGCATAAGATATGTACATACATATATGTGTATGTACATGTCTCATGTATGTGATATAGAACATATATAATTTATAAGACATATCATGGATAAGATCCATGGTGTATCATACATTATTTACATTTATATCTATACAGTCACATCATTTTTTTAACCCTTAACATCTGTCTTAGAATCAATACTGTGATAATGAGAATAAATCTACCTTTAACCATTCTTAAATCTAATCACGAAAAGTGTAAACAACTCCACTTAATTTTCAAGTGGGAAAGTCTGTGACCCATGTGTGCAAAAATGGGTGATGAATCAGAATTGACTGACTGCCTCCTGGGCAGTCCTAAGAAAAGCATCTGTTGTGATTGAACACGTAAACTAGGAGGACGGCACAGGAAGTGACACAAAAGAAGACCCTTTCAAAGAGAGTTCAGTGAGTTCAGCCTTTTTCTTCTTGTTCATTGCTTGAATATGGAGGAGCTCTGACTGGGACCCTGAGACCTTGGTGAGACTTTTCTTAAATCTTTCCCTTAGAACTACACATGGTGAGTGAAAAAGACTGACTGACTACCTTAACTTCCCTGGAGGTACTAGCCTCTGGGATGTTCCCTTGATTGGGAAAAGCCCTCATGGCTAAACCCCTTGATTACTGACTTTTAGGCTCTCCAACTGGGCCTCTCAAGCCCTGCTGGAGTAAAGCCCAGACTTGAATACAAATCTAGTTGTCAGATCTCTTACTCTACCCTCTTCTTATCTCTCTACTTCCACTCTCTCCTATATTTTGTAAACAAATTACTAAAATCATCTTGGGAATTGGTATTTATTCAGTTCCTTGGCAACCATACCTTTAAATATTAATATAGCCAATCAAAAAAAAAAAAAAACCTCTTTTCCCTCTTACAATACTAAGTATTGGTAAGTGTGGTAATGGCTAAGCAACTGGGGATAAGTGACTTGCCTAGAGTCAAAACAGCTAGGAAGTGTCTGAGGCCAGATTTGAACCCATCTCCAGGTCTGGCTCTCAATCCACGCAGTCACCTAGCTGCCCCCCTCACATCTTTTAGATGTCTATGGATATATGTACCTGACAAGCTATACATACAAATGATATTGTCTCTTTGCAGAATAGCTTGTCAGATATATGTGTGTGAAAACATAGGAACATTTTTAAATGTACATATAAAAAAGATATATATGTATCACATTTACATGGATAACTTGTCAGATGCCTACATTTGTACACATGCGCACAGACCAACTATACAAAGTAGCATTAGTTATGGTACATTGTAAGAGACAATTCAAAAGAATGTGGAAGGTGAGTATTCCCATTTGCTTCCATCCTTGACAATCACTTTTCTACCAGGGTGGGCTTAAAATCCAGCCGTTTCTTCATCAAAACCTAATGTTTCCCAGATTGATTCAATGTGACAAGTATTTATTAAGCACCTCCCTCTATGCAATGAACAATGCTGGGCAGCAGGGGTACAAAGGCAAAATTTAAACAGACCCTACCTACCCTCAAGCTTTCCCTAGAGGGAACACGAACACAAAAATGGTCAATACAAAGTAACTCCAAAAGGTGGAGGGAGGACTCAAAACTTGGGCTGAATCAGGAAAGGCATCATGGAAAAATTGTAGCAGCCAGGCTGAGTCTCAAAGGAAGCTACAGATGACAGAGAGGAGGCAGAAGTGAGAGTGGAGTACCCTCACCTAGGCACGAGGATAATACAAAGAATGATGGGATAATATATGCTTCTGCATGTGTACATATATATGCCATATATATACATATATATCTTATCTAATCCTCACAGCAGGGAGGACACACAATACTTTCTTTTATTTTTTATAGACACTGAAACTGAAGAAGGAGATTGTGCCCTGGACCAAGGTTACCTGGATATCAGCAAAGTTGAGATGAGAACCTACATTGCTTAAATACTAGCCTAAAGGTCAGTTCACTATATGACATCATCACGTGGAGAAATATGTCATAGTCATAAGTTTAGACCTGGAAGGAACCTTAAAGACCATTAGGTCTGGCTCCCTTATTTTAGAAATAAGGAAATTGAAGCCCACTGGAGTTAAGTGACTTGCCCAGGATCCGATGGGTAATAAATACCAGAGTCAGGAATCCACCTCAGTCTCCAATCTGGTGCTCTGCCATATGAGTAAGTGAGGGTATGTGCAAGTACAATGTAGAGCACCAGAAAAGAACAAGGAAAGTTTTCTCCAGCAGAGCATTTATTAAGTGCCAACTCTAGTAAGCTTTGTGTTGTGTTGTACGTAGGAAAAAAGGTAAAAAATGCAGTCCCTTAGGTCATATTCCAACAAAGAAGTGGGAGAAGGAAGAAGAATATCTAGAGAAAAGCTCTTTCAACTTAATTCCACAGCCTCAGCTAATCCTGTAAGGACAGTGTTTGAACAACACTATCCCATGACAGGAGAAGGGGCAGTCTGCAATCAACTAGTCAGTCAATGCAATCAGCAGTTGACAAGGCATATCTGGACTTGTCAAAGAGGCTGGCAAGGCCCCAGCCATCTGCCTGGAAATCAAATTGCCAGAGGACTAACCATCAGGAGACACAGCACACTAGGCTGCCTTAAAGAGATTTTATTGCAAAAACATTACCTAGCCTAAAGTAGATAACATAAAATAACACAGGCCAGCAGGAAGACAGGATATCTCCCATGGAGACACCGACCCTGGATACTGTGCCTACAATACTATTTCACACTTTCCAAATGTACTTTCTAGCCCAGAGAAGGCCCTTCCTGAGCACAACTGAACCAAATAAATATATAAACCAAGCACCCCCACACGCTGACTCCACTACAAATAGACTGACCAACCTAAAATCATCCATCCATTGCCACAATCAGATGGAAAATGACAGATATTTTTCTTTCTTTGATAGAATGACCATTAAGAAACTTGACAGAAAAAATAGCCATAGGAAAAGGCTCCAGCAAACCTACTAATGCTTCCACTATATTTCAAACACACCAATCAAGGCCAAGCAATCTGCAGCCCACAATTCCACAGAGAGATTTTACAGGAACTGCTTAACTCAGCAGAGCCTGAAAGACATGAAAACCCATCACAGGGTGGGAATCAGGAGTCAGTGCCTATTTGTTCTAAATTACTGGGGATACAGGCTACAGCAAGGAAGCCTCAGGCTGGGCCTCACTGGTCAGTGTGAGGTAGAGTGAGAAAGTGACCCAAGGATGCCACAACTCTGAATCACAAGAAAGATTCCTAAAAGCAGTGTGGTATAGAAAGTGGAAATACTGGCTTTAACATCAGGAGGCTTAGATTAAAGTGCTGGTTCCAGAACTCCACTTGACTACATCTCTGGTCATCTCTATGCAAGTAATCCCTTCAAAGACGTTGTTCACAGCCCATCTCTCTTATCTATGACCTCCCGAAAAACCTGCAGAGGGCATCAAACCAACAAAGTGCTAGCCTTCCCCTTGACGTTTCATGGACACCAGTGGTATCCCGGCATCTATCACAGTGCCTAGTACATAGTAGGTTACTTAATAAATGTGTATTGACTAACTGACCAATGGGGCCTGCAGCTGTCCAGTTGTTATCCCATGTTCTTGAAAATGAAAAAGTCAGCTTATCTCTCTGGGTCTTAGCCCCTCATTTGCAAAATGGAAATAAATAACCCAATTTATAGGATTTCTGTAAGGAAAACACTTTGTAAAATGCCATGTGATTTCTTTCACCAGACCTGTGATTTTCATTGGTATAAGAAACTCCCAGTGAAGAAATTCCCTTTGACAATGTTGATCAGCACTTGCCTGGACACTTGAGAGTCTAAGAGAAATGTCTGGGGCATTGGGTCACTTGCCTGGGATCACAAAACTAACAGAAAGTAGTACTTGACTCTAGGTTTTCCTCTGAGACCAGCTTCAGGATCCACTATCAGTCTGACTTGCCTCTTAAAAACAGAAATCCTGCTCTTCCAAAGTAAGAGATTCTCAAGATAGGTAGTCCCCTTCCATTATGTAAAAGTATTGTTCCACTAAAATTTCACTCTGGAATTTCAATGGGGCATGGAGTTAAATCTGATTTCTTTAAGACTCCATTGGGTAAAAAAATAAAATAAAATAAAATGGCTCTATTGGGGCAGCCAGGTAGCACAGTGGAGAGAGAGCCAGGTTTGGAGTCAGGAGATCCTATGTTCAAATCTGACCTCAGACACTTCCCAGCTGTGTGGTCCTTGGCAAGTCACTTAACCCCCACTGCTTAGCCTTTGAGGTTCTTCTGTCTGAGAAGTGATCCTTAGATAAAAAGTAAAGCTTTAAAAAAAGGCAGCAAAAATTTAAGGTATCCTAAATATAGGCCACAACCACAAAGTGAGAAGTCTTTCAAAGGAAATAGTATAAACCTAGGTTTTTTCAGTACAAATAGTAATTTCTTTAAATAGGTCACATTATTTGAATTCTTACTGTATAGTTGCATTGGGAAGAAACCAACTGTCATATATTACATGATTTTAACTTCAAATAATGCTATTTTAAATACATGCTACCATTGTAAAGAATTCATTATTCACAGTAATGACAAGATATAGCCCTGACTAAAGGCCATAGTCAAGTTTTATCCATGCTAGATTTAAGGGAAAAATAGTATATTTGAACTAATACAGTATTTAGGATCATACATTTCAAACTGAGAGGAGCCTTAGAGAACATCTACTCCAAGCCATATTTTGGAGGTGAGGTGCTACAGCCCATGGAGATTAAATGATTTGCCCAGTCACACAGGTAGTAAAGAGCCAGGATTCAAACCCAGGTCTTCTCATTCTTCTGACTTCTGTACACTTTTCTCCTACTTCCCAAGGCACTACATTTGAAGTTATTTGACCAAAATGCATGGTGTATAGGTAGCTAACTTGTGCACTGAATGTGTAATTCAAGGTCCTGGTGTCAGTTTGACTCCCAATGAAATTTAAAATCAGCCTCTCTCCTTGGGGGAGGTCATCATGTCAGTTGAGATGAAGAGCCATCTAACTAGTCTGGAGTTCAAGGGGCCCTTCAGAGCTCCTTTGGGGCTTTCAAAGCTGAAGTTTTAGTGTTGAAAACTCATCCCACAGATTAAATAAATGAGTGGCATAAATGTTTTTTACTGAACATGCTTTAATATGAAAACCAATTCAACTCTACTAACACTAATTGTGCCCCTACCATGCACTAGGCATTGTGCTGGAGAATGAAGACATTATAGATGATACAGACTGTCTCCTCAAGGAGCTTGAAATCTATGTGGTAAGCATGACTTCTCCAGAAATAAGTTCGAGGCATTACAAGCAGAAATGCAATAGGGTGAGATAAAAGAGCAAAGCAGAATGCTCTAGGAAAAATTGAAAGAACACATTCATCTGAGACTGATGAGGGAAAGCTTCATGGAAAAGGTGATCCACGTAAAGAAGTCTCTCAAAGGGCCAAGATGACAAGGGAGCATAATACAAGCATGAGACATATATGATCTTCAGGAATTCAAGGCATGGAAGAGAATGGAAGAGACTGAAAAATAGCTACTCATCCAGTTTGGTCAGAGCAGGATGGAGAAAAGGAGGTAGAATGAGAAAAGTAGGTTAGAGTGAAATTGTAGACGGCCTTAAATGCCAAAACAAGGAATCTGTATTTCATCCCATAGATTTTTTTTTTTAGCAGAAAGGTGGCATTGTCAGTCCTGTGCTTTAGGAAAACTATCTCGGTAGCTCTATACAGAATGACTTAGGAAGAGAGAAAATAGAGACAGGGAGCAATAGGGATAAAAACTGGATTGCTGATTTCATTTGTACATAGAACTATAGAGAAAATGCCTTCTACCATAGAGGTTGGCATCTTTTCTGCAATCTGAAAGCATGGAGCGTTTAAATGATTTCCTCGGGGTCATACAGCCAGTACATGTAGGAAGTAGAATATCAACATCTTCCTGTCTCTATGGCTAGCTCTCTATCCACTACATCATACTTTCTCCTGGCTTGAAGCAGAGACTAGTCAAAAAGTTATTACAAGACAAATATCTTTTGACTTGGGAACTCTGATCAACACAATGGAATCAACCACCATTCCAGAGGACTCATAAACTATCCACCTCCTGACAGAGAGGTGATGGACTCAGAATAAAGCATATACCTGGGGGCAGCTGGGTAGCTCAGTGGATTGAGAGCCAGGCCTAGAGACAGGAGGTCCTAGGTTCAAATCTGGCCTCAGAAACTTCCCAGCTGTGTGACCCTGGGCAAGTCACTTCACCCCCATTGCCTACCCTTACCACTCTTCTGCCTTGGAGCCAATACGCAGTATTGACCCCAAGACGGAAGGTAAGGGTTTAAAAAAAAGCATATACCTTTTTTAGACTTGGTTAATGCAGAAATTTATTTTGCATGACTCTATATATTTGTATAAAGTTTGTAATGGGTAAGGGGATAATTTAGGAGGGAAAATTCAGAAATAAATTTTTTTTAATTTTTATGAATGTAAAAAAAATTATTGCAATAGAACAGGTGACAAGTGATAAAAGAAAATCTGTGATAGTCAGGTAACTTTGATTATTCTCATTAGCAGGGCCATAACTAGAAATTATTGTTTCTGGAACAAGTGGCTAACAAGGTGGGGAGAAAGAGCTGGATGAAGTCACCTGGAGTGCAGCCTCCAGAGGTAGAAAATGCATCCAAGACAATGCTTTCACTGCCCTCCAAATTTTGATTCCCTAGGACAAAATACCCTTACTCAGTTATTCCTGAAGCTCTTAAATAAACAAAGATAGAGGGGGTTTTCTTCATCTTCCTAAGAAGTTAATATTGTAAAATAAAAATAAATCAGAGAAAAGAACTTTCTAAGTTCATTTCCTTCCTTTTTGTTAAATGGGATAAGGAAGATTGAAGTTTGTTCTCTGCTCAAAAGCCTATCAGAGAAAGAGAGGACAAACTGGGCAGAAAATGCTTTCTAAATTAAGGCATATTCTCTAGGAATACATCTGCTTGACTACAGTGAAATTTCCTTAAGGATGCTTCATCTGTGATTCTGTCCTCGCCCTGCAAATCAAACTGCTTCATTACACTGCTTTTAAAGGACAGTTACCTTCAAGTAGGGCTCTCAGGAAAGAGATGAGGAAACAGGTTCTTGGGTTACATGGCTGTTAGTGCAGGGTGTTGGTGAAGCAACTAAGCTTAAGTGGCTAAACTCTTCTGCCTCAAGGTAAAACCATTAGGTATACCTCATGCATGACTTAACAAAAGATATGTTGACCATTACTCATATTTAATTGTAAGTTCCTACTTGACCTAGTCTATATGTTAAGTCTGAGAGTAATCAAGCTATGAAAGGGAAGAAAAAGCAGTTGCCTTTCTCCCAAACAATGGGATTGGAATTCCTTGTCATGCATCCCATACTCCCAGCACCTTCATTTCCATAAAGATATTCATAAACCCTGTTCAATGAAACTGATAGCAAAGTCTAGCAAATACAATAAATCATAGCTTTATTCAATATAAGCATTGTCAACCAATCTAGGCTCTGAATTTTATATAAGGCAAGTCAACATAAGAAGGTAGCATTTCAAGGTTGAAGAAACATGAGTGAAAGAAAAGAAGTCCTGGGCTTTCATCCTAACTCTGTTACAAACTATGAACATTTAAATGTTACATCACCTCTCTAGATTTTAATTTCCTTACTTGGAGGCAGGGAGTAACCAGAAAAAAAGGCTGGATCTTCAGTCAGATTAGATAATCCCTTAAGACTTTTTCAAGTCTAAAATTTTATTTTTGGCTCCAGAGGTGATATTTCCATTCTCCTTTGGACTACCTGCAATTATGATTCTTCTGAGATTGTAAAGATCCATGGTTCACAGCACTATAGCCATGTTAAAGAAAAACTGCTATTAAAGAATGGACTTATTTAGTTAGCTTGTCTTCATTGCTCTCACCTACACATGTATGTTAGCAAACTGCAGCATATAACTACCAGCAATGTGTGCAGGAGGAGGCATAAAACAAACTTGGACCCAGAGAACAGAAGAAAATCCATGATTCCTACTACTCAGAAAAGCGAACTACAGGTACAAAATATTGTAGACATCATCAGACTGTCATTCTGTAGGTCATTTTTATTCATTATATTTTGTTTTTTAAAAATAAAGGTGCTTTTATGACCCTGGGCAAGTCACAACCTCCATTGCCTAACCCAGCTTTGATGAGCCTTTTGAGTTCAAGTGCACAGAGGGCAAATTCAAGCTATGAGCCCCCAAATTACCCGATAAAGCTGAAGGAGGAAGTGCTTACTTTGGGTGGCTGGATAGAGGGGCGAGACATACAAAAAAATGTCCTCACGCACTAGGAAGAAGGGGGACAGAGTGGCTCCCAGGGTGCCAGCTCTGCCTAAGTGCTACATCTTTGCCAACACTGGCCTAGTCCTTATCACTCTTCTGCCTTGGAACCAATACAGAGTATTGATTCTAAGATAGAAGGGTGACACAGTAGATTGAGAGCCAGGCCTAGAGACGGGAGGTCCTAGGTTTGAATCTGGCCTCAGACATTTCCCAGCTGTGTGACCCTGGGCAAGTCACTTGACTCCTATTGCCTAGCCCTTACCACTCTTCTGCATTGGAGTATTGACTCCAAGACAGAAGGTAAGGGTTTAAAAAAAAAAGATAGAAGGTAAAGGTTAAATAAATAAATAAATTCTATGGTGAAGGAAAGAGAATGCCAGAAAATATTATGATGTAAAATAAACAAAATACAAAAGCATTCAATGAATAAGAGACATGACATAAGACTAGGAAAGGACAAACATCTTGATTTTCAGAAAAAAATGAAGAATATACAAACTATAAACCAGTAAAACTGACATCAATTTCTTGGGAAGGTTTTTGACCAGTTTATTAAAGAGACACATGATGAACATGTAGAAAATGAAGTAATGATTTACAAGATCTTGTATTACTTCACCCAAACAAATCATTATAATTTTATTTCTTTTTCTGACTATTGACTTAATTGGTAGATAAAGGGAATTACATAGATATAGTTTACCTAGATTGTAGTGATGATTTTAATAAAGAATTTCATACTATTATTGTAGACAAGATGGAGAAATGTGGGCTACTTGAGAATACAGTTGGATGAATTCAGAACTAGTGGAATACTAGACTCAGAGAACAATTATTAATGATTCAATGTCAGCTTGGAAGGAAGGTTCCAGTGGGATGCTCCAGGGATTTAGGCTTGGCTAGTACTTACAGATAACATTTTTATCAATAACTCAGATGAAGGCATGCATTCAGATTTAGAGATGACACAAAAGCTTGTCGGGACAGTTAGCATATTGAATCCAAAAAAAAGGAATTAAATTACTGGTGCTATAGTTGAAGTGATAATCCTAAAATCAAAGTTTCTTTAAACTGACCAATGTCATTGCCCAATTCAAAAAGCTCCAGTGGCTTCCATCACCTGTAGGATGGATAGGAATGTTCAAAGGAACATAAGAAATGACTGAGTCTATAATCACTCTGTGAACTAACCGATATTCACAGATTGTTTGACTTTAAGCAAATTTCACTTAGACTGGATTATAAAGTTGATCTCTTGATGCTATTCTGAATTGTCTAAGTCAGGCTTTTGGGTTCCTGCAGAGATTCAAAAAGAAAGATTCTCATCTAGGCATAGAACTCTGACAAATTTTGCTTTAACCAAATAAAAGAATGTAAAATTTCTAAATCCATCAGATGACATTCAAAATAGATATTTTTTGATATTTTTAAACTTCCATCTCAAATTTATTCTTGAGAAAAAAATTGAATTCCATTTAATTAATATGATCAAATTTGGTCTAAGAAATGAGAAAATTCATCTCCCTCCCTTCCTTGCATGAGTAGAGGATTACAGATGTAGTATAATGAATACATAATTCCCAGATTCCATCAATATGTTGGTTATTTTTTCTGACCTGCCTTTTTTCTTTCTTTTCTATTCTTTGTTACAAAAGATTACTTGATCTAGTAAATCAAACAATCTGGAGAGAGGCAAATATAATTGGAAATGAATGTAATATAAAAACAAAAAGGAATCAATAAAATTGTTAAATTAAATAAAATGTCATTTCTCTCCACATGAGAATACTGAGAATCATTGAATACTACTTGCATAAACCAGAAAGTGGAGAAATGAACAGTGAACTTAGTAACATATTATCAATGTTAACTTACATGGGAAAAAGCGATATAAAAGTCTAGATTTGTTGCAATAGCCTCCTAATGTGTCTCTCCTGCCTTAAATATCTTTCCTTTCTCCAATCCATCCTCCACCTGGCTACTAAACTGTTGGAATCAGGGCCTGAAATTAGGAATGCCTGAGTTCAAATGTGATCTCAGAAACTTAGTAGTAATATGACCCTGGACAAGTCATTTAATCTCTGTCTGCTTTATTTTCCTCAACTGAAAAATGGGAATAATAATAACTTACCTCCCAGAGTTGTTGTGAGCATTTCAAATGAGATATTTGTAAAGTGCTTAGCTTAGCACAGTGCCTGGCACATGATAAGTGCTTAATAAATGTTTGTTTCCTTTCTTCCCTTCTTGGCTTTTCTAGTTTCCTCCAAGATTCAACTCAAATTTCCCCCTTTGAAACAAGCTTTTCTCAGTTCCTTCCCATTCTCTTTCCCACATCCTGACCTCCCATTGCTAGTGTCTTCCCTCTGAGATTATCTTTCATCTATTCTATGCATCTTGTACAGATATAGCTGTTTGTACACTGTTGCCTCTAATCAATTATACACTTCTTAAGGGCAAGGACTGTATTTGCTTTCTTTGTATTTTCAGAGCTTAGGGGAGGAGTAAACACTTAAATAGCATTTGTGGCTAGAGTTGTTATTGCTATTGCCATTTTCATTGATGTTGTTGTTGAAATGTCTAGACAGCTAGGAGATGCAGTGGATAGAGAGCTGAACTTGAGTCAGAAAGATCCAAATTCAAATCATACCCTCAGATAGTTACTAGTTATATGAAAATGGGCAAGTCCCTTAACCTCCTTTCATCTCAGACTAACTCCCCTTTATAGATGAGGCTAATGATACCCTCTACCCTCCCTGGGTTGCTGAGAGGCTAAAAGGCAATACTATTTGTAAAGTGCTACACAAACTTTAAAATGCTATCTATGCTGGCTATTTATTATTGTGGTTGTTTTTAAATGTGTGCTCAGAAAAATGGTGTATCAAACACATATTGAAAGCAAAGGTTAACAGATGGATGGATAGTGTGGTGCACTATGCTGGATCTGGCTTCATAAGACCTCCATTAAAATGCTGAGCCTGGGGGCAGCTAGGTGACAGTGGATAGACTGGTAGTTCTGGAAATGGGAGGTCCTAGGTTCAAATCTGGCCTCAGATACTTCCTAAAGTCACTTGGCCCCAATTGCCTAGCCCTTTTCATTCATTTGCCTTGTAACTATTATTCAGGATCAATTCTAAGACAGAAGGTAAGAACTTTAAAAATTTAATTAAAATTTTAAAAATTCTGGGTCTACCACTCACTACTTGTGCATTATGGATGAGTGGCTTAACCTCCCTGGGTTTCAAATTCCTTGCCCAAAAAAATGAGAAATGCCCTAGGAGACCTTTAAATCCCTCTAACTAAATCTATGATGCAAAGATATCTCTGTCCCCAATGCTGCAAAATGTCAGAAAGACCAGAGACAGTCATCCTATTTGCTAAGTGGAACCTTTCTGAAGGTTTTATAAGGGAATATGGAATATTGCCCAAGGTAAGATAGATTCAAGCCCTTCTTCTCATGCTTGTGAATATACCAAAGAGACTTCCCACAACTCCAGCTCCATCTCTAATCCTTAAAATTTAAGAAATCTAAATTACCAAGGAAAATCAACACATCAAAGCCTAAAGAATCTCAAATAATACTGAAAACCAGTTTTATAAAGATAGTGAAAAAATGGAAGAATAAAAAGTGCTTACTCTTTGTCCTCCTTAGAAATTCTAGTTGTCTCCCAGTAGGGTAAATGTTTAAAGTGCTCCAATCCTGACGCAACATAGTAATGGTGGTCAACCAAATCATTCGAGTTGTGCAGAAGAAGCCCATCCATTGTATATAGTCTGTAAGCAGCAAAAGAAGAAAAGGCCAGATATCATGCAATGATATTCAGTGTAACATAGTTTTAATATTCTAGCATTTAACACAACTATAATTTATATCAGGGAAATTATATATTCTCTTACAAGCAAACTTGAAATGGAAGCAATTATGATGATACAGTGGCTGCTATTCTATGATAAGGTTTCCCTCCTGATTCTACACCCAGCCCCAATTTTTAATTAAAGTATTTTTTAAATCACAAACAAAGGCCAAAAGACTTAGGAATATTTTTAAAGCTCACTTTGGTGCTCAGTAAATGTTAACTAATAAAGAGCTAAAATTCATATAAACTATCTTGTATTATTGTAAATACTTATATGATAGAGTAATGCAAAATAAAATAACTTGGATATACCATCTCAGATTGGCTAATGTGACAGAGAACTATGTAGATTAAAGGAAGGTTTTCCCAGTCTCTGAGGACCTTCAGTTGCTTGAAAAACCACAACTTCCTTTCTTAGCTTTCCACTATTTTCTCCTCATCTACTTCCAGGGGATACTGGTACAAGTGGAAGAAGGTGCCTTAAGTAACCTGGCATGTCCCCTCCAGTACAGAACCACTCTATAACCACCCTCTCTCTTCCAGGTGCTCTCCATGGTTCTGCCTCACCTTCTCCAGTGGCATTTCTTTTTTGGTGAAGACCACTTTCTTTCAGGGTCATATAGACTGGTTTCCTTCCTCCTTCTTCCCAACTCTAGGAGAATTTGAGTTTACTGCTTCCCAGGCAGAGAAAAATAAAATTATTTTTGTTCCCCTGTGAGTCCTCTGACCATTTTGTTTTCTATGGCTCAGTTCCATATAAGTGGCCCTGACCTTTATTGGTGTGCATGAGAAATACAAAAAGGCTAAAACTTTACATTTTAAAAAGATAAATGGCCAATAGTCTTTAAATTCCACCACTGGTTCTTCATGTCAAACTGCAGGGTTAGAGTTCAGGGGTGAGAAATACTTTTTAGAACCAATTAGATAAACCAAAAAGGTTGTTCTGTATTTTAGAGGAAGAGGAAGGTCTTGATTAACAAAAACCCCTTGTAAAGTTTTGTTTTAAGTACCTTAATTGTCCATTTTCTAATAGTTTCTCTAAGTTTGCATGCAAAGATATGAGACTGAAAAGTTTTTATATCTTTTTAGGGCAAAGGGAAGGGTCTAAAGAACACCCTTTTATAAAGTTTTGTTTTTAAGTAGCAAATTTATTTTTTTAGTTAGCTAATTGTTTTAATTTACTTTAGATGGTGAATGAAATAAGATGTCATGTGTGTATGACCCAATGAAATGTCACCCACATCCCTATGACTTTAGACTTCAAAGACAATCTTTACAGGGTCCAGTGGTAGGAGATAGATTATCAAGTTCAGAAATGGAATATATTCTGAGAAATATTGTCCTAGAGCTGACCAAAAGTTTAATGGGATGTTTCAAGAAATAATGGATTCCAGGGAAGAAAGGTAGCTTAGTGGATATGGAGCCAGGCCTGGAGTCAGGAAGACCTGGGTTCAAATCTAGCCAAAGACACTCCTAGCTATATGACCCTGAGGCAAGTGACTTAATCCCAATTGCCAAGCCCTTTCCAGGCTCTTCTGCCTTAGAACTCATGCTTAGTATCAATTATAAGATACATGGTAAGAGTTAAAAAATAAATAGAAGAAATGGGCTCCTACCAAACCACCTTACAATACAAAATAATCTCTAAATGCCCTTCCAGATCTAGAATCCTGTTGTTCTGGTTAATAAGGATCTAACCTAGTATATTTAAAATGAATGGAGAAAAGAGGATATATTACAGATTCACTGTACAGACCAAGCAGAGCTGTCAACTTATTGAATGGGGCTCATGGTGAAGGAGAATGATATTAACTCCCATACTATAAAACTTTGGTTGACATTGTCCTTTCCACCAAACAACTGTGACCTAGCTAAAATAAGTGGAAGCATTAGCATAAAGGACAAAGAACACTGATCATGGTAACCCAATAGGGGCTGCATACCAGCTCTGACACAACTAGATATATGAAACTGGGCAAGATACTTAATCTTGACAAGCTTTGTTTTCTTCATCTTTAAAATGGAAAAAATAACACTTGTTATACTAATAGAAAGGATTTTTGTAGGAAAAACAAAGGTGACTAGGTAGCATAGTGGGCAAAGTGCTGGACCTAGAGTTAGGAAGACTTGAATTCAAATATGCCTCAGACAGTTATTAATTGTGGGACCCTAGGCAAGTCACTTAACCTTTGTGTGTCTCAGTTTCCTCATCTGTAAAATAGGGAAAATAATAGCACTTACTTCACAGGGCTGATTTTGAGGATTAAATGATACAATACTTATATTATGTCTAGTACATAATAGGCATTTAAATAAATGTTTGTTTAAAAAATACTTCACAAACCGAAAAGCACTAAATAAATATAGCATTGTTTTCTGAGGCTCAGAGTGGTTAAGAGGTAAGACTCTGGTCTTCCCAACTTCTATTCCAGTCTATGACCACTACACCTCATGTCACTTTTATTCGCGTCTTAAGAATTATTAGTGAAAGCTCAATATATATTTGTTGAATTAATGAATGAATCTTGATTGTAAATCAATTTTCTCTGCTTCTTTTTTATCCCTAGGAGAATTTTGCATGGCAAAAACAAAGATAAATATAGCATTAACTGCTTTCAAGACTGATTCAAGAGAAATAGAGGACAGTTCAAGAAATTCAAGAGAAAGCATTCTACATAATTTTACATACACACAAACATGTGTATAATGCTTTTACATCCATAATATATTTTTAAATAGTCTCCCAAGTGAAAGCAAAAGACACACAAAGACTGACACACAAAGAGACTGCCAGTGTGAATGAACCTCTGACACATCAACCATGTGCTGGATCCCCTCTCACATCTGGTATCAGTCCCCTGCCTGACTATCTTTGGAAAGACCAAGGATAACAGAAACTGTGGAAAGCAAAACCATGGATAAGGGAGGACTATTGTACTGTCATCTCTTTTTTGATTCTTATAACAACCTCCTAACTGGTTTTCCTATCTCCAGTTTCATCCCTCTCCCTCTTTTACACAACTACCAGATGTTCCTAAAGAATATCTTGGATCATGTCATTCTTCCTCCTCTCACACAAAAATCTTTAATGGTTCCACATTACCTATCAAGTCTATGTGTGTGTGTGTGTATGTGTGTGTGTGCATGCACACAGTACAATTAGAAAGAACTTGGTCAAAGTCCCAGACAAAAATTCCACTTTATATAAGAAGCTTTTTCTCATCCCCTTTAGATCTAATATCTTCATCACTGAGATTATACCAAATTTATCCTGTATATAGCTTGTTTATATATAGTTGTCTGCATATTTTCTTCCTTCATTAGACTGTGAACCCCTTTTGAAAACAGAGGACTGTCTTGGACCTTTCATTGTATCCCTAGCACTTAGCACAGTGTTTGGCACATAGTACACATTTAATGAGTGCTTATTGACTAACTGGCCAAAATAACATGATGAAGTTATTTTAAACCTTGCAAGAGATTCTTTTAGAGAAATATGAAGACAGTTCCTCTAACTTTTGGGCTTCCCTATTGGGTCAGTACTTTCCTTACCTTCGCACACCCCCTGAGGCAGGGTGAACTTTTTCTCCAATCATAGACAGGACATTATTCCAATCAAACAGAGTGAATCGGGGTATTATTAATTTTGCAGGTGGTTCAAATGTATTTCCATTTGTGAAAACACTGTGAAAAAGACAAAAATATGCACATGCATTAAGAGGGTACATCATAGAGGGGGGAAAGGGGAAACAGTGGCTATTGGAAGAAAAACAAACATTTCTTCAACTAAAGAGCTATAAAAGTTACTGGGTCAATTGGTAACATTTTGTCATATGTGTTCGGGGAGTTATACAGCAGATTTTTTGACAGTATGATTTTAAAACTATTTTAACCTTATTTTCTATAAACTATAAAATGCCTATACACACAAACACATTTGTAGCTGACATGATGAGTGAGTCAGAAGTAAATTTTGTACACTTGGAGAGCACAGGGAAAATTTAGTCCTTGAAAACACTGTTCTTTATCTTAAGTACGGTACCAAGACATCCTCACAACTCCCTGAGGAAATAATGTGCCATCCTTTAAAAAAACATAATGGAATTGATTGGTTCCCTGACACCATTTTTAAAGGCAGTTTCTGCTTGACCTTGGTAGGTTTGTTTTCTTATTCCTTCCTTTTTCTAGGAACTTTGAGCTGACAGGTTTTACTTTCATCCAAATTCTGTGTAAAGGCACTGGTGCTCTCTCTACCAAGCAGATCGTGTCATGGTACTCAACACTACCTGGGAAAGAGATGCCACTTCTTCCTTCTCAGAGGATCTATAAAGAAATCATAAAAAGATACTAAATATAGAACTGAAAGGGATGTTAGAGGCCATCCAATCTGATCCCTTCATTTTACTGATGAAGAAACTGAGCCCAAGGGAAATGAAATTATCTATTCAAGGATTTCACAGGTAGTAAGTGGCAAATCCAGGATCCCAACTCAGGTCTTTCATCCAGAGTTCTGTCCAAGTACCACTCTGCCACTTCAAGCAAATGACATAAAAGGAAAAAAGGTTTGAATAACTCCAAATGTCTTCAATAATGCATTTTTGATTACTCATAAGACCCCATATGGCTTCTTGGAGCTTTCTAATGTCCATTTGTCATCATTTGCATGTTCTCATCCCTTTTTTGCTGTCTGAACTCAATAACATGAGACATTGAAAAATGGCTTGTGGCCATCACAAATTATTTCTTTTCTCTATGTTTAACATTAACATACTAGAATACAAGAAGAATATATGATTTTGTCACAATAGGAAGCATCTATTGTAAGAACTCCTTTCAACATAGATGCTACTGACACAGATCCTGATCTATCTATGACTTAATAGATAAGACAAATAATGTTATAATGTTGCTTGAGTTAAAGAGAGTGATTTGCCCAGGGTCACACAGCTAGTAAATATCTCTTCCGGGATATTAGAACCCAAATATTTTTGACACTAATCACAACATTCTATCCAAGCTGACATTCACTCTAATAGTAGCATAGCCATAGTGAATTCAGATTTGAAATAAATATGACTAGATGTCTATACAGACTAGAATATTCATTTAAATAGTTATTGCCTCTACATCAAATAGCTAATTCTTTAGTTATCCTACCATCACCACCACCCTAGTATCATAGAGGTAAAAGGATCTCAGCAATCACATAGTTCAACTCTCCTCATTTTACAGAGAAGGAAATTGAGAAGAAGTGACCTGGCCAAAGCTATATTTATATTAAGTAACATAACTAGAATTTGAACCCATGTCTCTGGCCCATATCTGACCATTTCTAAGAGACAATAATACTACAACAATAACAAAATATTAAAAACTTTGCACCAAAGTAAATTTTTACACACTACAATTCCTTTAGAAAATAATAGGGCCATTAACTACCTTTAGAATAATGACATAACGTTTTTATTTCTATCTAGTTACTATCAAAATATGAATATTTTAAAACTCTTAAAATACTAACTGATATAAAAAGGAGAAAATTACCTTCACTTTATAATTCAATAAATTATATTTTCAAATGTATGAAGATACCTGTATTACCCTCTAATATTAATAAGTAGAAGAAACATCAATTCCTATCTCTTTTTAAAATATTTTTGATGAAATCTTACCAATATTTTTCATTTTGTATAAGTAGAAAGAAGAGGGTATATACCAAAGATGATGTGAAGGTAGAAAGGAAAAAGAATTGGCAGTGAATATGTGGGCCAAGTGAGGATGATGAGTAGAAGGTGATACTGAGATTGGGAGTCAGACAGAAATAGGGAAGTTCAGATAAAGGTTTGGATTTAGGTGGGGTAGGGGGAGATAATTAATTGTTAGGGATATTTTGAATTTGAGATGCTTTTAGAACATCCAGTTTAAAAGTAGAAGGTTAAGTGTGGGAATCAGGCTGGAGTCAGAATGTGGGAAGCTTTGAATGCCAGGATTGTGAGAATCCATTTTACTTCATTCCCCATGTGGACCACTAAAATTTTTTTAGATTACTTGGACAATAGTCATTTGAAAGATAGATTGCAATGGCACTAGCCTAGAAGCAAGAAGACCAATTAAGAAGCTATTAGAAATCTAGGCAAGAAAAACAAATATCTGAGCTAGGGTAGGTACATCAAGAATGGGAAAGAAGGGATAGATTTGAGACATATTGTCCAGACAGAATCAGCAAGACATTGCAATTGATTAGATGTGAGGCCTGAGAAATGACTCTGAGCTTATGAGCCTGGAAGACTGTGAAGATGGATAGTGGTGTCATCAATACAAAGAAATTAGGGGGAGGATCAGACTTAGGGAGAAAGGTGATGAGTTCAGTTCTGAATATGCTGACCTTGAGGTGCTAGTGAGTCACCTAATGGAGAGAGATAGCAAGCTGTTAAAAATACAGAATGGAGATTTTCAGAAGGTAGCATCATATCAAGGAAAGAGCATTAGATTTGAAGTCAAAATGCCTTGAATCCCAAATCTGCCAAGTGATAACTTGGGTTGGAATTAATCATTTCACCTGAGGTTTAGTGTGTTCACCTATAAAATAAATGGAGTTGTAACTTGGTCTGTTCCACTTCTAAATTCTATAATTCCATGATATTATAATCAAAGCCACAAGAGATTATAAAGGAAGACAAATAAAGAAAGAGAAAAGAACAATGGGCAGAAACATAGGATATGCAGTTGTGTTTAGGGTGTAGAAGGATAATTTTTTTAACTTGCAAAAGTGATGGAGAGGAGAGTTAGGTGGTTCAGTGAATAGAGAGCCAGGCCTGGAAAAGGGAAGTCCTATGTTCATACCAGACCTCAAGTACTTTCTAGCTATAGGATCCTGGGCAAACAACTGGCTGTCTTTGTTCTACACACTGAAGCAAATATTTCCCTGAGAATCTGGACTAGATGGTTACATATTTACTTGTGATTTATTTTTCTATAGAAAACCCTATGTTTTCGTGAGGTAAACTAAGTCATTGTACTAAGATTGTAAATCATTCCTAGCCATTGTCCCTGAAAAGGTTTACCTAATCCTTTAACCTACATTATTTTCTCTATATGTACCCAAAATCATTAACTTTGTCACTGATCAGCATGAGACCTTGTGTCTGTCTGTAAGTCTGTCTTTTGACCCTCCTGTTCCCAACCTCATATTTCTCTTATCCTATTTCGTGACCCACAAATAATTTGTCTAACTGTACTCTACAAATAACCCCAATTGTCTAACCCTTACTGCTCTTCTGCCTTGGAACCAATACTTGGTTGTCAATTCTAAGACAGAAGGTAAATGGTGTTTTGGATTTTTTTAAGTGAAAAGGTGTGATCAGTGAAGCAGGAGAACAAAAAAATCAGTGTCACAGAGAAGAGAAATGGCAAGAAAGAATATCCAAGAAAGAAGTGGAGGTCACCCCTGTCAAATGCTACAGAAAGGTCAGGTCAATTCACTTTATGGAAACTGTACTTTACCCTGTGGTAAGGTCAAAAAGGTGATTCTGAATGATTTATAGGTCAGGATTATATCAAACTTCTTATCATAACAGCAAGCTTCCTACCCAACAAATATGGTGGGAAAGAAATGATATATGAGACATGAAATGGACAGGCACACATGGAAACAGGGCAGCTACTTTTGCCGACCCCATTTCAAAGCTGCCTTATGGATTGAAAAACTGAAGGTGAGAAGAGTCAGTGCTCTGTTTCTGTCAGAAACAGAGTGGGCAGATTAGAAGTCAGAGAGAGATGGTAGATCAATAAGGTGGCTTTATATCCATTCACACCTATGACCAAGACCCTGGCTCTTGATTATAACAGGGCAGGAAAGTGAAGCAGAGAAATTGGTTGTGGCTGCTTAGCTTAGATGGCCCATCTCCACCTCTCTGTGGGGAGCTAACTCACTTTCAAGGACTAGTCCAGTGTCACCAACCGATAACAGTTTTAGTTATTACTTGAGTTAAACCAGAAAAAGTATCTCTTAAACAATCAGGAGATTTTGGTTCTCACCCAGGTTCTGTCACCAGATTGACGTTTGCTAACTCACCCTTCTCTGGTCTCCATTTACCATCCCCATGGGTGAAATTTATAATATTTGCTTTCTTTATTTAACCAGGATGTTTTGAGGATAAAATTAGATAATATCTACAATGCTTTTTAAAGAAAAAATATTTTAAAATTTTTAAATGGTATAGCTGTTATATATATATGAGAATGAGCTGAGTGGCTCAGTGGATTGAGAGCCAGGCCTAGAGACTGGAGGTCCTAGGTTCAAGTCCGACCTCGGACACTTTCAGCTGTGTGACCTTGGGCAAGTCACTTGACCCCTACCGCCCACCCTTACCACTCCTGGGCCAAGGACGGTCCCTAGCCCGAATGAAAAAAGGAGGAGGGTTGGGCGTGGGGCTAGCAACCCCACCCTGTAAAAACTACATCTGCTAAAGAAACTGCAACCTAAAGTAGGGGCAGCTGGGCTAGCTCAGTGGATTGAGAACCAGGCCTAGAGACGGGAGGTCTAGGTTCAAGTCCAGGCTCAGACACTTCCCAGCTGGGTGACCCTGAGTGACTGTGTGTGACCCATTGCCTACTGGTTGTGGCCCTATGCTCCTAGAATGGAGTCCCAGGATAAAAAAAAAATAGCTGTTATACATATATTATTGTAATAGTGGTTTTATTCTAGGAAAAATTATGGAGTAGGAGAAAGCTTCCTCTGAGCTGTGATTTTCAGGCAATGTCGACCAAAACTGGAAGCAATTTAAGTTGACATTTTATTCTGGTCTTGATCATTACTCATCTTTAAAATGAGAAGGTTGGGCCAGAATGAATGAATGAAAATCACATTTTAAATGTTTACTAAGATCTTTTCCATCCTTTTATTATTTGATCCATGATTCCCTAGGACATTCTGGCAGCAGACAGAGCCATAGAGGTTGCCCCCCCCCTCAATACAGGTCTTGGGTCTCAGTTGCCTTCCCTCTATTGATAATTCCCATTTATCTTGTCCAAATCTTATGTGGGAGCTTCCCTAAGAACAAGAATTATCTTTTGCCTACCTTTGAATCCCCAGCATATGCACAGTGCCTGACACACAGTAGGCAATTAATGCTTATTGACTGAGACATGACTGGTGAGAAACTGAAAAACCCGGGGCCAAACTATACAAATGTGGCATATACATTTGAAAAGAATGGACAAGTGAGAATTTACAAAGGAGAATTAAGTAATAAAAATAATGATAGTTTTCATCCTAAAATATATAAGCATCTCTTATATAACTTTTTTTTCTATCAGATCTATGACTTCCTTCATCAATGCATGGAACTCTCAGAGAAGAATTTCCTCTACCGATGGACCACGTTCTTTGGCAAATTTTCATGGAGAACTATCTAGGCCACTAAGAAGTTGAGTAAAATTGCCTAGGGTCACATGATCATCTCTCTATCTGCTTCACATTGCATCTTAGAACATCATGCTAGAGATATTATGGTGCAGTGTGTAGAATTTACAAAACCTAGCTCCAAAGTTCATCTTCAAAACCTCTGGCCCAAAGCAAGTTAATGAACATCCCATTACCCTAAGTTACACTCTAGGATTGTAAATTAAAGAGGAGGGGCTTGTCTTTGGGGCAGCTAGGTGGATAGTGGAGAGAGCCCCTCGACCTGGAGTCAGGAAGACTCGCCCTCATGAGTTCAAATCTAGCCTCAGATGCTTGCGGTGTGACCCTGGGAAAATCAACTAACCCTTTTTTACCTCAGTTTCCTCACCTGCAAATGAACTGGATAAGGAAATGGCAAATGTCTCCGGTATCTTTGCCAAGAAAACTCCAAATGGGGTCATGACGAGTCAAAGTTGGCTAGGACTCAACAACAACAACAATAACCATAATAGCAGCAGCTGATCTGCATTAGCAGGAGAATTTCCACACAGGGAATTTCCTTCCACCGGTGGCACCACCAATCTAGATAATATCTTAAAAGGAGCTTTGAAAAAAAATGTAGGCACTTTCAAAGCCATTATCTCATCTTTTACAACTTTGGATAAGAATTATCCATTTGACAGGTGAAGAAAATGGGGTTGAGAGGGTAAATGAATTGCCTAAGGCCATGCAAATCATTTTTTCAATCCTGTAGCACATAGTTCAGACAAGTTAAACTGTGACATGTTACAATCCAAAACAAGCCCATGTAGTCATTTGGACAATTAGCCTGCATTAGGTTCCATTTTTGCCTGCACTCTTGACTTAACATATGACCCAAGTCAAGTTATTTCCCTTAGCAAAGTTTTCTGTATATAAAGTAGAAGCAATAATTCTGCATCCTTCTATAATGTCTTGGTTTATTAGAACTAACATAACCAGTTTGAGGAAGTATGCTAAGGAATGTCAATTCTCAAAAATCAAAGTTGTATTTGGATGGCTATTTGGGTCCATCTAGTGGAATTTTCAGGGCACTTGTATAAAGCAGATATCACACAACATAACAGTTCATTATTTTATGTGAATATAGAAAAGTATAAGGGAAGGAATTTCAATCATGCAATATTTTAAGCTGTCAGTGTCTTCAGGTTTTATGCATAAAAATGAGGCATCATTAATATGCTAACTTGTGAGCAAGACTCCACAGTGTGTCTTGAAAATTCCAATGTTTATTCTCAATCAGAAAAGTGTCTTTTTTAAGTTCATTAAGAAAATTTTCTGTTTCTCTTCAAAATATTAATCTCTTGAAGGCAAAGGACTATGTTTTTGCTTCTTTTTAAATCCCCACTACAAATCAGAATGGCTTGCACATAACAGGCACTTAAATGACAGTTAGACCAGTTTGAATGTATTAAAATGGCTTAGTATTTCTGCATGTTTAAGAGATCTATAACTATCTTTCTATGCATTAAGTAGAACATACAGGAATTTCAAGTGGAAATTATTATTAAGTTTATAGATCTAGAAATTGAGTCCGTCATTAAAAGACACAGTCAAAGTTTAGCATATGTAATATTTGTCAATAAAACCCTTCGGCTATATTAAGCAGCTGGTCTACAGAGCAGATTGATGTTTTTCAGTCTTATATTAACCTTTTCAAAAATCTGACTCCCCTAAACTTTGACCATGGCATTTCTAGAAGAGAATGCTTCCTTTATAGAATAGATTTGATGGGCAACATAGTCCTCAGATATGCCTCAGTCTTTCCTCTCACAACATTATACCACCATAATTCAAGTATTCATCACCTCCAGCCTGGATTATTATACAAAATAGTTGCTGCTTCCAGGCTCTTCCTTCTCCTATCCACCAGCCACAAGTTAAAATTAGCTTGGGAAGGTAGAGTTATGACATGTCAGTTCCCCTGCTCAAAGACCTTCAATGGTTTCCACTTAGATTATTATAAATACCCTTTAGAGGCAATTGGCTGGTGGCACAGTGGACAGAGTAGACCTGGAGTCAGGAAGATCTGAGGTCAAATCCAGCCTCAAACATTTACTAGCTATATGATCCTAGATAAGTCACTTAACCTCTATTTGCTTCAGTTTCCTCAAAAGTAAAATGGACATTTTAATAGCATCTACCTCTTATAGGTTGTTGTGAGGATCAAACGAGATAATATTTGTAAAAGCACTTTTCACATAAAATATCTGGAACATGATAGGTTCTAAAAAAAATACTTATTCCTTTTCCTGCCCTCACCTACCATTTCTAGAATAAAATCAAGTTCCCTATATTTAAGAGTCTCCACAATTTGACTCTAGCTTAAATTATTGACTTTAAAATCCTTCCAAAACTTGGGTTGTACTCCCAACTAAAGTCCTGATTTAAAACCCTTTCTCAGTTCTAAATGCCAACTTCCCTTTAAAGCTTTCCTTGGTCATTCTAGTAGGAAAAATTAATTCTATCTTCAAATATCCTCATATTCATTCATCTCTGGATTTATTATTTCTCCCTCTCCAAATAAAATGGAAGCTTCTTGAAGTCAGAAACTGTCTTTCTTTCTTATATTTGTATCTCTAACCCTTAGGATGGTGCCTGGCACATAGTGAGCACTTGGTAAACCTTGACTGACACAAAATGGGGAAAGTAGACAAAAGAGCCAAGAATGATTCAAGGATTGCAACCCTGATTGCCCAGAGAGATGATGGTGTCCTTGACAAGAATAGAAAAGCTCAGAGAGCTATGGACTTGTGAAAAAGACGATGACTTCTGTTTGTGACCTGTTGAATTTAGGAGGCTCTAAGAGATCCAGATGGAAAATTTCAATTGGCATTTGGTGATATGAGGCTGGGTCAAAGGGAAAAGAACAAGTTAGATGTATCAAACTGAGAGATATCTGAAGAGAACTCCTGGGAATTTGTTCTGAGAGACAAGGAAAGACTAACTTTGCTCTACAAAGAGCCCAGCCAAAAAAGAAAAAAACCCACCTTCCTAAAGTGACTATTTTGAGATTACAGCTAAAGGATTTCCAGAAACTGTGAATTACCTCTTTGCCATGTGTAATCTCCAAGCCTGAAGCCCATTTTCCATTGGAATCTGTGTACTTGTGGGGAAAATGTGTCATGGACACAATCAGATCAATTGTTCTTAAGTATCAATTGTTCTTAAACATCAGTAAAAATTCCATCCCAAAAATCTGTCTATCTGATTGATATTAATTGATAGTCAGGGTAAGAAGTGCACTACTAAGTGCTTGGAAGTTATATTTCTAGGGGGGAGAAAGCAGCCCTGAATTCCTTAGAGTTACCCCTAGAACCCTAAAGGAGATACGGCCACCATGATATGGGGATCTGATTCATCACTGAGAGCGGGAATTAAGAAAGTACATGCCACATAAAGTAACAGATACAAAAATTTGAACTCGGGGTGCTACTACCATTCCTTCTACCACCCATATAGTCTTAAAGAGGCAGTGTTGTCAAAAAAAGATGTTGCTCATAATAAAAGACCTCTGGATAATGAAAGCTCCTCAACATTTAAAAAACTTCCTTTTGAGGGGCAGCTGGGTAGCTTAGTGGAGTGAGAGTCAGGCCTAGAGACAGGAGGTCCTAGGTTCAAGTCCAGCCTCAGCCACTTCCCTGGGCAAGTCACTTGACCCCCATTGCCCACCCTTACCACTCTTCCACCTATGAGACAATACACCGAAAGTTAAGGGTTTAAAAAAAAAACTTCCTTTTGACATCAATTGATGAAGCAGCAATTCTGCAGTAGCTCAAAAGAAATGTAAAGATATCTCTCCATCCCAAATGTTCATAATGGACTATTTGTGCCCAATCTGTGGTAGAGGCTTCATTGGTCTGATCAGCTCCAGCTTGGACACATCTACATTGATCCTGACATCATGATGTCATTTTGGTTGTCTTCAAGTACAAAGGATAAGAAGAAGATGCAGCCACTAGATGTGAACTTTAAAGGAATCAACAAAACCCAAATATTTATTAAATATATACTAGAAAGTCCGATTTGCTGCTGCTTTCTTTTCCTTTCCACAAAAATACTATTAAACATTTATTGACCATAATAAGCATTGTGCTAGGCACTTATAATGCAAAAAAGTAAACACTCTACTGGATGGATACAACATTATGATGGTATTCTAGAAGAATAAATTTTTTAAAAGTCAGGATAATGAATTATCATGGTTCTTCATAGGGAGAAATAAAAGAAAATGTGTAGTCCTAGAAACACTGAAAGAGATAAGAGGATCACAGAATTGAGAGAAACCTCAGAAGTGATCTATTCCAAACCCCTATTTAATACAGACATTCCCTTTAAAACGAATAGTTTGAGTTGTTGTTCAATTGTTTCGGTCATGCCCAACTCTTTATTATTTTGGGATTTTCTTGGCAAAAATACAAATACTGGAGCAATTTCACCATTTCCTTCTCCAGCTCATTTTGCAGATGAGGGACTGAGGTAAAGAGAGTCACATATCTATAGTAAGTGTCTGAGGCTGAATTTGAACTCATGAAGATGAGTCTTCCTGATTCCAAGTCCCATACTCTATCCACTGTAACACCTCATTGCCTTATTTTGAATATTGAGTACTGGACTTAGAATTAGAGAATATAGAATCAATTCATAGTTCTATTATTTGTTTCCTGCATTAGCTTGAGTAAGCCATATGTCTTTTCTGGGTCTCGGTTTCCTATTCTGTAAAATAAGGAGATTGGACTAGAATCAGTGATTCCCAAAGTGGGCGCCACCATCCCCTGGTGGGTGCTGCAGTAATCCAGAGAGGCGGTAATGACCACAGGTGCATTTATCTTTCCTATTAATTACTATTAAAATTTTTTAAAAATTAATTTTCAGGGGGCTAAGTAATATTTTTTCTGAAAAGGGGGTGGTGGGCCAAAAAAGTTTGGGAACCACTGGACTAGATGATCTCTAAAATTCCTCCTACCTCTAAATCTATGCTCCATCTAATATCCCCAGCAAGTGGTCAGTCATTCAGCCTCTCCTTGAAAAAGACTATTGAGTAACACCCAGAAAATGAAGGGAAAGTGTGGCAGTTTTTTTTTGTTTTTGTTTTTTTAAAACCCTTAACGTCTGTGTATTATTGGCTCATAGGTGGAAGAGTGGTAAAGGTGGGCAATGGGGGTCAAGTGACTTGCCCAGGGTCACACAACTGAGAAGTGTCTGAGGCCAGATTTGAACCTAGGACCTCCCATCTCTAAGCCTGGCTCTCAATCCACTGAGCTATCCAGCTGCCCAAGTGTAGCAGTTTTTGCTAGATGAAAGTCACTTTTAGAGGACTACCATAAGTTCTCCAATCATAAATAATAATATACTTACAATATATGGCGTGATTTTCGATGGAATGTTTGCCACCTAGAAGGCACATTCATGTCACTGTGCACAACTGGTTTGATCTGAAAAAGTGGGAAAAACACATAATCAGGGAATATTTCAAATACCAGTCATTTCTCTCAAAAATTCTCGTAAATCTTCAAAAACTCAGCATCTAAATTGAGACCATAAAGTAAAGAGGGGGTTTTTCATGTGTACCTGAGGAAATGTGGGGATCATAAATTTAAGACTGAAAGGGGTCTTAGTCTAGTATCCTCATTTTTCAGGTGAGGAAACTGAGGCCCAGACATTAGAACTTTTCAAAATTCACATTGCTAGTTAAAAAGTAGAAGAGTCCGGATTCTTTTCACAATATTTGGACTCTAAACCCAGTCCTCTTAGTACTACACCAAGCATTATGATTACCTTTATGAATAAGCTACTGAGCTTTTTTTTAATTCCTTATCTAGGAATTTAATATTTATTATAGTTAATGTTTTGGAGAGCACTAAACCTGGAGTTGAAAGGACCTAGGTTCAAGTTTGGCCTCAAACAGTTCCTAGCTGTGTGACCCTGGGCAAGTCATTTAACTCTGATTACCTAGCCCTTTCCGTTCTTCTGCCTTAGAAATGATACAAAGATAGAAGGGTAAGTGTTGTTGTTTTTTTTTAAATAGTTAATGTTTTTGAGAAGATGTATTTCTTTTTGTCTCCTGGATTTCATGAGCTCAGTAACAACTTCAGAGTTTAACCTGACTATCCACATAGGACAGGACAAGGAAATGAAGAATGGAGATTCCCTAGTAGGGAAAAAATATTCTGTAATGAGAAATAGGGTGTCAAAATAGATATAACTTGCAGGGATTTGGTGCTCAGAGTGACCCTACTTCAAAATATTATGCCTTCCTCTATGGACATCTGCCTCAGAAAAGGAATCAAATCTCCTGACAGCAGACAGCCAGAAGGTTAGGAGGACATATACCCAAAGAAGAAATTTCATGGCAAAGAGGCAATGGTCATGGGGAAGGTAAGGGTTGAATTGAAATGGAAGAAAGATTAGAGACACCGAGAAATGACTATGCTAGGACAAAACTTCTCTCTATCTCCTGCAAGAACTGATACTTCTAAGAGCAAGGCATAACAGGAAAAAAGGGAGATTGTGGCAAGATCTATAAGGCAATAACATAAAAATTATTTAAAACAGGGAATCCAAAATATTACCTTGGCAGATTTAATTCCATGAAGAATAAAAAGACTAAATAAGACCATGAATCAAAGAATAAAATTTTAGAATAGACAGAAAAAGAACTAATGAAGAAAATAAGACAAAAATCATTTTCAGAAAAAGGTGAAGAAAATGAAAAAAAAAAAAGCCTGAAAAACAAAAGTTGAAGCGAAAGAAAAGGGAGGATTTGAATTAAACTGTTTAACTTGAAGAAAAAAGAAGAGATGAATCATATAACTAGATAAAAAGAAAAAGCAGTTAAGTTAAATAAAACTACAAAACTAGGGAAAGGGGTAACAAATAGAGAGGGTTTAAAGTAGAGAGGCATTAAGGTTGAAGGGTAAAGAGCCTGAGGAAATAGACTTGGCTTAAAGATGATTGTGCAAAAATAACTGAAACACAGAGAGAGAGAGAGAGAGAGAGAGAGAGAGAGAGAGAGAGAGAGAGAGAGAGAGAGAGAGAGAGAGAGAGAGAGAATAGGAATGAAACAAATCCAAAATGGCTGGGTTAGGAGAAGGTGGGAGAACAGCAATATTAGATCAAAATGAAGAAAATTATAAACCTAACCAATAACTTTAAAGATAAATAGGTTAAATAGTCAAACTGGATCTAAAAGAATAATAAGGGACAGAGAACCAGGCCTGTAAACGTGAGGCCCTGGGTTCAGATCTGACCTAAGAACTTCCTAACTGTGTGGCCCTGGCAAATCACTTAACCCAAATTGCCTACCCCTTACTGCTCTTCCAACTTGGTACCAATACTTTCATAGATTCTAAGATAGAAGGTAAAGGTTTAAAAAAGAAAGAAGAGTGACTGAATGAGAAACTAAAGCCCCACAATTTCTTGTAAATAAAAAACAATTTAAATAGGTGGAAGAATATTCAATACTTGTCCCTGGGCCATGTCAAAATATGATTTTTTTAAATTGACAGTGTTACAAAGGTTAATTTTCAGTCTTAATGCAATGCCAAACTGTCAAAGAGACATGTCATAGAATTTGATAAAATAGTAACAAAATCATTTAAAGAAACAAAAATCTAGATGATCAAAAGCAAATAAAGAAAAAAGATAGAAATGAAGGGGGAACAGCACTTCCAGATGCCAACTATATTATAAAGTAGCAATCATCAAAACCATTTGGTACTGGTTAAATAACAAAGAAGTAAAAAAATGTAATGGACTAGACAAGGGACAATCAAAAATAATGGAACTGACTACTCTAATGTTCAAGTCAAAAATAAAAATAACTTAGGGGCAAAAACTCCCTATTGATTAAAAAATAATAACTGAGAAAACAGTTTGGAAGGAATTAGGCTAAGATAAATATCATATGCTATATTCCACAATGTATTCTAAATAGATATATATATAGTCTCAATATTAAAGATTATGTTATTTTTAAAAATCAAAAAGAAGCAGATTATATGGTTTTCATAACTATGGGTAGAATATATATTCTTAATGAAACAAGAAATTTTTAAATTTTTAAAGGAAAATAGATCATTTTGATTACATAAAATTAAACCACTTCTGTACAAACAAAATTAATGCACCTAGGAAGAAAAGGGAAATAGTTAAATGGGAGGGGGGATCATCATATCAAAATTCTCAGCTAAAGGTTTTATATAATATTTGTGTTTAAACATAAATATGTGTGTATATATATACATGTGTTTATGATGTTTATGTGTATGTATATAACCAAAATCATTCCCCAATAGTATTCCCCAAAATATTCCCCAAATAAGTAGTCAAAGGATATAAACACTTCTCAAAAGAATAGCAAACTATTGATAATCAGAAGAGTGTACTAAATCCCTAATAATAAGATAAATAAATGTAAATCAAAGCAACCCTGAGGCTTTATCTCACAATTGGCAAATTATTAATTACAAAAGATGGTGGGGTTATAGAAAGATAAACACATTACTGCATTTTTGGAGGACCTGTGAAATCATTTGGGAAGCAATTTTGACTTCTGCAAATAAAATAACCAATATGCATATACCTTTTGACTCAACTTAGCAATTCCAGTACTTGGGCACATATCCTAAAGAGATTTTTGAGAAGTCCCCATATACCCTAAAATATCTATAACAATATTTTTGTTACAGGAAAACCTGAAATCAAAGTAGATGTCTTTCCAAAAGGTAATGGCTAAGTAAAATGTGGTACATAAATGTCATAAAATATTACTGTACTATTAGAAATAGTACATATGATGAAAATAGAAAAACATGCAAAGACTTAGATGGACTGATGCAGTGAACTTTTTCTTTTAATAAAGTTTTAAAAAGAGATCAGATAGTTTTTCTTTTTAGTCCTCAAAAATCATTCTGGGTGATGGTGACTGCCACCAGAACCAACAATGAAGAGGTTAAAGATCTGAAAGGTTAAAAACTTCAATAACAAATCATTTAATTCTATCTCTAGCCTCTCCCTTCTGCAATTCATCCCCTACATAGCTGCCAACCTGATATTTCTTTTTTTTTTTCAAACCCTTACCTTCCACCTTAGAATCAATACTATGTATTGGTTCCAAGGCACAAGAGTAGTAAGGGCAAGGCAATGGGGGTTAAGTGACTTGCCCAGGGTCACATAGCTAGGAAGTTTCTGAGGCCAGATTTGAACCCAGGAACTCCTGTGTCTCAATCCACTGAGTTATTCAGCTGCCCCACCCCCAACCTAATATTTCTAAAGTGTGGGTGTGGCAATATCATTCCTGATCATGTCATTCAAACTCAGAAAATTCATTGAGTCCCCACTGCCTCTGAGACAATATAAATTTCTCTATAGGGCATTTAAAACCCTTTAAAATCTGAGTCTAATCCATCTTTCCCAAATTATTTTCCTCTCATATAATCTGCAATTTCAGCAAACCTGACCTATTTGCTGCTTCCCAAACAAAATACCTTTTCCTTTCACTATGGTGCCTTGTACAGTCTGTCCCACAAGCCTGAAACTCTTTCCTTCCTCATATGTATTTTGGAATCCCCAGCTCAAATCAAGGCTGAATCAAGGTCTTGTTTCACGAAGCCTCCAGTTGTTGATGCTTCCTCCAAAGAAAATATTTGGTATTTATTTTACGTTATTTATCTGAGTATACTTTATTTTCTCCCAATGGAATTTAAGCTCTTTAAGGATAAGAATTGTTTTTTTGACTTTAACCTAACCCACCAGTTTAAAACTCCCCAGCAGCATTACTATATGGGGGCAAAAATATATTCTATAATAAAACCTCTCAGTTGAATGTATATCCTTTTTAATATAATTGTAATTATGTTTAAATAACCAATTAAAAGAATTAATCAAATAACTTCCCAAAAATATAACTGATGGTTCTCTTTTCAGAAGTCTTTGATCACCTGCTGTAAGGGAGGCAGGACCAAATGGTATATGAGATTTCTTCCAATATCGGTATTCTAGAATTTTTTCTAAGGGCCAATTTTGATGGAAGATAGTGATAAAGAGATCAGGAAGATGGCACAAGAGGAAAAGGAGTCCCAGGGTGAGCCATAATACCTCTAAAAGGGAAGATTAGGCCTTTGAAGTATCCTGAAACTGGCACAATTTGTATCAGAAAGCCCTCTGATGTTTCAGGAGCCATTAGTCAGTCACTGGGCAGACACTACAAATGAAGAACAAATAGCCATCACCATTACCAGTAAGAAAAAAATTACTTGAAGGGAATACTCTGATAAATGGGACAGTAACAGCATCCTTTAGGAAGGATCACTCAGAGGACTTAGATGTCATCTAACCCAACTACTTCATTTCACAGATGAGGAAACTGAGGTCCAAAAAGGGAAAGCAACTAAGGATCATAACAAGAACTAAGGCCTGGAAAAGACCTCGATAAGCTACCAAGACCAAACTTCTTCATAAATAAAGAGACTGAGGCCACAAGGAGGAATGTGACTAACCCAAGATAACAAGAGAGGTGAAGTGAGGTAAACTAAGTCATTGTCCACAAAACCTGTCTTTCCCTGGGGAAGAGTAAAAATCAGAAATGAGCTTTTTCTGTGAAGGTTGGCTCAGTCAAGATCCATGAGAAAGTGACTCCTCTTTACTACTTCACAGCCCAGGATAAGAAAATATACTGGGGAAGTCCCGAAGCCCGTGCTACTGACCAAAAATAGCTTCCAGACAGACAATAAGGGTTGCTGCTGGTTCCCCAAGGTTATGTATCATTTATGAACATTTTCTTTGTATCTTGAACCCTATAAAAACTGCATTTTAATTTCAGTTCGGGGCAGCCTTCACTAGGAATGTCGTCCTGGCCAGCTAGGTACATTTATTAATCAACAGATTAATAAATAATTATTGGTTCCATAAATTGAACTCCTGGGTGGTGTCTGGACTTGTTATCTGAGGTACCCTACACTTCACAGGGAAATGGTAGTAAAGTTAGAATTCTAGTATAAGTCTCCAGAATCCAAAACCAATGCTTTTTCTATGATACCTATGACCCAATCTTGAATCTCAAATATATATACAATGACACTAGTACCACAGTAAATATAAAATCTGCTCATACAGTGAAAATTAATGCCCTTTGAATTTTCACAGGCTTGGCTTAAAAGTCAGAATTGTGGTACCTATATTCTTTTTGATCTGATTCAGGTACCGAAACATTAAGAAACATCTTTCTGCCTGATTGCCCAAAAATATGGAAACCATGAACTAATTGCTCTTTTGATGTGCTAATGATTCATTAACCTCAAAGTCATCTGTGTAATTAATACCTCCAGTAATTAGACATAGGATTCTTCTACTGTTGTTTTTGCTCAAATTCCCTTTACAGCAAGCTACTAAGAAATACCAAGACAACACACTTTTCAAACCACTTCCTGATGGAGATAACAGTTTCATTTCACACTTGTCAAAGCAAAGGACTTATGTCGTTGGTCTTCACCATGAGACTGAGTGATACAAGAGGCTCCAGGCCTCTTGCTCTAATAACCAGGGGTGATTACTAAGTCAGGGCTGAATCAGTAATAGTGGCACTTTCACTGCAGTCCCAGACATATAGAGTGCTCTCAAACTGCCCTTTTAGCCTCATCTCTCCATTTAAAAACCAAAGGTTGGGGGATCCTCAGTGAACATACCAAACTCCATATTTTTCCCATACTCCATTCACACTCACACACCCCCCAAAAAATGACAACAAATGACAACTTTACTTACACTTTTTGACCTCTGTCAGTTTACCAGGATCAAAAAACTAAGCTTCAGATTCTGCTACATGCCTTAATGAAGCCACTTAATTTCAATGAGCTTCAATTTCTTCATTTTTAGAAAAGAGTAGGGAGGCAGCTAGGGGGCTCAGTAGATATAGTGCTAGATCTGGAGTATGGAAGACCTGGGTTCAAATCTGACCTCAGACACTTCCTAGCTGTCATGACCCTGGGCAAGTCACTTGACCCCCATTGCCTAGCTCTTACCACTCTTCTAACTAGGAGCCAATACACAGAAGTTAAGGGTTTAAAATAAAATAAAAAACACACACACACACATGCATATATACACACATATATATCCTCACATGAGCTTCATAATAATCATATGAGACTAGATGCTATTATTATGGTAGGGCAGCTTATGTGGGACAAAAAAAACCACATATTAAAGGCAAGAATGAGCCTAAATAAGAGGAAGACAATGATACTTTGTCCTCAGAGCTTAAAGTTTGTGATAGCTCAGATTCATTTTTATAGCAGGTATACAGGTCTCCTAAAAAAACGCAATAGGTCAGGGCAAGGTGGAAAATGGCGGGGTGGAATTCCATGTTGCAGTCAGACATAGCTCTGCAGAGATTTTTGGAAGAGCCATCAACTAAGGAAGGTGTTGGCAGGCAGTGGGCAGATTAAATAGTATCTCCTTGAAGTAATTATTCACAGAGGTAAAACAGGAAGTTTTAACCCTAAATCAGAATGAGGCTTCTAACAAAGACCTTATTCTTGAAGAGAAGAAAGTCAAAATTTTAAAACTTTTTTTAAAAACAAATAGATTAAAGCCTGTTGTCACTAGTTAGTAATTCTATGTTTCAGAGAATTTAGTTTCTGGAACAATGAATGTCCTTTTGGAAAGGAAATGTTCATTATTGCCAACAACTTGAAAAATAGCCCTTTGTGAAAGGAAAAAATAGCTAATAGATTTTCCTCCTATCCTAATGATAAATATGGTAGGTGAATTTCCTGCTTTAATAAAAGAATTATGTCCAAAAAAATATTGGACAGAGCCCACTCTTCTCTTATATAAAAAAAGACAGCACCAGAGCTAAGGACTCCAGCTAAAACCAGAATCTAGACACGGAAAGAAGCTCCATAAACTTAAACCCAGTAGATTCATGTCTATATGGAGTTTACAGGACCAGAAGAACAATGTTGTGCAGCTGCTAAAAAACAGGAACAATGGGCTTTGCCCAAAGAGGCTACAGCCACATCCACAGGTCCAGCAGAGAATACATACCCAGCAGTAACTGTGCTATGCAAGTCTAGCAGGAAGCAGGTCCACCAGAAGACAAGCAGCACTGACATACTAGAAGTAGAAGTTTCTCCTCTGCCCAAGTGCCCTGGCCAATCATGTTTTCTATCTGTGAAGGTAGCTAAGTGGCATAGTGGATATAGTGCCAGACCTGGAGTCCAGGAGACCTAAGTTCAAATCCACCTTCAAACACTCACAAGCTCTGTCACTTAACCTGTTTGCCTCAGTTACACCATCATAAAATAATTGCACTTACAGGATTGTCATGAGTTCAAATTAACTCCATGCCAAGCACTATAAGCACTATATAAATGTTAAGAACTATTTTTATTATAATTAATGTGGGTGCCTTTCCATCCATTCTTTACAATTGATGTTATATTTATTTAAGGGGAAAATTTATGCTACATTTATGGGGGAAATAACACTGCTATTTTTTTTCTTACTGTAGTGGCCCCTCTAGAAAATCTTCAACTCACACTTTCAGAATGGTTGTCCCAGGGAATAAATATAGCAGGTTCAAGGCATTCCATGGGTCTCCCCTCATTAAACTAGCTTCTGAGCCCCCAGTGATGTGTTTATGGTCCAATAGTCAGCCAGATGACACAATTAGCTCAAAGCAATGGCATTTACTGAATTAGAATTATAAGAACAATAACAAAAAATAATCTTCCTTATAAACCAAGAGTACAGCTTTATAGAAATCTATTCAAGTATCACCAGGGAATTGTGGATATACACAAATGTCACAGAAATAAGGAATAAATTTAGCCAAAAAATGTTTGAAAAGGTGCAATTCATGCCTCTGATCCTGCAGGGTTACAGAGTTGCCAATGTCCTTAGCAAGGTTCTCAATGACATGGGTCTCAGTCTCTGTCTGGCACTATTTAACCAGATTCCTTTGGATTTTGCTGGACCATAGCCTCTCACTCCATCTACAGCTTCTGATTCAAACTTCAGTGGTTTGGGACTCCAAGTAGGATGCTGACCTTCCAAAGACTGAAATGGAGAAGATACATAAGACTGTCTTCTTTCTCTAAGCAAGAGGATGTATAAGAAAATCTGTCTCTAGAAGATCCACGCCTGAAATTCTCGAACCCAGGAACTTTTGAATATGGGGTTACTTATAAGGCAATTTGCAAAGTTCATTCTGCCATGGAAATTTCCTTTCCCTGCTAGAAGACTAGATCCAAAATCATGACACCTAGAAAGTTTAGAATCCCATTGTCTTTGCACAGAAGGCTTGGATTCAAGAAGCAATGTGGCAAAGTGTTTACATTCCCTTTATCATGCTGCATGCAAATACTGATGCTTAGAAATGGATGGAAAGGCAATAAGTGAAAATATAATTCACAATTATTGACATCCTACTTAATTTCTATGTTCTCCACAAAGAAGAATGATCTTCAGACTGAGTGATAGAAAAAAGTACTCAAAAAGAAAAATAGGATAAATAGGGGAAATAAATGTTCAAGCAATCAGATTCAGATGAACTGCCTGTCAGAGAGTGAATGTTTTGAAAATTACCATTAAAATGATGAATATGAAGGTTTCAGAGAAGTGCAATGCCTTATGCAAACATACAAGCAAATGTTGACTAAAGTAATCAGAAAACAATCACTTAACCAGTGTAAATGGAAAGAACAAAAATTTTAAAACCAAAGTTTGCATTCACTCACCCTAAAAAAGAGATGAGAAAAATGCACCTTGCTCCTTTCATTGGAATGGTGAAGAACTATGAGTAGGAAATATTTCATTCCCTGTCAGACTCCAATAATATGTTGGGCAGTTTTCCTGACTTGCTTCCTTTTTTCTCTCCTTTTAAAAAATGGCTCATTCATAAAGTCAGGAAGCAGATATGAAAAATTATTAATTAAAATTATTTAAAAATAAAGCCAGGTAAAACTGTGCATATTTTTTGATCCAGCAATACCATTTAGGTCTATATTCCAAACAGATTTTTTGAAGGGTGGGAGGGAAACTTGTTGATACAAAATTATTTATAGTAGCCCTTTTTTGGGGGTGACAAAGAATTAAAAAGTGAGAGCATGCTAATCAGTTGGGAATGGATGAACAAGTTGTGGCACATGACTATAATGGAATACTATTTGGCTATTAAGAAATGCCAAGCAGGAGAATTTTTTAAAAGCCTGGAAAAACTTATATGAACTGATGCAGAGTAAAGTGAACAAAACCTGGACAACATTGTACACAATAACAGCAATATTGTAAGATGAACAACTATGAATGACAACTATTAGCAATACAATGATCTAAGAAAATACCCAATGATTCATGATGGAAAAAGCCATCTGCCTCCAAAGAACTGATGGAATCTGAATGCAGACTGAAATATACTATGTTTTCATTTTCTTTCTTCAGTCAATATGTCGCATGATTGCAAATGTAAAAATGTAAACCAGATTGCTTATCATTTCAGGGAGGTAGAGGAAATAGAGAAGGAGGATAGAATTTGGAACTCCAAATTTTTTTAAAGGTTTATTGACTATTTTTATAAATAAATAAGTAAAGCCATAGAGAATAGGTAATGTTATGCAAGACTGGAAATAAGCGAGCATTGTTCCATTCTTCAAAATAGGGATGTTTCCACACAATAAGCCAGTGAGTTTGATCAACTTCAACTCATATTTCCAACATATTTTCAGAGAAGATTCTTAATGAATAGTCAGAAAGTGAAAGAAGCATGAATTGGTTCATTAAGAACAAATCATACTAGGTAGGGTAACCTCACTTCCTTTTATGGCAGAATTGCTAGACTTGTACATCGGTATAGTACACTGACAAAATACACTCAGATTTTCAGTAAAACATTTAACAAATTATCATCTCATGCTATTCTTGTTGGCAAGATGGAGAAGTGTGGGTTAAAAAAAGTAATTAGGTGACTTTTTAACTGCCCAAATAACAAGTCCCAAAAAATGGTAATTGATGAATCAGTGTCACTATGGAGAAGATCTTTATAGAGGAAGCTAGAAGTATTCTCCCTGTCCTTGCTCCTGCCTTGCTTGATATTTTTGTCGATGATTTGGTTAAAAACCTAAGTAATATGCATATCAAATTTGCTCATACTTTGAGGCTAGAAAAATCAGCTAACAGTAGATGACAGAATTGGGAGTCCAAAAAGGCCTTCATAGTCTAGGATAATGAGATGAATCTATTATGATGACATTTAATAAGAATAAACTTAAAGCCGTGATTTTTGTCTTCATATATTTGAAAGGTTTGTCATCTGCATGAGATATTAACACTTGTTCTGCCTAGACTCAAAAGAAAGAACTAAGAGTCACTCGTGGAAGCTATGAAAAAGTAAATTTCAGTTCACCTTGAGGCTAGGGAACACATAGATGACATTCCAAATAGAATGTATGGAAAACAACTTTGCCTGGCAATTCCAAGGGCACAGTTGATACTCTGATCTATCAGAACAGGGTATATATAAAGGCTAGGAGAAAACTAGTGTAGGAATTTAGGAAACTTAGAAGTTATTTAGGAATTAATTATATTATGTTTGAGAATTCCAATTTCATTTAAGCTTCATGCTATTGGTGGCATATTGGTGGGGAGGGGGAACAGTCTTGGAATCAAAAGAGCTAGGTTCAAATTCTGGCTCCTTTTACTCTTTACCTGTGTGGCCACTGAAAATCTCTAGGGCCCAAACATGGCATTGGGATTGGTAAACTAGGTTCCACATCATGGTAGAAGATGGGAGCAAGGATTCCTCGAGGGTTACATCCCTTCCAAAATGTTCCCAGATTTTTAATCAATTAATATAACATCAACGAATTTGAAATTTGTAAGAATTCCTAGACCAACTGCCTTATTTTATAGACTGAAAACACTGAGGCTCAGAGAAACCAAGGGCACCCAGCCATCTGGTAACAAAACTAGGCATAGAACCCAAGTCTTCTACTCCTATAACGCTATATTCCCTGAAGAACATAGAAACCAATTGCTTTTATATCAGTTGTTTTCTCTCTGACTTAAACTATAAATCTGAAGACATTTTAGGCCACCTTCAGATAGTTTTTAAATGACAATGTCACTTTTGATTTAAGCTTTTCTGTCCCTCTAGACATCTTTTCTTTGCTTTCTTTTTCAACTAAAGGCAATCTCTTAAATAAAAATAAATAATAAACCTTAGAAAGTCAGAGATAAAAGGGAACTTAGACTATAGATTGTCAGAGCTGTAAGGGTCCTTAGAAGATAGAACCTCAGAATTAAAGGGGGGAAAATGTTTTTAAAAAGAACATCAGGGGCAGCTAGGGAGCACAATAGATAGAAATCCAGGCCTGGAGTCAAGAGGGCCTGGGTTCAAATCTGACCTCAGATACTTCCTACATGTATGATCCTTGGCTAGTCCAATTAATTCCAATTGTCTAGTACTTATCATTCTGCCATAGAATCCATCCATTCTAAGACAAAGGTATGATTTTTTTTATTAAAGATCAGTGCAGAAAGGACCCTTGGAACATGGAATGTCAGTGCTGGAAGTAACCTTAGAGAACATTAAAGCAAGAAAGGGCCATTAAGCATAGTCTAGCCCTGGAATTTTACAGGTGAAAAAAATAAAATCCTAAAAAGTAACCTGCCCAAGATCCACCATTTTATTCTACAAAAGCCAGAACAAGAAATAGATCTGCTGACATCCAGTCTAATGTTCCTCTACTACACTGTAAGTCACACATTTCTTGACAGCACAATATTTTGAGGTGTTATTCAGTGACTTAACTTATTAAAAAAGAGAGTAAGTTTTTAATTAAAATATAATCATGCCTGAAAGATCTAACTTGTATAGGGCACCTATATTATAAAAGTGGCATCTAGTATTATCAGCAATATCAAATACTGAAAAGGAAACTCATAATAGAATGAAAGAAACAGGAATATATATATATCTATATCTATAGATAGATAGATAGATAGATAGATAGATAGATAGATAGATAGATAGATAGATATAACCAAAGGGTAACTCTGTGGCTGTGAATAGATTGCTAGTCTTGGGGTCAACTTGAGTTGGAGCTCCACCTCAGACACTTAAAAGGTATCACAATAATTCCGTTGCATAGCCCACTGCAAGTATTATTCCCACATTAACAATAAAGGAGCTGAGATTCAGAGTACTTAAATAATATTTCTAAGATCAAACCCAGGTTCTCTGGCTCCATTTCCAACTAATAAATGATGAGAGTTAAGAGTTAACTTATGCCTCCATTTCCTCATCAGCAAAGGGATGGCATTGCCTGGACCATGAAACCCTTTAAAATCCTTTCTACCTCTAAAATCTAGGAGGCCATGAAAAGACAGTATCACAGAAGAATATCAAAAGAAAAGTAGACAGTATTATAAAGTAAGGAAAAGAGGTTTACCTTGCAGTCAGGATGACCTGTTCACTTTGTACCTCTGATTCTGTTTCATCCTTGGAAGATGGCTTGGGAAATTTTTCTTTTTTTTTAAAAGCCTTTATTATCTTCTGTCTAATACTAAGTGTCAGTTTCCATGTGTAGAAGAGCAATAAAGGCTAGGTAGTTAGGGTTAAAGCCACACAGCTAGGAAATGTCCAAGGTCACATTTGAACCCAAAACTTATCTCCAGACCTGGCTATCTACTGAACCACCTAGTTGTCCCACAATTTTTTAATAAGTTGCAAAACAGTTTCTGATCTGCATAGGGAAAGGTAGTTTCCTAATCAGGAGCCCTGAAAATAGCAAATAATAGGATTTATCCACACAAAAAAAAAAAGTGGGGGGGGAAGAAACTGTGACTCTTTATTCTATGTTTTCCCCACTATTTCATATCTACCAGAAAACACAGAAATTTGAGCCGAAGCTTGGGTTTCAATCCTATCCCTGTTATTAATTTGTTTTGTGACCCTAGAGAAGTCACTTGCCCTCTTCTGAGTCTTTATTCGTTCATCCATAAAATGAAGGAACTGGACAATACATTCCATATAAGGTCTCTTCCAAGTCTGAAATTTGGTCATTCTACCTACTTCATCTCCAGAAGGCCCCTAAAAAATGGAAATGTATTTATCTTGGTGATAAAAGAAAGATTAGGCCTCTCCCATCAATACAGCAATATAAATTACTTCATCATAGAACTCTGAACTAGAAGGATCTTTAGAGGTCCTCTCATTATGTAGGAGGAAAAAATGAGAGACACTATGAAACTTACTAAAAGTTAAAGCCAATCAGCAGAAGAGCCATCCTTTGAAGCCAGGTCCTCTAGCACCACACCCACACCCAGATGGAATGAAGCAGAGGACTAATACATTTTTATTGAAAGAGGTGAGGCAATCAAAAGTAATAGATTTTTCTACTAGCAGCAATGCAATGATCCAGAACAACCCAGAGGAACTTGGGAGAAAGAACGCTATCCACATCTAGAGAAAGAACTTTGGGAGCAGAAATGCAGAAGAAAAACATATGATCGATCATGTAGTTCAATAGGGATATGATTGGGGTTTTGGCATTAAAATATTACTCTATTACAAATAAGAATAATATGGAAATATAGGTTTTGAACAATGATACATGTAAAACCCAGTGGAACTGCTTGTCAGCTACGGGAGGGGAGAATAAAGAGCGGAGGGAAATAACATGAATCATGGAATCATGGAAAAATATTCTAAATAAATTAATTAATTAAAAAAAAGAAAAAAGAGGTAAAGAAGGAGATACAAAAGTTTGAAGCTTCAAGTTCCCTCTAGAGAGATCATGTTATATTAAGGAACACTTCCTTAGGGAACCTGGATATTGAGATGAGACTTGATGGCAGCTTGAGGTTTAGGGGAGGGAAATTAGATGCATAATTATTAAGTGTTGGAGACAACAACAACAAAAAAAAAAAAAATCAAAGCCAGGTCTCCCAAACTCAATCTAACATGATTGGAATGAGATCTGTCTCTCAGAATTGCTGAGCATCCTATAGAAGAATTATTAATCTTTGTTGTGTCTTATACATTCCTAATGGACTCCTGAAATCTTCAGCCCCCTTTCTCAGAATACTTTCTTGCCCACATTCATAACTGAAATGCTAAATTTCCATTGGAGATCAGTGAAAATAAATAGGTAATATTTTTTTCCCATCTAACTTCACAGACTCCTTTGAAATCTATCTGTAAACCCCATGGTTATTTGTGGAACCCAGATTAAAAACTCCTGCCATATAGCAAGTTTCAAAAGAGGTCCAAATTTCTGGATGAGGCTGAAATTCAGCTGTGTGGTACCCATGCATGTCAAAGAATAATTCCCCTAAGTCCTACATCTCACATTATAAAGGCACCTTCCACTGCAAAAAGGGGGGAAAAACGGAATTTATAGCTTGGAACTGACATTTTTAATGCTTCCACAAATGCTGAATCAGCTTGTCAGAGGGCAGCCAGGTAGAGAGACCATCAGTAGGAACAAGCTGCTGGGAGAGATTTATAGGGGCCTTCTGGCTATCCTGGCAAGTCCAGAGTATAAAGCCAGTCCTCTCTTGAATTCATCAATCAACTAGTAGGAAAGAACTGGAACATTTTAGTCCTAGATTTTCAAAGATTTGGAGACTTATTTTGACCAAAGCAAGGCTGACAAATCTACCATATATGCAAGAATTGTCCCATATTTCAGGGCCTTCCTCCATTTTCTATTATACTAAGGACCCACAATGATCTTATTTTCTCTTCTGTCAGTTTAATGCCCTGTGTTGTTTATATCATGGTCATTTCCTAATATACTCCCCACAATGACCTCTGCCTCCTCCCTTCTAACAAAGAAAATGCTTAAATCGAACCAACCAAAAGAGACGACATCAAATATCTCAGACAACCTTTCACACCTCTAGTTGCCCATCTTTATTCTGAAAGCTTTTTAAATCATTTGTTCTCCAAGGCCAAGATTTGTCTTTGCATTTAATCTGAGTTCAACTGTCTTCTAGAGTTGTTTTCAGTTGTATTATTGCAGTTATTATATATTTTACTGGTTCTATTTGTTTTTCTCTGCATTTGTTCCTTTTTTTTTATTTCTTAAGTTTTATTGATGTGGTTTTTTTTACATTTCAAACATTTCCCTATTACCTTCACTCTATGTGAGCTCTCTGGTTACAAAATAAAACAATTTTAAAAAACCAACAATATAGTGACTTTGTATGAAAATTCATGCAACATTCTACATTTGGAGTACTCCCTCCCATCTTCTCATTTTAAGGGTTTTTTTTTAAATTAACAGAAATATATTTTTTCTCCCACCTCTACACTATTATGTTAGTTCATATAAATATTCCTATGTTCTATGAATTTCTCATATTCCTCATTTTTTATTATGCTGCAATATTCAATTATCTTCATATTCCAAAATTAGTTCTGCCATTACCCAATTAAAAGTCATCCTCTTTGTTTCCAGTTTCATGTTATCACAAAAAGTGCTGCCCCCAAATAACAAGGTGGCACAGTGAATAGGAATGCTGGAACTGAGTCTAAAAGACTTGGGTTTAGATCCAGCCTTAATCATTTTATTAGTCATGTAACCCTGGGCAAGTCACTTTCATCTGCCTCAGTTTCCTCATCTGTGAAATAGGAATAATAATAGACCTACTCACATGATGAAGGTAAAATAAGATGATATTTATAAAAGTATTTTGCAAACCCTAAAACCTTATACAAATGCTATTATGCTATAATTATAGTAATACCATTATTATTAATGCTATTCTATCAATGCTATTTTATTATAAGTGCTATTATTATTATTATTATTGTTATTGAGGTCATATGCCTAGTGATGGGGTAACTGGGTCAAATACAGTTAACTATAGGTTAGTGACTTTTCTTAAATAATTCCAAGTTGGTTTATATCTGTTAATATCTCATCTCACTTCTAGACAGTAGGCTCCAGGAATTAAGGGCTATATTTTAGGTAAACTTTATATCTCTCACAATACTTAGTTTATAATAAACGTTTCCTTCACAGCTGCCACCTATTGCTCATAACACTTCTGAATCAAAGGTGACAGGCACAAAAGCAAGAACAAGGGTAAGTAAAGCAAGCCCTCCATCGTGACTTCGCTGGTAGCCAAAGAAGGTCTCCAGAACATCAAGCAAATCTTCTATGGAGGTTTTGTAGAAAGACATGGACAAAAACTGGACAGAATTAGGAGAAGTAAATGTCTGGACATGGAGAGCTACCCCATTACCAGAGAGAAGAGGAACCCATTCAAATAGAGCCTCTGCCACATTTCATGCACATAAATATCCTCTGCTAAAACTGGAGGCAGTTTCCACTCTTTGTGCTTTGTAGAGATTAAAATTAATATTCAACAACTAAATATTATATTTTATAAAGTTTTATTAATAATAAACTAACATAAAAAAACTAGAGTGAAAAGGTGTGCTAACTCACTTCAGCCACGCTCGGGAAGGAGAGAGAGCAAGGGAGGAGCTACAGAACTTATAAAACAATAACGCGACCAGGCAAACGTGGAGGGGCAGAAGAGATTAAAGGGAATTTTGGGAAATACCAAGGGACTTATGGGGGATGAAGTCCAAGGTTCAAAATCTCCATTTATACAGCTTCTTGTTATGCCCAGCAAGGGAGGGGCACTCTACACTCAGCCCCCTTGGAGGGAGACCGATTGAGAATGGACCCTGACTCAGATATATTAGAAGAGCTGTCTCACTCAATTTATGGAAAAGAATTTTAATTCATGGGTTCCTAGACATGTTAGTGAAGGGACTAGCCAGGATCTCTGGCCTAAACAAAACCTTTACAGATGATAGACTGGAGCCTACTGAACTACAGGAAGCCTCTTGAGTTCAAATGAGACTTTTCTCATTAAAACAAATGTGAAAAGCCAGCAATACGCCAAGGCCCCAGGGGTGTTTACCTAGTCTTCCTCTATCCACCCACTCTAGTCCCCAATTAAATGAAATGTGATTGCAAATTTATTACACTAGGATATTTTACAAATCATGTCTTTGGGCTTCATTAAGTGTATAAAATAGCTTTCTAATTAATTGTAAGTGAATTTCTATACTCAGTCAAGGTCTCTGGAGCTTTATCTTCAATTTTTGTCCTAATACATTTTTGCACAAACAGAAAATCAATGCAACCAAATGATTCGCATTCCTACTATGTTTCCTGAAGTGTGTGGAAACTTCTCCTTTCAACAAAACCCTTGGATGTTCATTGTTTGGTTTTAGCAAAAGGTTAACAGCCCACTGTGTTTAGATCACCTAACTTTTTCTCCATTTAAATTCAAATTGGGAAACATTCACTGGTTGCTAAAATACAAACTTCTCTAAGCGGACAGGGACTATTTCACTTTAGTCTCAGGATGTCTACAGCACCTAGCACAGGATTTCAAATATGGTAGATGCTTAATAAATGATTGATTAGCAGGTTGGTGGTAGCTAGGTGGCCTATGGATAAAGGATTAGCCCTGGAGTCAGAAAGACCTAAATTCAAACCCAGCCTCAGACATGTCCTACTGTGTGATGGTAGCCAAGTCATTTAGCCTGTTTTCTCAACTGTAAATTGAGATAATAATAGCACCTACATTCCCAAATTTGTTGTGAGGACCAAATGAGATAATATTTATAAAACACGTAGCCCAGTACCGGTCATATAATCATTGGAATGAAATCCCAGTGAAATGGAAGACCACTTCTGACACTAGCTTTCTTGCTAATGGACAAAGTTGTTTGGTTTTTGTTTTTTTTTTTTGGTGTTTTTTTTTAATCTCTCTGAGGCTCAGCAAAATTAGGACAATAATGTGCTCCTTACCTCATTAGGTTCTTATAAGAAAAACAGTTAAGAAATACAGTCAGTTATTGAAATACAGCCTGTTATTGGAATCCAGCTCAAGAGAACATATCAGTAATGAGCTCTTTCTGGGTTTTCTAGTAACAAAGCACATAGAGTTCTAGGAGGTCCTACTTTTAGCAGAATATTTTCAATAAAGTTCTAGGGTATAGAATAATTCTCCCTCTGGCATTTACTACTTGTATGACCTTGGACTGGTCATTTAACTGCCTTAGGTTTTGGTTTTCTACAATATGAACATGTTGGACTAAATGGCTTCTGAAGTCACTTAGATCTATGATGCTATGGTTAATAACAATTAAATTTATTTTGTTATTAAAACTCAAGCACACAGATTCAGGGTCCATCAATAGATAAGGATCATAGGATAATTGATTTGAAATTAGAAGGGATTGCTTAAAGACCATTCAGTTCAAAACACTCATTTTTTTTAAATAAATGAAAGGCTCAGGGGTTAGATTGACTAGGTCACACAAGCAGTGAAAGAAGGGAAAATCCAGATTCTCTGACTCCAGATCTGGTATTCTGTCCACTGGAGCACACCACCTCCCTTTTTTTTTTTTTTTTTTAAACTCTTACCTTCTGTCTTGGAGTCAATACTGTGTATTGGCTCCTAGGTGGAAGAGTGGTAAGGGTAGGCAATGGGGGTCAAGTGACTTGCCCAGGGTCACACAGCTGGGAAGTGTCTGAGGCCAGATTTGAACCTAGGACCTCCTATCTCTAGGCCTGGCTCTCAATCCACTGAGCTACCCAGCTGCCCCTCACTACCTCCTTTTTGTAAAGTCCTAAGAATTAACTACTGTATTCACACTACAAGGGCAAAGGGCTGTGAAAGGTGATCTTAGAAACCCAACAGCATGACTTTCTTACTTTTAAAGGATAGTAGTCATCTATTGGTCTTAGGAACCAAACTTTGGTGCAATTCCAAATAAAAGTAATTAATTACCTCCTTAACTCAACCACCCTACTATCTATTACATTACTAATTACACCACTAGTATATAACCTCTTACTTCCACATAAAACACTTCCCACTATATTGTAAAATATTTTTTCTTTCTTTGCCAGAAGCATTTATTTTGAAGATGAATTCTTTCAGACCACTCAAGGCAAAGCTGTAGTGGATTGTACTCAGAAAGTAGTTTATAAACTCAAGGAACTTACAAATATTGAAGAACTGTACATTAGCAGGAATTGGCATTCATCACAGGATGACAGAACCTGAAATGTGGAAGAAACCTCAGAGTCCCTCTAATCTAATCCTTACTAAACAAGAATCTGGCTCTACAATATTCATTGACATCATTCACCCTTTTCTTCAAAACCTCCTGAGAGAAGGAACCCATTGCTCCCTGAGCCAGTCCATTCTACTTTTGAATAGCTCAAATTGGCAGAAATTCTTTTTTCTTCCATCCTATTAAATAAGATAATTTTTGTAAAAGTGCTTAGCAGTGTGCCTAGCAACAGTAGGTGCTATAGAAATGCTTATTCTCTTCCCTCCCTCACCCTCCCCCAATCCAGAGTATTCCTCTACCCTAGTCAGAATAGCTTAAAATAAGCTTGCATTAGTAGCCAAAGCATCCAGGAAAGTTCCCATTCCCCTAGAAATGTTGATCTAGCCACAGAAATGTGTTTTTCCTGAAGAAATTAATTTTAACGCTGTATCATTTTATGATCAATATTAATTTTCAATATTCCCTTCTCTGGCCATCTCTTACACTAAAAGAGAAACCCCTGCCTGGAAAATTCTAGGAATGTCATCTCACTTCTGCTCTTAAAGCATCTGCTCCCCAACAAGGTTGAACTGGGCCCCACTCAACTCAGAACTAATTTCTGTTTATTTTTATTTTTATTTTTTTAAACCCTTACCTTCCATCTTGGAATCAATACTGAGTACTGGTTCTAAGACAGAAGAGTGGTAAAGCCTAGGCAATGGTGGTTAAGTGACTTGCCCAGGGTCACACAGGTAGGAAGTGTCTGAGGCCACATTTGAACCCAGCACCTCCTATATCCAAGTTTGGCTCTCTATCCACTGAGCCACTTAAACTGCCACTGCAAGAATGACTTTTAACAGATTCTAAAACTCAAATCTACCTTCAAAAGATTTGAAGATTGAAGTCAATAATGAAGATATTCAAAAGAATGTGCTAAAAAACTGAGAAACGAAGGTATGCCCTTCAATTGGGGAATGGCTGAACAAATGTGGTATCTGTTAGTGATGTAATACTATTGTGTTCAAAGGAATAATGAACTGGAGGAATTCCATGTGAACTGGAATGACTTCTAGGAAATGATGCAGAGTGAAAGGAGAACATTGTACACAGAGACCGATACACTGTGGTAAAATCAAATGCAATGGACTTTTGTACTAGCAACAATGCGATGATCCAGGACAACTATGAGGGACCTATGAGAAAGAATGCTATCCACAGTCAGAGAAAGAACTGTGGGAGTAGAAACACAGAAGAAAAATAACTGCCTGATCACATGGGAGGATGGTGATATTTAGGGATATTGATTCAAAATGAGCACCCTAGCGCAAATATCAATAATATGGGAATAGATCTTTGATCAATGACACATATAAAACCCAGTTGCATTGTGTATCACCTATGGGAGGGGATTGGAGGAGGGGAAGGATAGAACATGAATCCTATAACCATGGAAAAATATTCTAAATTAATTAAATGAAATTTTTAAAATTAAAAAAAAGGAAAAGGAAAATAAAAGAACATGCTATAAACACTGAAGACAATTCCACAAAAAAAAAAAAAAAGTCCAAAAATACTATGTTATCAGTAATGACAATATCATAAGAAAGGTATACTGCCCAGTAAGGTTCCCCTTGCTCATTTCAAATAGAGGAGTTCCAAAATGAATATGGGTTAAGCAATCAGAGAGTGGCTTTGAAAAGCTGAGCTCCTTCCTAGCCATTTCCGGGGACACATGTGCTCAGTGCTGAGGGCTTAATGTTTTGGAATGATACAGCAGTCCCTTAGTCCCCCATGACTTCTGCAGAGGAAAGTTATGTTAAAAAGAGGATTAGCCATGGAGTCAGAAAAAGCCAGCCACTTTCTCAAACGCCTGTAAATAACTTCCTCTCTTGGTATATTCTTCTTCTACCCAGAATTTGAAGAATGGAACTAACTCTCCTCTCTCACTCTCTGTCTTTTTTTTTTAAACCCTTACCTTCAGTCTTAGAATCAACACTGTGTATTTGTGTGCTGGTTCCCTGGCAGAAGAATGGTAAGGACTAGGCAATGGGGGTTAAGTGACTTGCCCAGGGTCACACAGCTAGGAAGTGTCTGAGGTCAGATTTTAACCTAAGACCTCCTGTCCCTAGGCCTGGCTCTCAATTCACTGAGTCAACCAGCTGTCCCCTCTCTTTCTGTGTGTCTTAAAAAACTCCATTTCCCCCTAAAAGCCATGGCAGCTGCTCACTACAGCATGTACTATAAAGTAGGTGAGTCTGAGTCACTATATCAAGGTCCTGGCTGAGCCTTTTGTCTTGTGTTTCTTTCCCCGAACATAGGTGACTAAACAGCAATTCTGAGAAAGACATTTCCAGTCTTTGGAGGTAAAAAGTTTAAGAGGTGAGTGGCAACTACACTGTAGGAAATAGTTATATAGAGCTACTACAACACTTCTCAGAGGAGATGTCTACAAATAGGAGGATGATCCCAAGCCTGGCATGCCAAAAGAGATTAACTTTGAGGAAGGGATTTGTTTGAATGCTACAGAACTAAGGTAAAGGTAAAAGCTCTTTGAATGTTCCCTCTAAATATTTCATGTTTTAAGCATCAGTCTTTCAGGGAAATATAAGAGTTATGAATTCCTATAGTATAGGCTATCTTTATCAATCTAAGCCAATGATTCCTAAAGTGGGTGCTACTGCCCCCTGGTGGGTGCTACAGCAATACAGGAAAGCAGTGATGGCCACAGGTGCATTTATCTTTCCTATTAATTGCTATTAAAAAATTTTTTTAATTAATTTCCAGGGGGCTAAGTAATATTTTTTTCTGGAAAGGGGGCGGAAGGCCAAAAAAGTTTGGTTACCACTGATCTAAGCTGATAAGCCTTTTATGTTTTAAACATTTCTTCTCTGCATTGAGGAAATAAATGATTGATCTACATTATTTACTGAATACCTACCTTCCTATTCCCTTATGAGGAGAACTTAATCATGATCCAAATTTAAGCTTTAAGTGATTTTTCCATGGAGGTGACCTCAGACAAGTTTCAACACCTGTAAAAGGGATTGGATGATCTCTAGGAACCCTTTAGATATAAATCCTATGTTACTATCATTCAAAATTAGTAGCCTTATTCATCAGTTTAACATAACTTTTCCTGATATCCATCTTTCTGTATCTTGAACATCAAATTTTAAAAGTTAAGTTTTTATAAATATTAGCAGACTAGTAGCTATGATAAGGTGGGAGTTTTTATTGACTCCCATCATCACAGTAACTAAAGTATGCCAAGATTTCAAAACTAATTCTAATTTGAATCTCATACATTATACACATCATTCTGAAATTTTGTCAGTGCTTCTAAAATTCCAATGAATTTAATGCTAATGCTTAAACTTCTATAATATTTCAATTTTGCACTTACTAGTTAGCAATATATACTTACTTCCTTGAACTTTTTCATCCTTGTGGGTTTTCGGGAAGTTATGTGCAAATAACTGCAAAAAGAAATGAGTACAATTAAGAAAAAACATGTTTCAGCAGATGGACATAAACATGAAATAAGATGGCTACTTATGACTAGCAACCTTCCTACCATGAACACAATTGGATTTCTGTTTGGGTTTTGGGCAGGGTAGGGAGTGTTGAGAATGACTCTCCTTATCTTGGCTGAATAGAAAAGGCAACAATCACTCATTAGCCCAATCCCAATGGGTACAGAAATTTTAATCTCTGCTCTCAGAGAGTTCATCATATTGGTACTGGCCTCAGTGCAGATGCCTCAACAGCTTTAGCCCCAATGCAATTTGGATTTCCCAAACTCAAACAATCCACCAGCCTCAGCTCCCAGTAGTTGTAGGGATTACAGGTAACTCCCATCATGCCTGGCTCAGTGTGATAGTTTTAATAGTAAAATAAGCAGCAGTTTAAATATCAATAACTCTTGTCTCTAAGGTTTTACCACTGTTTACCTATAATTTCAAGGTTTATATGTTTTCCTAAGAACCACTCTGTAAAGTAACCAGTAAAAACACTTCAGTTTTGTAGACAAGAAAAGCAAGATTTTCCCCAAATTAAATAATAAAGACAGAACTGAAACATAAATCTCCTGGTTTTTAGTTCACTGATCTTTCTACTACGTGGTCAAACCATAACCCAATCATTTGCTTTCTTTCTTTTTTAAAATTCTTACCTTCTGCCTTAGAACCAATAATCTATTGGTTCTAAGGCAGAAGAGTGGTAAGGACCAGGTGATGGGGGTTAAGGGACTTGCTCAGGGTCACACAGCTAAGCGAGATTTCAACACAGGACCCCCAGAATCCAGGCCTGACTCTCCATCTAATAATACTTAGCTGCCCCTAGAAGATACTTTTTAAATCACTTGCTCCAAATATTTACAGATAAGGGAAACTGAGGCATAGAGAAGTCAATTTGACTTGGTAGCTATACCATGTTAGTGATAAGGACAAATTAACTGATTCTCAGCCCTCTTAGCTTTCCATCACAGCATGTTGCCTCACTTCCATCTCAATTTGACACTATGTTTTAAGTTTATGGCATTCATCTAATTACACTACTAATAGTATCTTTGTTTCCTTGTACAATTTCTCTTAACTGAATTTGCATTCTACTTCCACCTCTGGATCTCTAAGCAGGTCATCTCTTGTGCCTAGACTGCATGCCTTCTCATTACTATCTCTTCAAATCTAATTTCCTTTGAGGCTCAACAGAAGCTTTTCCCTATTACCCTAATGGTTAGTGCACTCTCCCACCCACCTCCTCAGATTATAATGTATATATTTATTGAGTTATATGTTGCTTTACCTTCAGTATAAGGTAAGCTCACAGAAGACAAGAACTCCCTTTCAATTTGTCTTTTTACTCTAAGCACCTAGCACAGTGCCATGCACATAGTAGGCACTGGGAATCTTAGATTTAGAGCTGAAAAAGTTCTTACACATCATCTAAATCCAACTCCCCTCCTTTTACAGATAGGAAAACTGAGGCCCAGAGAAGTTAAATAATTTGTCCAAGTGTATACAAATAATAAGTGGTAGAACTAGATTTTGAACCTAGGTCTTCTGACTCCAAATCCATTACTATCTATACAACACTATGCTGTATCTCATAATAAATACATATTGAATTGAGTTGAATTAAGTGGGACAAAGGAATATTTATGTAATTTCATTAATGATTGAGATGGGGAGAAGGTTTCAGGTTGAAACAATACCATTAAATCCCATTTTCTCCTTACCTGCAAAACATTTTTGTAAGCATGAGAAAATAAATTCCTTTGTCTTTTTATTTCAAGCATAATGGACCAAAAAAAAGGGGGTGGGGGAGGGGGCTATGAAAAAACTGTCAGGAAATAAGACAGTAGCAAAAGCAGCTGAAAAGGCACAAAATAAAGTAGCAAATACTATATTAATATAGTAAATTTATTAAGTGCCAACTTAAAAATTCTTGCTAGTAGATGACATACATATATGCTTTACATTGAACTACTTTATAGTTCTTTTTTTTTTTTTAAACCCTTACCTTCCATCTTGGAGTCAATACTGTGTATTGGTTCCAAGGCAGAAGAGTGATAAAGGCTAGGCAATGGGGGTTAAGTGACTTGCCCAGGGTGTCACACAGCTAGGAAATGTCTGAGGCCAGATTTGAACCTAGGACCTCCTGTCTCTAGGCCTGGCTCTCAATCCGATGAGCACTCAGCTTCCCCCTACTTTATAGTTTTCTAAGCACCATACATGCAGTCACCAACCCTGTGAAGTGGAATGTAGCAAGAATTATATTCATCAAACTGCTGAGGAAAAGGAGTCTCAGAAAGGGAGAGTCCAAGATCACCTGAATTATAAACAGCAGAACCAAGACTCTACCTCAGGTCTCATTCAGGTCCAATCCACTTTCCCTAGACTATGCTACTCACTAGTTAAATTCAAAAAATGTTAAAAAGTAGATGGGATAAAAAAAATTTTAAGTAAATGGGATATGGAACATTCAACATCAAAGCTTTAAAAGACCTTAGAAAATAGGATTTAAGAGCTAGAAAGGGATCTAGTCCAACTTCATATTTAATAGGTGAGGAAACCGAGGATTTTTGATGATCAGAACCTACAGAACACTGCAGAAGGAAGTAAAATGATCCCTACCTTCCAGAACTTTAAAGCCCAATGGAAGAGACAAAACATGGCAACATTAATACTGAAGTATGTTTGTCAATATGTACCAAAAAGTGATGGCAAACCTTTTAGAGCCTGAGTGTCCAGACTGCAAACTTCAGAAGAGGGAAAGGGAAATAGCCCCACCCTGCATCCATCTGGCTTTCTAATAACAAATTCTGTGCTAGGGCAACAGTAGACATGCCCACAGAGAGGGCTCTGAGTTCCCCCACCTCTGGCACATGTGCTGTAGGTTTGCTAACACAATGCTAAGCAATCACTAGAAAGAGATAAACTGGAGAGCAAAGCCTAGAGTCAAGAAGTCCTGGGTTCAAATCTGGTCTTACACACTTCCTAGCTGTGTGACCCTGGATGCATCACTTAACTCTCCCCATTGCCTGTTTCTTACCTCTCTTCTACCTTGGAACCAATACATAGTATTGATTCTAAGATGGAAGGTAAGGAAAGAGAGAAAGAGAGAAAAAGAAGGAAAGAAAGAAAGAAAGAAAGAAAGAAAGAAAGAAAGAAAGAAAGAAAGAAAGAAAGAAAGAAAGAAAGA